>NC_080540.1:263652187-263961226 GCF_028640845.1 Ahaetulla prasina
AATTTCAGTAGGAATATGGAATGGTAATACGAACATGAACATTTACAGTACTATAGTTTAGGTTTTTAAAAGCAGAATTGCACAAACTAAGTCCAAAACAGTGTGGGGCCATTCCCAGTTTTATATGCAGATTTAAAATCTCTCCAGACATTTCTGCTGAATTGAAAATGTTAATGTTAAAAAAATATTGTTAAATATGCAAGGAACGATCAATCCTTCTACCTTTTTATAAGTTAACACTGCCATTCACCTAGGTTGTCCATTTCAGTTGGAAGTACAACATTTTTGTCCACTAGAATTTATATTTTTCATTAGAAAAATAGTGATAAGGAGAAAAATTAAATGTCCTGATTTCATAGTTGATCTCTTTACTGCTACATTTAAATTATCTGTGTGATCTAATTATGTTATATAGCACATAGTTTTATCTTCCCTTTCCCTTTCTCTTGAGAAACAAGCAAATTAGAATCATTGGGTCCAATGCTGGTGCTCTTACTTACAGGCACTACTATATAACATCTTTCTACTGAAGTGCCATATAATACCATGTTTCCCTGAAAATAAGACCCTGTCTTATATTTTTTTGAACTCCGAAATAAGTGCTTGGACTTATTTTCAGGGAGGTCTTATTATTTTGGGGCATGTAGAGCAAGACAGGGCTCCTCTTGCCATCTTACCTGATTTCCAGCTCTGTCTCCCTAACCCTAACCAGAGGAAATGGCGAGGACCGGCTGCACATGCATTTAAATATTTTTGGGGAGAGCTTTTTTTCGGGGGGGGGGGTATTGGGCTTATTGGGCTTATTATCAGGGGATGTCTTATTTTCAGGAAAACAGGGTATGTTTCTCTCATATTGTATATTTTATTGTACTTCAACTGAACAACCTGATTGGTACAGAGACTGCTGAGCAGTGTCAAAATACAGGAAACATACAAATTAATCAACAACAGTAAGATGGCCATTCTCCTTCACTATTAAGATTCTGAAAATGAAAGAGCCAGGCTCAGGAGTGAGGAACTTGGGTATCTCCAGAGCCAGCTTCTTCCACAATATGCCAGAGCGTCTCTCAGAACTTCTCTCAGCTTCTCCCATTCACACAGAATGGGCAGAATCATTTTGGACAAGATGGTTCCTTATGACAATTGGAAAATCAGTTATATTTTTTGGGTCAGGAAACAGATGTGAAAGTCTAGTGGATTATAGTGCCTCAGATTTGTGATATGTGTAGGAGAAAATAGAAGCACTAGTTTGTTACAAACTGACAATTAGTCAGCAAAGTGTTGTGGTTACAAACAAGCTAAATTAAATTCAATTAAAGTATCTTAATCACAGTTAGAAAATTTTCCACTCTATTCTGCATATTCCACCTCAGACTCCACCTTTAAGTATTGTACCCAATAATGCTCACCACTTTTTAAGAAGTCAGATAATTTTTTTAAAAAAATGGAAAGGAAGGATATAAATCAAAATAGTAATTAAAGATGGTCAAACATCTATACAATGAAATCCTATTAAAAACATTAAAGAATCTGGGAGTGTTTACTTTGAAACAAAAAGAAGATATGATAGCACTCTGTTATAGAAAAGTAGATCAAGACCTGATCTTCATCACTCCAGAGCACAGGATGTAAAATAATGGATATAAGTTAGTCAGGTTCCAGTTGAATGTTAGGAAAATCTTCCTAACAATAAAAACAGTTTATTAGGAGAACCACTTACAGAGTGATCTGGTGAGATTTTCTTTATCTGTTATGTTCAATTAGAATTTGGAATGTCATCTGCTAGGATTACTACAATTTGGATCCCTTCACTGAGCAAAGGATTGGACTCAGCAGCTAATTGGTCTCTCCCAACTTTGTGATTCTGTGATAATCCTATAAATTTTTGTATTTGAGATCTTGTATCGCTTCTGTCCTTGTTCAGTATTTTAACCACCACTCTATACTGACTTTTAGAAGTCTAAAAGCAGACTATAAAGGAGTTTTCCAGTATTTTGCTCCCTTATCTGATATACATAGTATATCACAGTATAATATATATACATAGTATGTATATTTTTGTTGTTAGTTGCGAAGTTATGTCCAACCCATCGTGACCCCATGGACAACTTTCCTCCAGGTCTTCCTGTCCTTTACCATCCCCTGGAGACCATCTGGGCTCATACTGACTGCTTCAGTGACTCCATCCAGCCATCTCATTCTATCGTCCCATTCTTCTTTTATCCTCAATCATTCCCAGTGTTAGGCTCTTCTCCAGTGAGTCCTTCCTTCTCATTAAGTGGCCAAAGTATTTCAGTTTCATCTTCAGGATCTGGCCTTCTAAAGAGCAGTCAGGATTGATCTCCTCTAAGACTGACTAGTTTGATCTTCTTTCAGTCCAAGGGACTTGCAGGAGTCTTCTCCAGCACCATAGTTCAAAGGCCTCAATTCTTTGAAGCTCAGCCTTCCTTATGGTCCAACTTTCACAACCATACATTGCAGCTGGGAAAACCATAGCCTTGACTATATGCACTTTTGTTGGCAGTGATTTCTCTGCTTTTTAGTATGCTATCTAACTTTGCCATAGCTTTCCTCCCCAGGAGCAAACGTCCCCATGTGCTGTGATCTTGGAGCCAAGGTGTATGTACATAGTATAATATAGATATATGCATTATATTAATGCAATATATAGATGCATTAGTTGCTTTAGAATGATTAACCTCTACTGATATACAGAGAAGTTCATGAGTTTGCCATTTAAGTCCCATAAACTGAGTGCCAGCTATCTATCCTCTAGGTCTAGAGGATTGCTACATGTTTGGAATCTTTTAGGGAACAATTGAATTCTAGCACTTGAATTCTAATACTATAGGATATGAGGAAAAAACCTTTTCCTCATACCATATAAAATGACAAAGCTCTATAGAAGAGGCTTCTATATTTCAGCCATTACAGTTCTAATTTTTATATTTTGATCTTTGCCTGTCATTTTCTATAACTTTTCCTATGCTATGATATATTTTTTGAGATGGGCAGTCAGAACAGGAAGTTATTTTAAAGCTGGCTGGGTGGTGAAGGAAGACTTTATCATGGGTCAACTGCTGAACTGGAGATGACAATTTTTTCTGGTTGGGGTGGTAGGCTGAGAAAAATGTAAAGAACTAGATGAAGACTTCAGTTGTATTTGAACCATGATCAAGAATCTTCTTGACTGTTCTGCACAGTAACTGCAGAGGCAGTTACCTGGCCCTTTTCTTGCCATTGGGAGTAATGGTGTTTTAAATTTCTGTGCTTAATAAGTGCCTAAACTGATATAGCTGTTCGTTCAAATTATGCGCTATAGGGGTTTGCTAGTTTATTCCATTATGGTGAAAAGCCACATTTAGGCAGGTTATAGTGAGTTCTCTATGCACTTTGTTTACTTTATTTGTCCATAGGTAAATTCCTGAAATAGCTGTTTACAGATTTTAAGCACATGATATAACTTAAGGAAAATCCTTTTAAAAAAAGAATGGATGTGTCCTCATGTTAATTGGCTAACCACTGATTCTACAGAATAAAATGGATGGCCATATGTACTGCACAGATTTTTCACACAATTATATCATGACTATATTAGATTTCAAGCATTACTGCTACTGTCTGAGTCAATAAAGGAACAATGGGAAGTGAGGGAATAAACAATTATGTATGTTTTAGAGACTCATTGTCTTAAAGCAACAAAACAACAGAAAGACTGCCTCAGCTGATCTTTGTTTAATGACCTTGACACATTTCTAAAGACAACTCTGAGTTGCATCTGCCTACTGTTTCTATTCTTCTGAGATTTGAGAATAAGGAGACTGGTGACATCAAGGAATGTATCTTATCAGTACATGACATCATTGGCAGAGGCTACCTATTAAATATGGTGTGCTGAACCATGAATGCCTTTATGAACTCAATCTAGTATATCAAATCCAATATAAATAGTACTATTAAAGTCTTTTAGTTTTAAGCCCTTACATGCGGTTACAGCATATTGTGAGATTAATTACCCCATATTAATTTAAGCATGTTGCATCTTAAGCATACAGCTTTGTATCATACTTATTTCATATGGATTGTTTTCCATCTCCTTGAAACATCTTGGAATCACTTCATTTTCCTTTATTCTCAGTTAATTCAGTTCGTTTTTCTCTGGCTGCTCTTCTTTTCTATAACTACAAATACAAGACAATTAACCTGATTCTTGACTGTTTCACAGCTATCCCAGTTGAATAACTACAGTGTAATTGACCAAAATCCTGTTAATGTCTTTCACCAGTTCCTTATCAAAGCTGCAAGAGAAAAGCAGGGGTTAGGGAAACCCCATTCCTATAGGATTCGGTAACCAGCAGTGCTATATCTTATATAATTAGCTCAAGACATTGGCTGGTTTTTTTTTTCTGTGAACAGAATTGCATGAGATGGAATTATTCTTTTTCCTTTTTGCCTCTTCTTCTAAAAATCTCTCATAATTTGGGGACAATTTGGAAATGAAATATTAGGATTGTTTGAAGACAGAAGAGTTCAATCTTGACAACTTTAAGATTTATGGACCGCAACTTCCAGCCAGCCCACCATGGAACTCTGGGAGCTGAAGTCCACAAATCTTAAAACCACCCCTGATTTAAGGGCTTTTAGAGGGATACTTCACATTCTGCTAGAGCACGGGTGTCAAACTTGCCATGTCACATTGCCATTACATAATGTTTCACAACGTTTTTCCCATTCGTGGAGCTGGGGTGGGCATGGCCTGCGCATGACGCATCCAGCCCATGGGCCATCAGTTTGACACCGCTGTGCTAGAGCATTAGCAAAGTACTTGTCTTTGAGATGCTTACATGGCTCTGTTGCTTAGGTGGCTATTGAACTCTTTGCCTAGAGTTCTTATTTCTGTTTTTACTTTTTAAAGTGATGCTTATACTTTTACATGTGGTTTTATCTGTGTTGTGTGCTATCCAGAGCTTTTGGTGAGATGTGCTGCTATATAAATTTGATTGATAAATAAATAACCTGCAATTTTTGCAAAGCACCTCTTTCAATGGCTTTGTAAAGCCGTATAAAATGCGGAAAGGAGGGTGAAAATGGAGGAGTTGGTGGAAATTGCCACTTCTATTTTAAAAGACACAGGGAACAATTCAGCATCCACACACTTATCTTTTTCATAACCAAGATATATAATATATAATGTAATAAAAAAATATTAAAAGTGAAAACACTCCAGATTTTTAAATGGACATTTATGTTTCACAACAGAAATGTGTATCTGACAACAAAGTCTTCCAAATCATTTTCATTTCTGTTTTTTAATCCATTATTAATCCAGATTAGAATGTTGGTAAATATCCTATTGGAATTAGAGTCTTCATTATTCTTAAAATGTGACAGGACATTGTTATAAGATGTTATTGTGGAAAATTTATTTTCCTTGTGATGGAATGTGTTAAATCTGATAGCATTGTGCCCTGAAGCCTTGATCTGTATGAACAGCACCATATAAATTGGGATACACCCAATCCTATGCAACTTTGGCCAGAAAACTGCTCCCTTTTCCTTTGTACCTATAGCAATGACGGCTTATTTTTTCCCCCATTGTTGTTATTCAATCTGGGCTTGCCTAATTTTAACTCTTTAGATGGTTTTTCTTCTACTTTGAAAAGAATCCAGCTTCACAAATCAAAATCAGCTTAGAGACAAAAATGTACCTGTATATGGACATATATGTACACACAGAAACAGCTACAGCTAAATCTAATTGCTACTAAGGATGAATGGTGTTGATCTTTTAAAGCAAAGAATTACACAACTTTGCCACAATTAGAGTAAAAAAGGCTTTATTCTAACCACTACAATTACATTAACCACCAGGAGGCAAGTGGTCACTGTAACTGTAAATACCACACAGGATATACTCCAGGTAAAAAGAGGAGGGGTGGAAATCATGTACAACCCAAAATATGGGCACATAGAAAGTGGGCTGAATATACCATTCTGATAAATAAAAGTACCATAAACCTCTGAAAAGTGGTAGGACTTTGGGAAAGTCCCTCTCTCTCTCTCTCTCTCTGTGTGTGTGTGTGTGTAACAATATAAAGGTAATATCCACTTTTTTTTCTAAGAACCACTTTTAAAAAGTTAGTATATGTCCTAGTAAAATGCACAGTGATACAGGGGTGAAATCTACTTATCTTCCCTACTGGTTCGGAAATGCATGCACTGCGTGCACTTGGACCCTTTGTGCATGCGCAAACCCTTCTGCACGTGCACAGTGGGTAAAAAACAGGTTACTTCCCGGTTAAAGCCAGGATCCAGGTGGGTGGGCAGAGACTCACACTGTCTCCGCTACCGGTTCTCCGAACCACCCACCCCCACCGCTACCGGTTCACTCGAACTGGTGTGAACCAGTAGCATTTTACCCCTGCAGTGATATATATGTGCCCTTAATTAAAATTAGTGGCAATTAATTAAAATACAAATAGTCTCAAGTCATGAATGTTATAATACTCCCTTTTTCTCAATACAATCTGGATCTTTGAGTATATCTAAAGTTTTCAAGACTTGCATGTAATCATAGTTAGTTTATTTCTCTTTTCTATATACTGCCCATTTCAAAACATGTGGCTCTGGGTTTGAGTTGAGTCTGAACTATGGCAATATAGTAAAAGAATGTGTTAAGGCATGGCTTATATTTGGTGGTGTTCTAGTTCGTCTTTATGTTTTGGTGATTTTGAAAATAGTTCAGAAATCTTATGGTTCCATTTTGGTCATTTGAATTCTGAGTTCTTTTCCTTCCTTGGACTTTTAGTGAAGTCAATATGCATTGTGAATAGATTTTTTTTTATAAGCATATAACCCTCATTAGGTATACTATTGTAGCAGAATTAACATCATTTATTTGGAATGTTTAGATAGGCTTACTCTCAGAATATATACATTGCTTATGTCATAATAAACAACTAAAACTGTGATGGGACTCTTAGTATAGATTTCATGCTTGCAAATATCAACAACTCTGGTGCACCCCACAACAAATGTTTCAACCTTTTGCAGGCACAACACTTCTCTACACCTTGTCTTTCTCCAGACTTCCACAGTGTGATTTAAGAGGCACACTGAGTTGAGTCCTTAAAGCACTTTCGTATTTTTTCTGGCTTGTCTACTTCAACCAATAGCAGAAAAGAAATTACTTGTGCAAACTGTGAAACACTTCTGAATCATTTTCAAAGAGTACACATCCCAAACATGTTATGTTTTTTAATCTATTACTTGTATGCCATTTGTAATTTAGAAGAAAGTTTAAACCAAAACCATGCAACTTGGAGAGCTGGGGGTGGAAACAGGTTTTTTTTTTAATCAGTCTCTGTTCTAAGGCCACTGGAGGATGGCTGTGACATAATAATGTTGCTAAGGAAAGCCTGCTTGATAATTTTCAGTTCTTAGTTAGCTTTTGTTTGAGGTTTTTTAATGTATGTATGTTTTATGTTATGTATGTATTATGCATGTATGTATGTATGTATTCAATTTTTATGCCACCCATCTCCCCTATAAAGCAGCTCTGGTAACCGATGCATCTCACACAACAGTGGTATTATGTGTGTCACCCTAGGGGCCCCAGAACTATGCATGCTGCTGCCTTCTGCTCTAGCTGCAGCTTCTAAATACACTTGAAGAGTAGTCTCATGTAGAGCTTGTTGCAGTATTCCAACCGACAGATGACTATGGCATGAGTGACCATGTGCAGGAGTCACGATCCAGGACAGGGCGCACACAACATGAAGTTGTACAAAGGCCCTCTAGCCACTTCTACCACTTGCTCTTTGAGTAGGAGTTGCGAATCCAGGAGAAATTCCAACTTGCAGTTTGTTTGGGTTAATGCAACCCCATTCAGAACTAAAGCTGATAAACAACTGGTTCGTCAAGTCCTTTGCATCCACAGCTATTCCATCTTGTCAAGATTTAGTTGAACCCTTTTGTTCCCTATCCACACCCCTACAGCCTCCAGGCGCTGAGAAAGGGCAACCACAACATCACTTGAAAATAATGTTGAAATATAATCTGAAAATACTTAACGAAAAAAATCCTATTATCTAGTTACCCAGTTGTTGCGGGAGGGCTTATTAAGTGTCTGGTACGTGTTGCCAAATATGGGATTGCTAGCATGTTGGTGGTGTGTTTTCAGTTGAGTCATCATTGCAAAGCTTTCGTGCCACCTCTGTAAGTGTAGCCTTTTAGATGAAATGCAAAACCAAAAGATTGGTTGCTTACAGTTCCTAGGCCTATTATATGCCTGTGCTGATTCTAAAGTCCAGGGGGAAAAGTTGGCCTCTAGTAATTATATTCTGTCATTCAGTTTCTGCTGGCTGCATCACACATCATTTCCTGCCCTAAAAATAGTTACTGGTAAAGGATAATTTTGATGTTTCCACCCTAGGGATGGCTACTTTAAGAGAACAAAAAATCTCCAAAACATGCTATGATTTGTTAGATGCAGCCGTATAGTATAATTTCTCAGTTTCTTTTTTTTAATTTTAGAGTACTTTAATTAACATTTTTACATTTGTAGGACATAAAAATAGTAAAGAAAATTAATACTAAAGATTAAGGTCTTTATTTGTAAAGCTTAAAGCACAGGTTTACAGGTATTACATTTTTCAAAGATTTATGTACTTCTGTTGTTTCTTTTTTAAACACATAAAAATAGAGGGGGTGTCTACATGTGCTTGCAAACAGGTGTATCATTCCGGCATATTCAGCTTGTACCAGACTGGCTCTGTAGTCAGGGCCAAAATAGGTAAGAGGAGACAGATACACTTTTTTTTTTGTTAATTTCACAGATATAAAACCTCCTCATTTAAAACATAAGGCTGAGCTAGGAGTATTGAATCTGCCTTTACGGTAGCCCATTTCACTTAAGACAATGTCTGGAGCAATCAAGTTCTGGGAGATTGAACATGGGACAAAGGAAGAATTCAGCAGTCTGTCCTTCCAAGGACTTTATATATGAATGGAAAGGACACCTTAATCAATAGTGGTCTCCTCAGATTTAGTCTGGCCTTCACTGGGCAATCTAATTTTCCCTGTGTGTAGCTCATGGAATAACTTCTTAGAAAATGTCTTGAAAGTCAAGGTACTAAATATGGATCTGTCATCATGTAGATTTATATGTAGAAAAATGATACGTTGTTTTGGGGAAAAAGAAGTCAGCTGTTTTCAGTTTGTAAACCATGCATATAAATATTCAGATTAGAGTAACACCACTGGAATTGACATAATGGTTTATTTCCCATTTGTACACAATGAAAACAAATGCTGGACTAAAAGACCTTCGGGTTCTGTTCTGCTTGAGCTTCACTTGTGTCTTGCAGTCTTCTATTTCCCACAGCAGCTAGCCCCAGTGTTTACATTTTCCTTTCACAGTATGGCAAGCATATTTTTAAAAAAAAAATTAAAAAGGGTTAAAGTTCTATTTTAAGTGTTTTTCATTTATTGTTGAGATTGCATTGTATTTATGCTTCTTTAAAAAATTAAGCCAAATTATATGGTAAATGAAAATTATCAATTGCTGCTTTGGCCAGGATTAATCCTGGGCTTTGGGAACAAGAGTGCTTTATTTATAACAGCAACACTGACAGACAGAATATCAGTCTTACTCCAGTGAGGATTTCCACAGGCTGCTAAATGGAGAGCAGGCATTTAGTTGAGCTTTGAAGGAAACAATATTAACATAAAATGGTGGTGGCATAATTGAAAAAAATTGGAAAGTTGATGCAGGAGATTCATATCAGGCAGTCATGCGGTGTGTATGTCTTCTAAATCTTACATTCAGCTTTGTCAGCTTCTCAGATGTCCTCCAGTTTCCTCTTCTGATATTTTATCCTACAGTATATGATCTTTCCTCCTCCCTCAAAGATTGAGATGGAGATGCTAAGTCACTTAGGGGCTTGTATAACTTCAGAATTGGGAAGTGAAGGCATTTGTTTCTGACTAAGCTCTTGAGCATGTATCTGTCAGAAATCATGTGTTAGTCATTGAAGATACAGCTTTCATATCACTGGATACAAATTAATGTTAGATTGTTGTGCTTTTATCTGAGTCTTACTAACATTGAATAAGGAAATGTTAAAAATATTTGAAATGTTTTATTGGATAGTGTTTTTTTTAACAAAAAACCTTCAGATGAGCATGAATTAGATGGTGGAGAACATATTAGATAACTGCATTAGTGCAATTGTTTTATTGATATTAGGGAATGATCTGATCAAATAACAAAAGTTAGAATAAATTAATTTTTCACTTGATTTTTTTCTTATAAAGAAAATACAAACAGAGTGGATAAGGAAAAAAGATTTTTAGCACAGGCACTTTTACAGTGATACAGTCATTCAGTGCCCTACTTCCATATATATAAAAGGTGCAAAAACTGAACAGGTTTGAATTTATCTTCACTAAATAATAAGGTGTGTATAAACTGACATCTGAATGGAGAAGCCTTACTCATCCTGAAGAAAATATTTGGATAATATTTAAGCCAATCTTAAAATATTGGCTGAATATCAGTACATCTGATATTTTAATTTTTATAATGATCATATTACTGTAAGACTTTGCCCACAGTGCCCACCTACAGAAAGTTGAATTGAGGAGCTGTTATAAATCAAAAGGATTTTCTTCTTCAAATGAGAACAAAAACTTTTTTTTAAAATGGCACTGAAGAGATAATCTGGACTTGTGTATAAACAAGTTTAAAATCCATTTGCATATGTGGGCTTTTGTGGGAAGGAAACTTGTATAAGAAACAGCATGTGTCATTCTTAAACACTTAACTCAGTGAAGAACTGAAAACTGTGACACCATTACAAGGACAAAAAGCAGACTGCTGAAATCCACAGAGATTAAGCAGCCTTAGTACACAGAAACACAATTGAGAAAAGCCATGTATGGCCATGTTGCAGCAGGAGCTGCTGTGATTGGTTGCTGTCACTTGGTCTTTGCCAGAGTAGACAACAGGTGCAGAGTTGCTGACAGGTGTGAATGTCTAGAATACATAAGATTGCTGATGCCTAGTGATGTAGCCTTATGTCAGATTGTGAAGTGCTGAGCTCTCATGGAATAAGAATCCAACTGGGCATGTTTTTCAGATCAGTTGAAGTGTACTCATTCACCCCTTCCTCTCCTCTCTTCCTGGGCTCTTGGTGAATGCCTAGATGACTAAATTTAACCCCTGCTAGGGCCTCAGGACATTGAAGTCTGAGTAAATTTGTAGAAGAGTTGTATATCTACCATTCTTGCCATTTGGATTTTACTTAATTAAGTTGTATAAAGACTGGATTGTCTGAAATACGTCTTTTCCCAATCTGGCACCTTCCACCCTACAAACTGTCATGGTTCCTTAGTCCATACTTAAACAGTTTCATGTTTTACTTGGTGCATGCTTCTCACATTCCATGTTCCAGTTGCATATGTTCTTGTGAAATAAAAAACTCTTTTACACCTTGTGTTCTAAAGTGTACAAGTGACCAGACTTCCTTGTAGCTTTTTTCTGGTTCTGTCATTATCTCAAGATCTACTTTTAAAAGTTCAATAGTCTTTCCAGTAAGTGGATAAGTGGCTTTTGTCTTGCATTTGGTGCTCAAACTCATATAAATGTTATTGATGATGCCCATACAATTTGTTTCTGTCATACAGACATATATTTTTTGCCATTGCCATTTCATAGGTTTTATTTGGGGGGCTTTCTCCTACATATCCTTTGGGAATTTCATCATCATCTGTTCCTTTTTCATCTTTTCAGCATCGTGTTCCCATTAAATAAATCTCAGCATCCCTAAAGTTATTCAATCCTCTCAATCTATCACTGGGGTTTCATCTATGTATTGCAAAAATAAAATGTTATATGGATATATTTTGTTTTAATCATTACAACAAAAATTCCCTAATTTTTAAAATGAGAATGAGTAAGAGCTGACATTCAGAAATGCTACCAAGCATTTTTATTGAACTTTCTGCACTGCCAAATAAGAGTGGCAAATGTTATACTCACAATAGGGTTGGATTGGGAATATACTGCACAAATTCCTGCCTCCTTGTGTTACTCAAGACATAAATCTTCCTAATGGGAGCAAGGAGCATAAGACCTGGCTGGCCTTCAATGACAGAGAAAGACATTTGAGATGCACTGCAAAAAAAAAAAAAAAAAGATTTGTTCCTCTTTATATTTCAAATCTCTAACTTTTTTGTGCAGACTGTTGGCACCTCAGAAAACTGAATGGCCCATGTTCTTTGATTATTATTTTCTCTATGAGATTAAAAAAAAGATTTTTTTTCCTAAAAAAATAAATACTACAAGATGCTAAAAATGTATTAATTTTCAATATGTCAAACCCAAAATTCAGAACTTGATGTACAGCAAGACTTGTCTCAAAATCCTGATAAATCGTCTAGTAACATTATAGGAAGGTAAAATTGTAAAGATTATAGGAAGGTAAAATTTATAAGTAATTATTTCAGTTTCTCTTCTGGTTTTTTTGTAAGATTGTGTGTCAAGGGGAAATTTTTGATCAAAGCATTTCATTAATGTTGAAGATCATGCTACTGTAGATAAGTGATTATATTAGGTTTTACTTTATAGAAATGTTCTTTTAAAAAACAAGATTTTTCGGGTTAGGGTATTACATGTAAGAGTATCTTGACAACTACATGGCCGTTATCACTTTAACTGCTTCATTTTAGTGCTGTTACAGAGCAGTATCAGGACAGATTGATCTGTAGATTAATATAAGAACAATTGTAGGCTTGATACTGTACTGCCATTCTATTTACTATGAACTACTTATTCTTTTTTTGATTGAATTCATTGCCCCATGTGTGTTTAAACTATTGATGTTTCCATTCCAGAGAAAAGCTGTGATGGTAATACAGATATTTTATTAGAAATTATGCTCTCTTCATTTACTAATTCTGTTTCAGAAGAGCTGTCTTTGGTAACAAAATCTGCCATTTATTGACCTAAACATCTTAATTTACTGTCTCTCCCTAATGTATAATGTGACAGCCTTCAACCAGTCTGTACTGCGGTAAAGGCCCTGAATCGCTCTTGCAGCCTCTGTCAAGGCTTCAACTTTCTAAATTATGTATTTCAGACGTTGAGAAAGAAAGGACTTAATGGCTGTGACAGTCCAGATCCCGATGCAGATGATTCAGTAGGTCACAGCCCTGAGTCTGAGGACAAGTACAGGAAAATTAATGAAGATATTGATCTAATGATCAGCAGGCAAAGATTATGTGTAAGTACTCTGAATTCCCTTTCATTTTTTTTTACTTTCTGATATTTCTCTGAACCTGGCAGGCATTGAACAAGAAAGAAAACAAAGGCTGTGAAAGCCCTGATCCAGACTCCTCTTATGCCCTCACCCCACGCACTGAAGAAAAATATAAAAAAATTAATGAAGAGTTTGATAATATGATCAAGAGCCATAAAATTCCTGTAAGTACCAAAGGTTAGATGGCTGTCTGCTGATAACCACTGCAGTAACACACCCTAACCCTTTCAGTTCTGGTTTCTTTCAAAAAAACACATTCAGTGAGGGACATATTTTGACAGCACCCATTAAAACCAACGAACAGAGAGGAAATAGGACCCAATTATCTTTTTTTTTCTTTTTTTCACTCTTGAAGTGTGGAAAGTTCCTTCATGATATGTGCTTGACAAAACCTAAAGAAGGAAGTTTTTGAAAGTGGACGTTATGTGTAGTAAATTTACAGAATTCTGGTTTACCACACCGAGCTACCCCAAAGTGTATTTAGAGAACATCAATAAAAAATGCTGTGGAAGCTGACATTCTCACAGTTTTTTGTGGGTCTGAAGGAAGAAGAAGCAACAGTATAAAATGGAAAATCACTTAATGTAATATTTTCAAGATAGTGAGTCCTGCTACTACTGGAATTCACTGTGTTCTTAACTCAGTTACCGCACTGAAGGGTTATGTAGCTACTTGCTAGTTGCAAGAAAAGAGTCTGCATGAGAATCTAATGTTAGCATTCAATCATTTATGTGTGTTGAGGATAACTTTACAGCTTTATCAGACAATTTGCTTTGATTCCATCAGCATTTCTCTTAATGCTTTAATGAGCGCTAAATTTTGTTTTAACCACAGCCAAATTTCTAACAGTCATATGCCTTGCCAGATACTTAAGAGAAATAACTCTGCATGTAGCTATTTTGTTTGCATAGACATAAAAGGGGGAATTTGTGTGAATATGGCAAATACTGTCATAATATGGTTAGTATTATTACATGTATTCAAGTGGACGTTTGTTTTCATCTATTCTAGACTAAAAGAACTGTCCTTTGGCATTTAAACATATATCAAAAATATTGCTCATAAACACTTATGCATTCAAATTTTGTATTCCCCTACATGTGAATCCTTTAGAAACTGGCAGTTTGTTATTTAATTACAATATTAAAATGTAATATTTTAAAGCTCCTTAACATCTGACTTTGATAAAGTGACAGTGATTTTGAGAATAAAATCAGGATGAGTTCACTTTTAATAAGTCCTGTAAAGTCCTATAAAGGTAACGTGAGTCTCTTTCATGTTACTGTAAAACCTAGTAATGGAAACCAAGTAGTGAGACATACCAACTTTGATTATCATTTATCATGGCTGTCGTTTATCTAGATGTATAATTTTATCTTTATATTTGTAGATTAAATATTTAGTTAATTATAAAAATTACTTTTTTAAAAAAGCATCTATCAATTGAATATAAAAAGCAAAGAAGAATTAACAATAGTCAATTCTTAAAAAGAGAGTCCAGACCAGGAAACCAAAACCAAGTATACTAATATTATCTTTATTAAGGTCATAGTAACAGAGTCTTGCAAGTCTGAAAGCTTCTCCCCTCCCCTGCCTTTATTGTCCAGAGAACTAGAGAAGGTAAATTCTGAGATGCTTTCTTCATCCACTTTTGGCCTCAGATTTCTCATATCAAACCATTATCTAGATTCCTCCTCCCTCTCAAGGGTATTCTTCCAGTCCATTACATCTGTACAGAAAAGTTATAAAGAAAGAGAAAAATGAAACCAAAAACAGTACAAAAATCCAAACTATACAGGACATATTTATGAATGCATAAAAGTATAAAATTTCTACATAAGCATTTCAATTAATGTTAGATGTATTTCATATTTTATTATGGTTATCCAAAATGAATTTATATCGATAACTAATTTATTCCTATCTTGGTAATTGTATCAACCCAGAAGTCCATAGAGAAGCAGGGATCTTACCTTTCCAAAACTGTAGAATACTGCAGATTTTTTTTAAATTTCTTTATCCAAATGTCAGTTTCCATGCAATAGGACTCTAGTTTCTATTAAAAAAAAATGAACACGTGATAACACTAAATAGTCTTCTTGTTACTACATGTAATGATTTCTTCCGAAAGCAGAATAATAAAATACTATACAACCATATGTTTGCACGAAGCATTAATCCGACTGCATCTTTCTTTAACAACATGGCAGTTTATCCAGCCTTTTCTATATAAACACAATGGAGTTCAGTAAGTCTAAAGTATTGATGTTGATATTGTTATAAAATAAAATGTAATCTAAGATCTATTGAGATTTCTGGGATTGACGTTAACAGCTCTTTTCATTGTCTAGGTAAACTAATCTCTTATTCTTTATTCCGATCAACTATTACAAATTGCATAACAAAATGATCCACACTAACAGAATTTATATAAAAAGTAATTGAAGAGGGGGTTTGTGTCATTGGATTTAATAATCATCCAGTAATGCTGTACTCCCTAATTGGGATGTCAATAAATGTAATTGTAAATATTGTGTCTGGGGTTGTTTTAGGGATATAGTATTCATCCTTTAAAGTAAAAAATATATAAACTAGAAAAAAAGAAAAATAAAAAAATAGAAGGTGTAGAAAAGACAAAATAGAAATAAAAAAGAAATTTACAAAGGATATAGTAAAGAAAAATAAAAGAAGTACATAAAGAATTGACCTTCCCCTTCACAACTTTATAAAAAAAACCCTATTTTATTTATTAAATTATGTAAATTTTAATTAGTTTTGAAATCTAGATTACTGTATACCATCAATTTAGGATAGAAAAAAGATCAAAGTACTATTTCCTAAAAATAATGTACCATAATCATCAAGTTGATGTAACCATAAGAGGAGCTATATTAAACTTCTTATATTTTAATCCTAAGGAAGTCTAATGTGGCTGTAGATTTTGTGCCACTCCTGAATTCAAAGACTTTCCATCTTCATCTCCAAAAATGTTAGCACTCCATATACCAAGCTGGTGTGCAGTTGGGAGATCTCCTAGACCACAGCTCCTGTTAAAAGAGCAGATAGCAACTGTGACTAAGTAGATATTTACACTGTTTTCCCTGTTTTCCTTCTCATGCCTTCAGCACTTCCCAAATAAATTACAGGTAGTTGTCGACTTGTGACCACCATTGACCCCAAAATTTCCATTGCTAAGCAAGACAGTTGTAAAGTGAGTTTTGCCCTGTTTTACAGCCTTTTTGCCCCAATTGTTAAGTGAATCACCGTAGTTGTCAAATGAATCATGTGGTCATTAAATAAATCTGATTTTGTTTGTCGGAAGCTGGCAGGAAAGGTTACAGATGGTGATCCCATGATCCCAAGACAGTGGAACTGTCATAAATACATGGCAGTTGCCAAGCACCCAAATTGTGATCACGTGACCATAGGGATGCTGCAATGGTTGTAAGTGTGAAAACTGATCACACTGATCAGCATTGGAGACTACCCATACTGTAATGTATTGTACATGCTCTTGAACGGTATTTGGAAGCTGCGATGTTTCAGAATATAGCAGCACAGGCAGTTTTGGATACTTCATGATACAACCATGTGAAATCTGTGCTCTGAGATCTTCATAGGCTCCTTATGGATGTAATTCAGGGTGTTGATTGTCACCTAAACAGCCCTCAATGGCAGAGACCCATGGTAATTGCAGGACTGCCTGTATCTGATTGCTTCTGCTCAGTCCATCAGAAGCACGATTGACATGTTCATGGTCCTTTCTGTTAGGAAATGTCATCATGTAGGACCTAGAAAATGTGTCTTTTCTGTTATAGCATCTATGGAGAAACATTCTCCTGAAGATCAGGAGGCATAAGGCATTAAATCCTGAAATGGTTTCCCGAGCATTTGGGCCTAGAGATTAAATCATGTCTGATCTACACCATTTGAAAATGGAATGATTTTTAGTCTTTAGGCATATGCTGTATTTTCACTATTATTTCAGATTAGTACTAGTAAATATTTGGAGTGTCAATCAGCTGTTCCACAGCTAATGGGACAGCAGAAGAACAGGAGATGGCAGCAATATGTCTTTTGGGTTGGTGGCAGTGGTAGTGTAAATTTATTACTTTTTGAAAAAATCTGGATAGGCTGCACAAGGTTGTTTGACTGGCTACATGAGGTCCTGAAGCCATATCAGTGACGGGTTGCCCCCGGTTCGCTTCGGTTCTGTAGAGCCGGTAGTAAAACTCTGCTGGCATTCGGAGAACCGGTGGTAATGACTGGCTGGCCACGCCCCCAAACCAGTTCTCCAATCATCAGAGGTTTATGGGGTTTTTTTTTTACTGTTAAAAGCCTTTTTTCTTCAGCCAAAAAGGGGCTTTTAAAAGAAAAAAAAACCTCTGATGATCGCGTGGCTGAGCAGGGATCCTCAGAAGAGCATTTTAAAAACTTTTTTTCTCTGGCCACCCAATCCCCCCTCCTCACTTAATTAAGCAAGCTCCTTTCGGGCTCGCTTTCCTTCGGCATCTCCAATCAGTTACATTGTCTGGAAGGCAGAATAAGTTGCAGCTAATGTAATTGATTGGAGTTCCCCAGGAACTCTGGGAGTTGAAGTCCACAAATCTGCCTGGAATCCATTGCTCAGCCAAATGCTTTGCTGGCTGAGGAACTCTGGGAATTGAAGTCCACAAACTTTAAAGTTATAAGGTTGGAGACCCCGATCTAAAAAATTTAAATAAAATAACAAAATATTTATGCAGCTTTCTGAGATTTGGTGTGTTTCTGTAGTGTTTTACTCTAACTACACAAACACACAGAATCTCACAAAGCTGTATGTGGCATTTTGTGTGTGTGAGTCTGTTGTGTTGTGTTGTGTTGTGTGTGTGTGTGTAAAGTGTGAAACTTGGTTTTTGAGCTTTTTGTGGCTTTGTGGGGTTCCTGCTTGTTGCAGGGGCCCTTTTGGGTGAAGTACAGCTGCTTTTACATTGTGTGTGAGTCAGTTGTGTTGTGTTGTGTGTGTGTAAAGTGTGAAACTTGGTTTTTGAGCTTTTTGCGGCTTTGTGAGGTTCCTGCTTGTTGCAGGGGCCTTTTTGGGTGAAGTGCAGTTGTTTTTACATTGTGTGTGAGTCAGTTGTGTTGTGTTGTGTTGTGTTGTGTGTGTGTAAAGTGTGAAACTTGGTTTTTGGTACCTCTTATTGTTTTGTATACTTTATTATTTTTATTATTTATTGTTATTGGCCACACCCACCCAGTCACATGATGGCCAAGCTACTCTTACCCAGTCACATGACCACCAAACCACGCCCAGTGTCACATGACCGCCAAGCCATGCCCACAAAATAAGCCACGCCCACAGAACCGGTAGTAAAAAAAATTAGAACCCACCCCTAAGCCATATGGTGTGCAGGCCTGATATAGACATTACCACTATGACCACTTATCCTCTGTTACTTTGCTCTTTCTCTAGCTATTTAACATCCATGTGAAAATCTGTGGAATTTTTCACCTTTATTATGAATAAGTCTGATCAGCTATAGCACGTATCAATTATGGTTACAGCATTTTAATTTTGGTCTCTCAAGGATCCTTAATCTTAAAGAGGATTATCTAGTCAAACACACCACTCAACAGAAATGTTCAAACTATTTGAGCAAGCTTTAAGGCATATAGTCTTTACAAAATAAAAAGTGGGTAATATTTACAATTGCTTTAAATAATAAAGTTAATAGAGATGAAAACAATAAGAAAGATTCTTTTCTATTACAGAAATAATCCTTTTTTTAGATATAGTCATTAATATATTTTTTTCTAAATTCAAATAAAACTCTTATTATCCGTAATAATCAGAGAAATTAGTTCATTTTTCTGAAAGTCAGTGAGATATTTTGCAAAATGTGACTATTTACAAAATAAAAAATGCTCTCCAGACAGTATGTCTATGGAACTTCTTAATCATCCAGGTCATAGTTGTCCAAAGGTGCTGTTTTCCAAAAGGTAACTGGACTTTATTTTTCCTTTAGAACTGTAGAAGCTTCTTGGATAGGAAGTGAAAAGTTTTCAAAGGAAAAAAAACAAGAAAGATCTGTTGCCTTTCGGAAAAAAGACCTTTAGATCTCAAAACAGTAACAACAAAATATACCTGATATAGGTAAAGCTGTATATATGTACAAGATTTGTTTTCCAGATGGGAGACTTTGCTATTAAGAATTATTGCCAATTTTTTCTGTTAGATTGTTTAAAAAGTATTCATAAGGTGGTATATAGTATTTTTCAGGCGTCTTAAAGAACACATGACAGACCTGATCTAGTCTTTGTAATAAAAGTCATACTTATGCGAACTTTTGGAGAATATTTTCTCCAAATATTCAAATGGGACCAATGTTAAGAGTACTATTTTCTGAAATGCTTAACATGTGCATGCAATTTTAATTGAATGCATGCACACTCATGGTCTTCTCACTTGCCTAATTCCATATGTTGAAAAGAGAGCTTTGAAGTTTTGAGTGTGATTTTATTTTGGCTAAGCTTCAACCTGACACTATTGCTCAATTAGGATTTACTGATTAAATGGCCTTGTGAAATCTCCTACCCTTCTTTCTTCTTCAATCGAAATCTTACTGTTTTAGACTTGCTTCTTTTCAAATCCTTTCACTTAGGCTTGTGATGGGAAACTCAGACCTCTACTCAAATGGAATTGCAGTATTAAGGAACCAGATTTAACGAAAGATGGAAAGAAAAACAGATGGAGCTCCTCTTGTAATAATGTTGGAAGAACTATAAGAGATAAGACTAGCCTAGCAACCTATTTCCTGTAGTAACCAGCCAGGAAGCCTGTTCACAGCTGTGAACTTCTTATACGTAGCATTTAGTGGAAGGGTAGTTATTACTATAGGAGTTCTGCTATTATGATGCTTTCCAGTGTCAGTTTTAAACCCATCTATATTAATGTCCAGCATTGCATCATGCAGAAACATTTTGTCAGTGGTTCAAACAACTTTCAAGGAAGTATTTCCTTTGACCATTCTTGAATTGGCTGTTAATTATTGATAGTAGTGAAATGATAGGAAACACAGGGCTTGCAAAAACTTCTTTTTTACATATAAAATACATTCCTGGCAGTCTCAATCTTAGCAATGCTTCAGACCAGAAATAAAGTCTAATTAGATAGATGATAGATAGATAGATAGATAGATAGATAGATAGATAGATAGATAGATAGATAGATAGATAGATGTGTATGTATAAGTGTGTGTGTGTGTGTGTGTATGTGTATAATACCATGAAAACTGAAATTGCTACTTTTTTTTAACCTGTCTTCCAAGATAATACATTAAATATTATTGAATAATATCATCACCATCATCATTGTTGGAAGTATATAACTGTACGTGAACTCAGATTATTGTGACATTTTTACATAAATTAAAAACAACACAATCTTGGAAAGCATTGTTTTAAAAATAAAACAATATTTTTGATGCAATGATGGATGGATGGATGGATGGATGGATGGATGGATGGATGGATGGATGATATAAAAAAATCTGTCCATTTTTACTCTGTGGTATTTGTTAAATACTGATCAGTACTGAACAATGAAAAAACACTGGCTAATGGATTATGTTGGTAGCTACTCTCTGATACTTCACTCCTATATTCTGAAGACCATGGTAAATTGTACTTGCAAATAACTACAGTACATTCCTCTCTTTTTTAGAATAGTAGCTGAAATTTTGTTCAAGTGCTACATTTATTTATTTATTTATTTATTTATTTATTTATTTATTTATTTATTTATTTATTTGTTTATTTATTTTGTCACACAGTATATATAAGCATAAGCATGAAATAATTATACAGTATATAAGCATATATATAAGTATGAATATGTAATAACTATATTAATTGGATATAACGAAAGGAAACAATAGGACAGGAACGGTAGGCAGGCTTGTGCTCTTATGCATATAAATGTATATGTATATGTATATGCTCTTATACATGTAAAGCAGTTATGTGCAAAAATAGTTTCTGTGTGACCATGTGCATATCTGCTTTTCCTGTGTTAAAGAAAGTACAATCATGGAGAGATTATGGTAAGAATAGATAGAAATGCTGCATTCAGCATTTATTTATTTATTTATTTATTTATTTATTTATTTATTTATTAAATTTTTATACCGCCCTTCTCCCAAAGGACTCAGGGCGGTGTACAGCCAGAATAAAAACAAAGATGTATACAATTTAAAACAATATTTAAAAAGAGCAAATTTTAAAGGCTGATTATTAAAATTTAAGTTAAAAAGTTAAAAATATTTAAAAACCCAGTTAAAATACATCACTAATTATGCCAGTCCCGCTTTAATGAATAAATATGTTTTGAGCTCACGACGGAAGGTCCGAAGATCAGGCACTTGACGCAGGCCGGGGGGAAGTTCGTTCCAGAGCGTCACTGCCCCCACAGAGAAGGCCCTACTCCTGGGGGCTGCCAGCCGACACTGTTTGGCGGACGGCACCCTGAGGAGACCCTCTCTGTGCGAGCGTACGGGTCGGTGGGAGGCAAAGGGTAACAGCAGGCGGTCTCGTAAGCATGTCAATACAAAGCTCTGTTTTGGAATTTTTTGGGTTTATAAATGC
The DNA here is from genome assembly GCF_028640845.1 of Ahaetulla prasina. Taxonomy (NCBI): domain Eukaryota; kingdom Metazoa; phylum Chordata; class Lepidosauria; order Squamata; family Colubridae; genus Ahaetulla; species Ahaetulla prasina. The sequence continues at coordinate 263,674,132 of NC_080540.1, forward strand.
ATATGTTCCATTGACATAAAAGCATGAGAGGAAAATAGTTTTAAAATCTATTGAAAAAGATGTAAGAATTAAGCCCAATGAAGGAAACTATATTTGATATTGTCCTATCTGCGTGTTAAAATGCAGAACTGAAACAATTGTGAGACTGCTGAACTAATGTAAAGAATCTGTGCTAAATCTAGACTAAACACTTTACTGGGTAGGAATGGTTTTCAATGTCTTCTCACCAAAAACAGTTTATAGTTTTATTTTATTATTCATAGCAGAGATGTATAACTTTTCAAGCTAAAGGCTGTATTTGAAATTTGTATGACGTGGTATAAGCCATACCAAAATATAGGCCAAGGAAAACTTACATTTCATTGAATTTTAATTTATATTTACATTAATTCTGATTAACATGATGACACACCAAGCATTTTTCTCGTATGCTAAATTTCAAATTGCAATTCAAAAGGAACTTTTGGAGGAACATTGGAGCATATCCAAAGCTTTCATAGTCCCTTTTGTCTATGGAAACTCAAATAGGACATTGCTGACTTCTACAAATTATAGAATTTGTAAAACTTACATTCTTTGTTTAATAACTCTCCAGAGAAGTTGGTGTTTCATTAATTCATGAGTAAGCAACAAAGCACTCTTGGGCACCAATGAGCTGAGAGCCATCTGTCTTGATTCCTGCTGGGCTCCCAGTCTCATAGCTAGGAAGCCTGCAATTAAACCCACATTTACACTATTTTTAGTGCTAATATCATTTCTTAGGGACCCCACATAGAACTTTCCATGTCTTCTTTAATGAATAAAAATAATGGGAGGCTGCCACCCAGTGCTTTTCTGAAAAATATCTATTTTTCTCTATATAAATAGACAAATATAAGTTGATTGGTTAGGAGAGCAGCTGTAGGAGAAGGACTGCCAGAACCAGGGGGAGGGGTAAAAAGAGGGTGCAGACCATTAGACCATTAGAGAAGATTCCTGTACATTGGCTTTAAGCAATAAATCAATTAATTGAACTTCACATGTGGACCTAGTTTTTCCAAGCCTGTCAGAAGCTTCACTAAGAAAAACTCTTGGGAAATTTTCTCCTGGAAAGTGAGTAGCATCTTCTCAAGGAGTCATATTTTTTAAGAATGCCTTATCAAAATATCAGGCATATAAATAAATTTCAATAAATTCAGCTCCTTCCACAGAGGAGCCATACAATAATACAAGGTTTGGTAATTGCTACCCCATTATAATGTCTCACAAAAGCCCATTTATGGGGCAGTCTGCCTTGCAATGGTTTGTCACTTAATTACATTTCTGAAGATAGTTGGGGCATATGACACAGCGAAGTCTTAGCTGCAGTAGATTCCCAAAAGCCATTTTCAGTTACAGTATGTTTGCTGTTTGAAAGCATTCAAATGTGAGTAGGTTAATAGGTACCACTTTGGTGGGAAGGTGACAGTCATGCTGGCCACATGATCACAGAAATGTCTTTGGGCAACACTAGCTAACTCGGCTAAGAAAGGAAGATGAGCATCGCCCCCTAGATTCAGTCAGAACTGGACAGGGGAAATGTTTACCTTTTTGCTTTAGAGAACTAGGGATATGCCCTTCTTAAAATGGAATAACTTTAGATTTCAGACTTCTTAGAAAAATCATGCAGAATTGCAGTGCAGAGGCTTTACTAACCATAGAATGAAAATTCTCAGAAACCATTTTGAAACTCTAACCTTCACAATGTTGCGTCTGTCTTCAGACCATAACTGAAACCACCTAGATTTTGAATTGGTTATTCCAGTTTTATAGTAGCATTTTCCCTCTTCTCTTAACTCAATCCTTGCCTTGGACACAATTCGGTATGTTTCACTGTTAACTTTCTTGATAACATGGCTAAGGATGGAATATGAACTTCTCATACTGGCCACTTTGATCTTTTGTGGACATGCCTTCTCCCCACTAATTGCTGGGCACTGCCCACTAGGTCCATTTTGGCTGCTTGGGAGACCAGGTTTCCACAGAGGCAGCCTCCCTTTTAATGCCTGGCCAGTGTTTCCTGAAACACATGAAAAGCATTATTTGAGAGTTTGTGCTGATGCTAAGAAAGATGGAGTATCTGGAGATGGGAGGGTTGTTATTGACTTATCAAATGGAATAAGTGCAAACAGCCTAGGAAAAGGAAAATGAAAAGCTTCAAAGACCTTAATAAAGGTTAAAATGAAAAAGGTCTGGAAAATTGCAAACTCAGTTTTCAAGATTGTCTATTTTAATCCCCAATTCTTGGAATTAAAATGTGTTAAGAATGTTGCTATGCATCTTGCTTAATATGTCATGAAATACATATTTTTCCTCCACACTTATTTTCACTTGCTTTCTTATTTATTAGCAGACTTTTACTCTTTTTCACTTGTTCTTACTCACTTTCATACTTAAATGTGTCTTAATGGAAACATGGCAATTCTATATGTGCTACAAACTATAAGCAAGTATAGAAGTCACTGTTGAAAAGCATTTTCAACATTACATTAAGTCAAAATTAGTAAGTTCACTAGTGCATATAATTTTGGAATAAATTATTTGAATATATTTTGGAAGTGTATTTTCCAAAATTATCAGTATTTGAATATTTTTTTTAAAAAAAACGTAATTATTCTACAAATTCACAGTTGATCTCTTATGTAGTTCTGTGATTGCTGCAAATTGAATATGCTATCATTCTCTTGCAGTTTGGCAGTTACGGCAAGTACTACATTGGCTAAATACCATATCTGTTTTTGTAGAGGATAACATTATTAAAACAAGAGTTTTCTATTGATATAATTAGCCTCAAAAGGTGCAAATGAGCTTCTCCATATGAAATTTACTAGAGAGCTAGCTGCCTGGTTTTTCTCTTTGCTTTCAGGAAACTGTTTGGTTTTTAATGTCAGCTTGTTTATATGTTTATTTAATGTAAAAAGTAGGATTCAGAATTGCCACAACAAATTGCAGTTATTCATGGGCAAATTTAGTGTTCCTCTACTATAACAATACTATAACAGTTTTCTGGGAAATTGATTATCTGTTATATGCTATTTGTAACCAATTTGTAGAGATACCTTGCCAGATCCAGAAGAAATATTTATATTCTCCCAATTTTAGTCATTTTAGCTTGCAAAGGCACATAGCATTAAATGCAGAATGTTTTAAAATATAGGGAATAATTCACAATATCTCCTGTGCAACTCATTTATTTCTTATTAATAAATAAATTTATTAGCATTTCAGAGGAGTAATTTCATAATTTCCCTGTATACACAGTAGGTTAAACAGTTATGAAACTATTATATTCTATAATGATCCTAAAGGAGAGAGAGAATGAGAGCAGATAGCCCTACAGGTGTCTCTTGAAACTTTTAGACTTTCTGTCAGAACAATTTGCTTCAAAATTTGCTTGAAACAAATTGGAAATTGAATTGTTGCAGACAACTTTGGTAGAAATCCATGTGGAAACAGCTGTCAATATTTTGTATGACATAAATTATAGCTTTTTCAAAATACAATTTGTTTTAAGCTTCTGAGTCTTCTTTAAAAACAACACCAATAACAACAAGGCATTATAGTATGTATACACAAATCAACCTAGAAGTGCAGTCCAACCCTACTTACCCTAATTCTTATAAAAAAGGAATCCTTCTAATGGCATTATCCTATTCTGTTCAGAGTCACTCAATCCCTATTGCAGTTGTAGCTAGGTGGACCAAGATTAAATGAACTAGATATCACAATGAAATCAAAAAGAAATATTATGAACAGCTGACACTGAACAGCAACTTATAGTGCTTATAGTGAAACAGGCTGGTGAGTTCTCCTTTCTTAGAAGTCTTCAAAAAGGGATTTAATGGTGATCTATCAGAGATATTTATTTATTTATTTATTTATTTTGTCACAACATCATACAGAAGATTATATAGTATATAAACATATATATGAGTAAATATTAGGAGGTATAAGCATATATATAGATATAGGAAGAAGAAAAGAAAAACAATAGGACAGGAACGGTAGGCGCGTTTGTGCGCTTATGCACGCCCCTTATGGTCCTCTTAGGAATGGGGTGAGGTCAATAGTAGAAAGTTTTTGGTTAAAGCTTTTAGGATTATGAGAAGAGACCACAGAGTCAGGTAAAGTATTCCAAGCACTGATGATTCTGTTACAGAAGTCATATTTTCTGCAATCTAGATTAAAGCGGTTAACATTAAGTTTAAATCTATTGGTTGGTCTTGTATTATTGCAATTAAAGCTGAAGTAGTCTTTAACAGGAAGGACATTACAATAGATGATTCTGTGAGTTAAACTTAGGTAGATCCTCCACTAGCTAGAAAATTAATCTCTAAAAATCTCTTCCAACCTTATGGTTCTATGATAGCCTGGAACCCAGCCCAAAATATTGTTATAATTGGACTTCAGAAAGATGCACTGTGTGCTGTTACCCACACGTAGCTGTTTTTTTCTGAGTCCTTAGATGGGCATTTCTCCACCATTTGATTGCTTGGATTTGTACCCTTCTAAAGTTTTCTACATGGAGAATATGGCTGAAAGTTTTTTAAGATTTTATGCTGCTTCAGGAGGACCCAAAGAGTGCCAGAAACTTGTGCTGGAAGGGGAGTTCTTGAAACTCCCTACATAATAGATTCTATTCCTAGCTCACAAGTTCCCAAAAGTTCCTGTTGCATAACCCCAACATTTGGGCTCTGAGTTTTAAAGAGTGAATTTCACCCATTGTGTTTCTATACTTGGATATATAATTGTATGATATTTCAAATTATATGGTGCACATGTTTCCTAAGAAACTAAGCCTTCATCATAATTCATGCTTCTTCCTTTGCCGTAGTATATGTGTTGAAAAACATCCTCAAGCAGACATATATCAAGAGCGCAGAAATGTTTTTAAAATTTGTTTTCCAATTTGGGCTAAAGGAAAGTCAAGATAGGCTTTTAAACAACTTCCTTTGCCACAAAACAATGATTTTCAATATATTTAGATTATCTTCAGACATTTTAAAAAGAGCTACAGCAAAGAATGTGACGTACCCTTGAACTTTTTCAAACTTTTTCAAACTTTCCTTTAGAATTAGAGATGGTTTTTAACAGGTTTATGACTTTTTGTATGCACTGTTTTCACTTTCATCTCTATGGAATAGTCTTTACAAGTTTGTGTTTTGTTTTCACTGAGGGGTTACAGAACTTTAAAACTCATAAAATACAATAATTAGTTTTAATACAAAAAACTCAAATTCAAAAATATTGAAGCAGCTTTTTTTTTTTTTTTGCAAATGCACAAGAGTTCAGCTAAGTACCAATTAGAGTAAAAATCCTATAGATGTTTTTGTTATCTAACTAGCTTTTTGTAATTTTCAAAAAAGATTCAGCACTGAATAAGGACTTATCTCTCTGTTCCAAAATTAGAATGTAACATTCTGAGCTATAACAGTATAGCTCAGAAACAATAATAAAATACATGATCAATAATGATCAATATAAAGTAGATAATACTTTAAAATGGGCAAATCACAATAAAATCAATCCATAAAACTGAAATGAAAATAATTTCTGGTGAATAAGACTCAGAGTCACTGCTTAGTATTATCTTGATCATGAAAATACACTGTTCAAGAACTGTGTGGTGTTTATTACAAAAAGGGGATATGTACAGGAGAGTAAAAGCCATATCTGGAACTAGTTACTGTGAATGCCTATATTCTATATTGTACTACAACTTGCAAAAGTGCATTTGTCAGCTGAAAGTCTAACAGATTCTTCATATGTACCAAAGAATGGAAAGAGCCATGTGATCACGGGTTCCTTTGATTGGCTTTTTTAACTTACTATCAGTGGGCCATGGTATCTGCTTACAGAAGCAGTTATTCTCCCTATAATACTATCATGTTAGCATGTACTGTAAGTTGGAGCTAACATGTTCAGCTTGATCGTTTACCTGACATTACCAGAAATCAAGAAGTTGCAAGGCGCTTCCAGAAATTATAGCTGCTGCATGAAGAGATGGTGTGAAGTAGTTTCCACATGATGCTTTCCTTAGGCTTTGTTCCAGATCAAATACTGTAGTGTAATAGTGTTGTCTTTAAAATAGATATGGAACATAGTCGGATTTTGTTTAATGGCTTTATATTGTAGTCTAAGTCCTTTCAATTGAAAAGATACTATTGACCTAGAGTCAGTGGTGGGATTTAAGTAATTTAACAACTGGTTCTCTGCCCTAATAATTTCTTCCAACAACCACTTTGCCAAACTGCTCAGAAAGTTAACAACCGGTTCTCCCGAAGTGGTGCGAACTGGCTGAATCCCACCACTTCCTAGGGTCAACTACGGATCACCTCTATTGGTCTGTCGATCTGGTAGCAGCTGATTAAAAGAAAATGTTAGGCTAGTTTCTATAAAGTACATGTGGAAAGAATTCATGAGGAGAAATTATTCTCTCTGTGATTAAAGCATTATCAGTAAGTGATTTGCATTGTTGGTTGTTACTAAGAGTTTCTATTTTTTGTTATCTTAGATTTCACAAACTCTGGAGAGTTTTCAGCAATTTATTCTTTTTAGAGACTGATAATACATGCTGTGTAAATATATATTTATTTGAAAAGTCCTTGCTCTGCTCCTAATCTTGTATGGGGTATGTAAAGGCTGAAAAATGGAATCATAAAGGCTGGGAGTATTAAGCCTTTTCCTCCATTTTTTTTCTTTCCTTGTTGATGTTCATTTCCGTTTAGTTACGTTATATTCAATAGCAGAGGAGAAAGTAAGGAGTTAATTGTGAATGAATATTATTAAATAACTAAAGACCAAAAGAACCTAAAGAATGCTATGAAATATTATTAAAGAAATTGTAATTTTAGAGGCTTTTCAGAATGGCTCTTTTATTTAAAAATTAAATAACTAAGGTATGCCAGAGGTCAATCTCATCCCACAATTTCATCATGCTACTGGATTGTAGGCTGCATAATGTGTTTCATAGTAATTGTTTCAACAGGGCTGCTTCTGCCTATATTAAGAAATATTCAAAATTATGAACAATTCTGCAATGCTGTTTGACATGTTGTCTGATTAAGTGTTCTGGTTTACCAAATAAAAAGCTTTTTTCATCTGCATTAATAATACAAATTGCAAATATTTGCATAAGCCGGCATTGCACAGAAGCAATGGTTCAGTCAGGTTTGGTTGTTTTTTTTTTAATGTTTGCAGAAAGGCTTTTGACCCAGAAAGGTCAAGAGGTAAGAAGTAATATCCCTCCTTCGGGGCAACACCCTAACTAGGGTCATTTGTTGTGGGAAGGGATGAAAAAGTCAGAGGAGGGCTTCAGTCACACAGTTGTGGCTGTCAAATTGACTTTTTGACACACGCATTCTCTGCAGACCACCTGTTCTAAATTTTTGGAGAATTCTGTAACTTTTTAAACCAGCTTTTTGCAGGAAAAGGAAGAATAGGAATTAATGGAAGGGATGAAGGATTGGTGAAAATCAGATTTTTCTATGAATTCCAAGAATAAGAGCACTGTGTGAACAGAAATCCATTCAGGGAATCAGCTACCAAGTTACATCTATTTATTTCAGTTTATAAGATAAACACTATTGGTCTTGGTACTGATATATTCATAAAAACCAACTGAGATTATCAATTGTGAAGAAACCGATGTTCAGCCAGTTTGCTTTTCACTGAATAAGTTACAATTCATAATCATATATGTATAATCTCTTATCATCTGTGACACTATATTAGAATGCCACTACTAAATAATATTGATTTCAATGAGTGGAAGAAACCTTAATGAAACAAGGGTTGTGAAAAATAAGTGGTGCAGGAAATACCCAATCAGGCATCCTTTAATACAAGGGAAATGTGGAAATTGTAGCAAAACAGGATAGAGAATACATATTTGTTACCAATTTTAAAAATTTAATATTCCTCCATTGCGAGGGACGAATTTTTGCCAGTGATGACAATTTATGTTCCTAACTCCTTTCTGCTTTTTTCTAACCAGAATTTATAAAACATTTGATCTAAGTATAGAATAATATATTGTATGAATATCTTGTACCTCTATATTACTCTCGTCTTTTGTTTCCCTTTTTTATTATTGTTGCTATAGGCTGTTCCACCACCTAACTTTGAGATGCCAGTTTCTATCCCAGTGTCCAACCACAACAGCTTGGTATACAGCAACCCAGTTAGCTCATTGGGTAACCCCAACCTTTTGCCTCTGGCCCACCCTTCCTTACAGCGGAATAGCATGTCTCCTGGGGTGACACATAGACCACCAAGTGCAGGTAACACAGGTAAGTTTTGCCTAGTTCCATCTCTTTGCTTCAAATATAACATTTCTATATCTACAGATTGTTATTTTCAAAACAAGAATATGTCAGGGAGGGTTCTTCAAAAATCTATTGACTACTTGCCAATATAAAAGTTGAAAAACAAAAACATTTTTTGAAAAACAAAAAAAACAAGAATCTACCATGGATTCTTGTCCAGCCTTTTCAAAAATTGAACAAGCCTAATATTCTTTTAGCAGGACCAAGTTCTTGGTAGACACATATCTTCTGATCACTTTGGAGTAGGATTTCTTTGTGTGACGTATGTTTCTTCTCTGAATATATGTGTATGTAGATTTCATTGGTGACTAAGATGTATCCTTCCATGGGTTTTTCAGTTCTGAAGAAATTGACCCCACAATCCATACCCAGAGTAATTTTGGCAGAATTCTTTTAAGATTCCAACTCTTCTCTCTCATTGCCTTTAAAGCTATATTAGCCCCTTATCCCAAAATGCTGGGCTTTCCAGCGGTAATCCAGCCTTAGTATTTACAACTAAATAGAATATGTTTTAAAAGGCTCTAAATACTGTAAAAACCAGAAGTAGGTAACATAAGAAGACTATATTTGAAACATAAAAATTAGTGAATTTAATCTCCTGGACACTATTAGGCAAGCCCAGTTGAAAAGCATACATGTTCAGGAAAAAAGTAGCAGAAAGATTCCCAGTAGGCCACATCTTCTGATTTCTGATCTTAATCCATTTTCTCTTTTGTTAAATCTCAGTTAAAACTGCCTTAGAAAGTGAAGTTGTAAGTTTTTACTCTAGTCATAAAATTCAAAAAGCCTACTTTATATAATAATATTAAAAGCTAGGGGAGGAAATTGGAAACAGAACTAAAGAGACTCTAGCTCATTTGAATCTGGAGACAAATGGCCAAATTCAGCTTCTGAAATATGGTGCTTTATCATTATACATTCAAACACACATATATTTCCATCTCAAGGCTGTATTTATTTATGTTAAATTTATACCCCACCTCAATCCCACTGAACACTTGACAGCTTTGCAGAATGCAAAAATCATTAAAACATTTGTGATCCAATTAGCGTTATATAAAACCTGAAACCTAACAATTAGAAAACCCTCAAAACAGTCCCAAATGTCCTCTGGCGGAACTCCATCCAGGTTCCAGTGGGAGGTGACTCAGAGGCTGGTGTTGATATAAAAATGCAGTATTCCTGTACTTCATCTCCCCTCTACTCCCCAAAGTAGGGAATCACCTTGTGCTTTCCCCAGAATGATTGAATAGGACAAGCTGATTCTAATAGATGAACATGATCCTGATGGTAGGTTGGTGCCAAACCATAAAAGGTTTTTATAGACCTTGCCCACGTGGCATCAAGATTCAAGAGAATCTAAATAACTTTACTGGCCAAATGCTGTGTTAACTTAACACAGTGGCTGAGGTGAGAAATTCCATTTTAGTAGAAATTAAGGTACTTTTCCTCCAACCACTTACCCATGTGTCTGCAGTTCTCAGAATTTCTAATCAGGGTGGAAGGGACAAGTCTTTCCAACACATTTGAGGGAAAGGAGATGGAAAAAATCTGTGAAATTAATGGCTATATACAATGTCATCACAGAAGTTGACAATTATTAACAATAGTTCATTAGTTGACAATGTATTGTAATAGTTTATTTACTATAAATTCACTCAATATTGTGCTGAGCTATTACCCACTGAAGCCACTAAATAATGCTTATGCTTTGAAAGAGGAATTAGATCGTTTTGTACACAGACGGGAGTCATGGTGGCTGAAACAGCCTGATCTTTATGAAAATTCTGGTGGGCTCACCAGAAACTCTTCTAGGGCTCACATTACTTTGAGGAATAAACTGTAATTGCTGCTTGACCTTTGTGGTTTCTTCAGCTCCTCTCTCAGTTTGACTATTTTATTTGTCCTCTCCTAGGTGGCCTGATGGGTGGGGACCTCACAACCGGTGCAGGCACCAGTGCAGGTAAACAGAAGGATATTTTATGTACCTTATTAAAATGGTTACAGACTCCACAACAGAGAGTTAGCATGAGGCCAGTCCTAAAATAACTGTATATAATGTTATTAAGACTAGAACTAGGTTATTCCATGAAAATCCTATCCTCAAGTACCTTCTCAATGTTAAGATTTCCTTACATTTAGGCAGTCTTTTTTAAAAGAAAATCTTTTTATTTGTAGTTATGCAGATTCTTATAAGGAAGTACAACAGATAAATACAAGAGCTGATTCAAAACTTTTCTTGGAAATTGTCACATACTAGTATTTATGTCAACGTGTAGAAGTTTTTGGTGTTATTCCAGAAAATGCTTCAGAAATTTTTGATAAGTGGATCATATTCTTTCCACTTTATACAAGGGCAACATGGTTTTACTTTATACTTTTATCCTATCCTGGCTTTCTGGTGACCTAAATCAAGTGTACAAAAACAGTATTTAATGTACATAAATGATTCTTCCGGGAAATATAACCTTAGAGAACAAAGTGTGCACACGTAACCAAAAAAATTACCTAAGTCATCTGCCTAAACAAAGAAAGGTAAATCTACATACTACTGCCAATTTTTGTTTTAGTGCCATTTTTCATATTATACAGTCCCAAATGTTTCTCATCTTTCCTTCCTACCAAGGAAAAGGATTTTAGCTCAGCAGTGATTTGCCACAATATCACTGACTAAAATATGTTTTTAAAAACGTTTTAGTTTATTACCAAGATTCACACTCTCGTTCAAGTGAAAGAAAACCTTCTCTGTCTACCGATATAATTGCTCCCACATTTGACTTTTTTAAAGGAAAATATTAAGTACTGTGACTGTTGTTTTCGGCTTGACGATGTCAAATATTTTATAGTATATAGACTTTAGCATGCTGCTTTAAAATGGGTTTATTTCTATGGGCATAACTTGTAGATTACAGCAATTTACAATTTTCCTTATTAGTGCCTCCCACTGTTATAAAACTTGGAAAATGTTACTTATCTTGATTCTGGAATTATAGTTATTCCAGTCCTGTTTCATATTGGGAATATCTATTCAAGATTCTTGACTTTTTTTCCATTACAAGATTTTGAATGGAAATTGATTGACTACTAATGAGTGCCCTCTTCTGGCTTCTTAAAGCAAAGCTATTTCCATTCCCCAACCCACGCATACTTTTAGAACAATGTAAATTTCAATGTCTGTGAAATAAGTGCTTCTTAAATGCAGAGCTCCCACAAATATCACTCATTTTGCCAGAAAGAAACTTGGTGACTTGATAAAATTAAATGGTTAGAAAATGTGGCTCCTTTCTTTTTCAAAATATGTATTGTAATATATTGCTTGGAATATAATAAAAAAATTTAAAAATTGCTGTAGATAAGTATTGGTAAATAAAAATATAATTGTATACAGAACTCTGGTTCCTTTGGTGACAAATTTGAGTTTAGACCTCACTGCAGATGTGCATTCCTTCTGTTTTAAATGTGGAGTAATAAGGGTTTTGCTGTAGGGCAGAACAAGATGAGAGGTCATTATAAGGTTGAGATGTCTGCCACAGTGCCATAATTTAACAGTGCTTCTATTTTGGAGAATCATCTTTCTCTCTCTTAAATATCAAAAGTTCTTTGTTTACCACTTTTTCATGAGGAACAGAGGCCCATGTGTCTTTTCCTGTTGCCATGTTCGAGACTAATACGATGATCCTGCTGTTGAAGTTGCGAGGGTACACATTCTTTGTCAAATTAGAATTTTAATGCACTTGCATTTTCCTGTTGCATCTAAAAATAGTCTGCTTGCAACAAAGGACCAGAAATTGGAGATTTTGGAGATTTGCTGTAGTAATTATAAAGTGGGCATACTTTTAACTGCTAATTGTGAAGCCATCAATTTCTTCATTACTTTAACAGACTACAGTATAGCAAGAAGGTGTAAATAAGAGAGGAAGAAAATCTTCTTAGGTCAGATACATAAATGTCTTATTGGCCAGTTTGGATCATTTTGAATGATAATTCTAAAATCATCCATCTTTGAGTTGGAGGCAGAAATAGAACTTGGGAATACTGACTACTTTTTATTATCCCACACAATTAAATACCAGAAGAGGTATTTTTAACTAAAACCAAGGCTATCTTGGGTTTGCTAAACTAAATTTGTTCAAAGGTACTTTCCAATTGGATTGCTTATGCCATGTGACAGTCAGAGTTGCCAACAGAATGAAAGAGAACTTCCTATTTAGTGTGGAGTTGCTAAGTTATAAATATAGCCATGGGTTTGGCAACTTTCTTTTAAACCAATAGCTTGTGTGAAGGGAAAGAATAAGATACTCTTGACCTTAAGCCAATATGTCCTTGAGCCAAACAGTTTTACAGTTACATCCTTCATCCTTGAAAAATATATTAGGCATCTAACCTGTAGAAGATGCAGGCTGGTGTTTTAAAGGCTCAAACATTGAAAGTAAATATATTTTTAAATACGGCAATAAAGTAAGAAGCAAATAAGTTTGCCGTATGTTTTGAATTCAGATTGTAATCATGATCATAGCAAATATTAGTATTGGAAGTCAGAGAAAACATTAAAATACCATATGAATATTTTCAGAATGCTGAATATTATTTATCTTTACATTTCATTCATTTTTTCTCTTATGGGCTTTTTAAATAAATGCAGTGAACTTTATTGTAAGTTTCCAAATAGACTTGATCTGTTGTATTCTCTCTGTCTGAGAATTGCACTTGTAAAGCAGTTTGGGGAAGATAATATTGGAAAAGATGTTGATAACAGTGGGGCTAACTGGCAACTGAGAATGAATAGGATTCCTGTTCAATAGAATTGCAATTTCCAATTTGGTTGTACCTATATGTGTCATCACCTGTATCAACAGATAGCATAAACATTGACCCTCTACAATTTGTCTACCCTTTGTCAGCCATGTTTTACTATATTTTATTCAGGAGGCAGTCTATATCTGGTTTTTGTTGTTGTTGTTGTTTCAAAAAGCTTTTGACAAGAAAAAAAATTGGCTACCAGAGGTTTGGTATAATGTTTAACTGCAAGATTGTCTCCCTTACAAGGTATAACCCACCTTTTCCCAATTATGTTTGTGTGTTTGCCTTCAAGTTAGTCTTGACTCCTGGACAAATCCCTTCAATTTTCTTGGGAAGATTTCAGAAGTGGCTTGCCATTGCCTTCTTCCTAGGGCTGAGAAAGAGAGAGTGACTGGCCAAGATTCCCCAGCTGGCTTTGTGTGACTAAAATCACAGTCTCCCAGTTTCTAGTTAATGCCTTAACCACTACACCAAATTATTTATTTATTTCTAAAATGTATAGGCCGCCCACCTTATCTCAAGGTAACTACAGAGAATGAAATTAAATTATAGGGAATAAAATTAAATGGAAGCTGAACACATTTGTTTTTATTTTTTATGTTACGCTTCAAATCATCCTTTTAAAAGTCTTTCGCCACACATCTCAAAATTAAAGTTACCAAGTAAACATGCAAACTACATGTAATGGAGAGCCTGACTTCGGCTGTCATGGTTTGGGTTTGGGTTTTCCTAGAAGCAAAAATAAAAACCTCACAGTAATTATATCCCATGCCAGTGGTACACTAGTTTTTCTACAGTATTATGAAAAGCTATGTTCAATGACAGAACTAAATACTTTATATGCAGAGAATCCCAGGTTCAGTTTCCTGGGAACTTCAAGCAGCATTCACAATGTCACTTGTCTTTATTCTTGGAAAGCTCCTGCCAATCAGCATTAAGGCACCATTGGACAAAGTCATGTTTTGGCTAAGGACAGGGCATGTTGCTGTGCTTAAAAGCAGGGTTTAAAACATCTTACTGTAAGGAAGATGCATGTTTTCCGGTGTTACGGAAGTGGAGACTGCAGAGTTTAGAGCTCAAATTTAAAAGGGGTAAGGATAACAGCATCTGATGAAAGCAAGCATTAGTACATAAAAGATGTTTCTCTTATATAAGCACTGCTGCCAGATAAAGAAATGTCTTTCCATTGCGACATTATCTGAAATGTGTCAATGGACAGAAAGACCTGAAGTCTTTTGGAATGTACAGTTCATTGTCACAGTAATTGTCAAATTTGGCCAGCTTGAACTTTGAGTCTTTCTGCAAGATTATATCATGCTTATATTACACCATTCGTTCTGCTGCTTTTGGTCACATGTGGGCTGCATGTTAATTTATTATACATATTCTTCTAGCCTTTCAAACTAAATAGAAATGTAGGTAATAGCTATTTATAATTTATGGGTCTCTTGGTCAAAGAAATTCTGGGCATGCTTTCAAAATAATACAGCCAAAGGAAAAATTTGCAAAGAAAAAAGAAGGCAACGTGCCCAAATAAGCCTATCCCAAACAAGCAGAGTATGAAGCAATCAGTAGTAAGTCTTTGAACAAATCCTAAAATAATACAGGCAGCCCAAACTCATAAATATCAATGGAATGTACATCTCTTTACATTGGCAATAGCCAATCAAAACAAACTTCCACTTAAAAAAAACACCATAGGTGACTTAACATCTTTTTGCTGCCAATTAACTTATTTAGCTCCCAGTCACATATAACACACAATACAAAATAAGTTCTTATATATTCATAAAGCTTACTGGATACACCAGAAGCAACTGACACAGATATGTTGTTGCAAATAGTGAAACTGTCTATTAAATAACAAAAGCATAGTACAAAGTAAGGACACATTACTTTTTATTATGGAGGATCATATAAACATATTATCTTATTAAGGAGGTGCAACACCCACTCAGCCTCATGCTTATGACTGTTGAAATGTTTGGTATAAGTTACATTTTCTTTAAATGGATTATTTAATTTGAGCCTTCATGTGAACATGATAAACAACAGAATAACTTTTTATTGCCTGCAAATGCAAGGATTTATAAAACCTTTAGGGAAGATTAACTTCTGCTTTGGGAAAATGTGCCTCTTTCCATTGTTCCTACTTTGTTTGCCATTCTTTTCTAAAAAAATGTTCCCAGTCTTATCCTCTCTAATTTACAATGTCTCAATATTTATCTTTATACAATGATGGATTGAAAGACTAAATCACAGAGCCAGTAATGAGAATCTGTTCTTTTAAATGAGTCATAGTCTTTCCAAGGTGATTTTTGGGGGAAGATGAAAAAAAGAATGATTGACTTTTCTCTTCTTAAATAACAAGTAATTAAGTACATTCTTATAGGAAACCCACACTCAAATAAGAACTTTGCAGTTGCTGCAGGCAGTTCTTTCCCCATTCTATTGTTGAGGTGACTGTGGTATGTGTTCATTATGCATGTGACAAATTTGTCCTTTTATTCTGAGAAAGTATTAGGAAGTATTGCAAATCAGCAAACATCTGGATTTCAACATACTCTCAAGTATTGAAAGAAATAGTTGAAACTTCTGAATTTGGTATAGAACAAAGTGTAGAATGTAAAACAAGCCATCAATTTTAACTCTTTGGAATGAAAAGTCCAGCTTTTATTCTAAAAATCTCCAAACAGTATTCGATTCAATTACCGTATATACTCGAGTATAAGCCGACCCGAATATAAGCCGAGGTACCTAATTTTACCACAAAAACTGGGAAAAACTATTGACTCGAGTATAAGCCGAGGGTGGGAAATGAGGCAGCTACTGGTCAATGTAAAAAATAAAGATAGAGCCAAGTAAAATAACATGAATATTTATTTGAACGAAAAACAATAAAAGTGCAAAAGGGGGTCCCCAAAAAGAATATGGTATCAAAAATACAGTATCTTTAAAAGTAACAGCAACCAAGCTAACGAGAGCTAAAATCCCTCAAAACTCTCCTCCTCATCATCTGTTTGTCCAAACAGAGCTTCAGCTACTTCAGCGTCTGTGATGTTATCCGCATATACGTTGTCATCATCACTGAGTTCACAGTCGTCATCATCACTGCTGTCACCCTCATACAATGCGCTGTCTTCACTGCCATCCATAGCATTACTAATGCCACATTTCTTGAAGGCACGTTGCACCATGTCCTCTGGAATATCTTCCCATGCATCACGAACCCACTGTGCTATTAGTTGTATGTCTGGCTTTCTCAGATTTCCAACTTTTGTCAGTTGAGCTTGACCAGATGTCATCCATTCATGCCACATCCTTCGACACGGTCCTTGAAAGGTTTATTTAAACTGACATCTAGGGGCTGCAATACAGATGTAAGCCCACCTGGAATAACGGCCAAAGTGACTTGAGATGACTTTGCCAATTTTTTTATGTCATCAGATATGTGGGCTCTGAACATATCCCAAACTAACAGTGATGGTTTTTCTTTAAGGCTGCTCCTGGTCGTCTGCTCCAAATTTCTTCCAGCCATTTTTTTGTTCCATCTTCATCCATCCAGCCTTTAACATGTGCACGCACTGTAATTCGTGGCGGGAATTTTACCTTTTTAGGCAAGGTCTTTCTTTTAAAAATAATAACAGGCCTCAGCTTGGTTCCATTAGCCAAACATGACAGAACGACTGTGAAATGGTTTTTTTCATTTCCTGTGGTTCTTAGTAAAATTGTTTTGTCTCCCAAACTTGCCACAGTTCTGTTGCTTGGAAGATCAAAGGTCATAGGCGTTTCATCCATATTTCCAATATCTTGAAGGTCATAGTTATGGATCCTTCTTTGTTTTATGATGAATGAATGGAATGACATCACTTTTCATCAAGGTCTTTTGGCAGCTTCTGTGCAATCTTTGTTCTTTGCCGCAAACATAGGCCAAACCTATTCATGAAGCGGGTACACCATCCTGCTGATGCAACAAATTTTCAGTGCCTGGTACTTTAAATTTTTCTTCTTTAGCCATTTGAAGGCACGTGGCGAATTCCCATACGTGTTACACAGTAACCATTTTGACGACACTCCATAACCCATTCATGCAATTCAGTCTCTAGAGCCCCAAATGGACTCGTTAAACCACGCCGAGCTTTTTGCCTTTGGAAGCTTTTCCAAGTCAGCTTTCATTTTCCGCCACTCCTTACTTGTTTTCATCAACACAAAATTCTACTTGCAATACTGTTATTGCTTTCTTCTGCTCTTGACACAACCTTAAGTTTGAAAGCAGCTCAGATGACTCATGCTTTTGTTTTGATGGTCCAGGATTAGAAGTACTGGGATCCATTCCTAACAGGAAAAAAAATTATTACGACGTCAACTGCCATCAGGAAACCATCACCCCAGAAAGCTGTCCAAAGAGACCCATGGACCGCAAGCTATCTTTTCCAAAGGCGAAAAGAGGCGAGTGAGAGGAGGCGAGTGTGTCAAACGCCAAGAGGCGAGAGGAGGCGAGTGACAAATGCCCCTTTTTAATAAGGAGACGATCAAGAAAAGGTCTTATTTTAAAAAGTTGCTTCCCAATACACTTCACAAAAGGTTGATGATATGGATGACACAGTCATCCATTTTCATTCCCTACCGTTCCCTTTTCTTTTCTTTTCCAGTCTGTGTTTTCTGGAAATGCTGTAACTATCACACAGCAATTTATATAACCCTGCAACACATCACGACAAGAGACAAATACCGTACATTTGTTTCTATACAAATACGTTTTCAGGTCTCTTTATATAAATGTGTTTTCGGCTTAGAACGGGTTGTATTGATTTTCCTTGCTGTAACCCTTCCTGCTAATATTACAAATATATGGGAGAAGGGCGGTATACAATTATTATTATTATTATTATTATTATTATTATTATTATTATTATTATTATTATTATTATTATTATTATTATTATTATTATTATATGATGATGATGATTTTTTTGCATTGGACAGAGCGAGCTTCAGTTTACCAAACTTTGTATCTTTTAATGAAACGTGTTAGTCTGAAGGGACTGTTTGAACTCACAAAACACTTGCAACTTTTAGTTCCGTGCTGAGGATTTTTGGAAAGCAGCCCAGCAATATTTATTTATTGCTCGGACTGCTCTTATTTTCACTCCCCCTTTTCTTTTCTTTTCCTTCCCTCCCTCCCTCCTTCTCTGCCTCTCTTCGCCCCCACCTCCCGGGATCCTTGCGGGTCGAAGGTTCTGCCCTGCCTTACACCAGCCGCCCACCCATGCCAAGGTCTCCTGGCTCTTTCGCCTCTGTAAGCAGCGGCTCGGCAGCGCCGCCTCCCTCCATGGATCGGCTCCTTCCCCAGCACTGAAGGCATCCTTAGGAATACACCTCCACCTCCAGGTAAATAAAAAGAGGCAGAGAAGGTAAATCGCCCGCCCCGCTCGGAAAGAAAGGGGAGAGGACTCCAATGGAAGAAGGGAGAGGAGAATTACCAATAACAAACACAAAGCGCTGGGTTAGAGGTGCCTTGTCATGTACAAGGAGATCAGAGAGGGCAACCACCGTGAAACAATAATCAGACTCAAAACGGGCTGCTTATTTGCCATTTGCTCTGGGTAGAACGGGTTTTTTTTTTAAAAAAAAATTGGTTTGGAGAAGGAAAGCTAATTTGCTGATCTGCGCGAGGGTCGGTTTCTTTTGCCTCCCTTCTTCTTCCTCCTCCTTCTTCCCACCCTAGCTTGCAATGCCCCCATCTCTCCTCCTCCTCCTCCTCCTCCTCCTGCCCCCCTCTCGGATTCGGCGTTCATTTCTTGCCTTTGTGGGCGGAGGTGTTGGGGAGGTTTGGGAATAGATTTGGCAGAGGAGATTACCGTAATTTTGCTCACTGTTGCTCACTGTTTACTTTACAATGTTCACTCGGGAAGTGAAACGCAGTATAGTTAGCCTGGAAAAAACTGAACCATGTGACTGGCGGGAGAGAAGGACGCGCTGGAGGGGCGGGGAGAAATTGTTTGTTCTTGCCGTATTTCTCCGCTTTCCAAGAGGCTTTTCTTTTTCACCTCTTTCTCCCCACCTCCCCAATTTCCATAGGGGGGAAAAAAAACCCTGGGGAAAACTTGGCAAAAAATAAAATAAAATAAAAAGTACTGAGTGCAAATGTTTTTTTTTTATACTGTAGTTGGAGTTTTCCACGTTTCTTTTCACATTCAAGGCAGCATTCTCCCCATCCTCGCTGCTTTTCCAAAACATGCTTTGAAACCTTTGCATTTTATTGGGATGTATTCAGGATAAACGCCTCCGGGCGAGAGGAGGACGAGTAAGAGGAGGGCGAGAGTGACAAGCAAATAAAAGAGAGTTCTTCGCCTTGGCGTTTGACACACTCGCCGTCCTCTCCGAAAAGCCGAAATTGAGTGCGGCGGCAGTGGGAGTGGGTGGGTGGGTGGGTGGGGAGGCCGCCGTGAAGTGCCGGCTGGGGAGCCGGGATTGAAGTGCCGGCAGGGCGAGCCCAAATGCTGCCGGCATGCTTTGCCAGCTCGGCCGGCTCGTTTTGGGCGGCGGCTGGCCTCGGCGCTTCCGCCGCTTTTGATGGCGGCGGCGGCGGTGGTCGGCGGAGGGGCGGAGGGCGTTCGACATTTCGCCTCTCACTCGTCCTCCTCTTGCCCGCGGTGGGGGCGGAGGCGTTGTCACCGCCTCCTCTCCGGCGAAATTGAGTGCGGCGGCAGTGGGTGGGTGGGGAGGCCGCCGTGAAGTGCGGCTGGGGAGTCCAGGAGCCAATCCCGGCTCCCCAGCCGGCACTTCACGGCGGCCTCCCCACCCCGCCGCTCGCACTCAATTTCGCCGGAGAGGAGGCGAGTGACAAACGCCAAGCGAAGAACTCTATTTGTTTGTCACTCGCCATGGGCGTTGTCACCTCGCCCTCCTCTCCGGCGAAATTGAGTGCGGCGGCAGGGGAGGCCGCCGTGAAGTGCCGGCTGGGGAGCCCGGGATTGGCCCGGCCCCCAGCCGGCACTTCACGGCGGCCTCCCCACCCCGCCGCTCGCACTCAATTTCGCCGGAGAGGAGGGCGAGTGACAAACGCCAAGCGAAGAACTCTATTTGTTTGTCACTCGCCCTCCTCTTGCCCGCGGTGGGGGCGGAGGCGTTGTCACTCGCCCTCCTCTCCGGCGAAATTGAGTGCGGCGGCAGTGGGTGGGTGGGGAGGCCGCCGTGAAGTGCCGGCTGGGGAGCCGGGATTGGCTCCTGGACTCCCCAGCCGGCACTTCACGGCGGCCTCCCCACCCCGCCGCTCGCACTCAATTTCGCCGGAGAGGAGGGCGAGTGACAAACGCCAAGGCGAAGAACTCTATTTGTTTGTCACTCTCGCCATGGCGTTGTCACCTCGCCCTCCTCTCCGGCGAAATTGAGTGCGGCGGCAGTGGGTGGGTGGGGAGGCCGCCGTGAAGTGCCGGCTGGGGAGTCCAGGAGCCAATCCCGGCTCCCCAGCCGGCACTTCACGGCGGCCTCCCCACCCCGCCGCTCGCACTCAATTTCGCCGGAGAGGAGGGCGAGTGACAACGCCCCTCCGCCCCACCGCGGGCAAGAGGAGGACGAGTGAGAGGGGCGAAATGTCGAACGCCCTCCGCCCCGCCCCTCCGCCGACCACCGCCGCCGCCATCAAAAAGCGGCGGAAGAAAACGCCGGAGGCCAGCCGCCGCCCCAAAACGAGCCGGCCGAGCTGGCAAAACATGCCGGCAGCATTTGGGCTCGTCCTGCCGGCCCAGCTGTTCCCGAGGGCAAAAAACCCTCTCCCTGGGTCGGCTCTGCAAGGGTAGACTCGAGTATAAGCCGAGGGGGCGTTTTTCAGCACAAAAAACGTGCCGGAAAACTCGGCTTATACTCGAGTATATACGGTAGTTTAAAAAATAAGTTAAAAGTTAAAACGTGCTACCTTAAAAAATAGTTAGCTGGCTTCTAAGTGTCATATGTCTTAAAATTTACAGATTAAAATAGATAGAAATTTGGCAGTTTTGTGACGACGTCTGATCAGAGTTTATTTAGATGATTAATTTTACCTTGGCTTTCTGTTTTATAAGGGGAAAAAAACCCAAAGCTTTATATTAGAGAAACAATTTATTTAAGGCCACCACTAAAAATAAATCAATAGTTTACGTATTTCTATAAAATAACTATCTGAATCTTTTATCCAGTGTGGAATATCAGTATATCCTAATGTTATGCTTCATAATCCAACCACATAAGGGGAATTTTACATCTAGTCTAACGATGACTCTCCCATGACCAGCCAGATGCCAGTGGAAGTCCACAGTAAATCATGAGTACATTATGAGCCTGATAGTCATGTTCCTTGGCTACTGGTGGTACTCTGTACCTCTCAGTCTCTCTCTGCATGCATGCTTTCTTTATCTTTTATGAACTAATCTCCTTTGAAGCCACCTCAGTTGTGGTTGTCTCTATGGTATGGCTGCTATGAAGGATTACTTTATCTGTCAATAGTATCTCATCATTCAGCTTCTTCTGATGTTGCCTATATATCCTATTAACCTCAGAACATTGAAAGTATTTAAGAGACACGATTAGACAATAGGTGTTCCCTCTAGCTGACCAGCAGAAAATAGCAAAAGACATTCCTTCAATGCCCCATTCCTTAACATAAGGCAAAAAAATTAAACAGCTAAAATCTCTCCCCATGTTTTCTGTATAAGTTATGAGTGGGTTTTTATTTTATCATTCTACAAAATATTGACCAGGCCACCTTTTCTTTTTTTAATATTCTTTTTTTTTAATCCCATTGGGAACTGTGATAGTAGCATGATTTTCTTAGCAGCTACAAATGGTTATAAATTGCAGTATGAAGCTTCTGTGTGGGAGGAGGTTAGAATAATGGCTCTGTTGGTCCCAGAGGCTGCAAAACAAGGTGAGGGAAGAAATGAGTCTTCACACTGTTTAAATAAGCAGAGAAATCAAGCTGAGCTGCTTTTTACAGAGATAGTGAAACTGACTAGAAGAATTAAATAGGTTTCTCTTAAATGACCTGCAAAATCTACTACAACTGAAGGTGGGTGAAGCTAGAGTTTCTGCAAAGTTCCAACATTACCAATTGCAAACCAGAAGTTTTACGATTTGAATTGTACCACAACCACTTTAGAAATAAATTGTTGAAACTTGTTGTTGACAGTGAAGTTGTTGACAATTTGGAAACCCAATTCTATAGTGCAAGTACCCATGTAAAGAGCCCCAGTGGGAAAAAAGTAAATTTAACTTCACATAATTCATAATTTTATACCGCTTATTTTCCTCCTTTGCCAAACTAAATGTCCACCCAGTATTGTAATGTCTCTTTTTATTCCAGTCAACTTTTTTTCCTTTTTTCACATTTCACTAACACTAATTGATCTTATTCATTGGCACAGAAGTTATAGGGATGCTGCAATAGTCGTAAGTGTGAAAAACGTTCATAAGTCACTTTTTTCAGTTGTAACTTTGAACAGTCACTAAATGAATTATTGTAAGTTGAGAACTACCTGCACTATGTTTCGATTTGCTTACACTTAACAGAAAAGCTTAACCATGCAATAAAGCTGCATTCCTTACAGTAGAATACCAGCATTTAATCTTTTGACTTTGATACTCAAGATGTTTAAAACTATAGCCATTAAACAAAAATCAAAACTGGACATCAGAAATAATACTTCTAAATACCTTGTTTAATTAATTAAATGTAATTACTGAGTTGACTTGTTAAGAGGAAATGAAGAGCCAAGGATAAGCAAAATAATACAATAGATATTATAATGGTAAAAAAAATATTTTTTTGCTGAGTGGAACAAATAAATCAATACAATTTGTGCTCAAGATATAGGAAATAACAGGTTTTCTTGCACCCCAGCCATACATTTCCCCAATTCAGAAACTATTAAAAAAATTATCAAATATAAATTTCATAATCTATGTGAAGGTATTACAGACCTAATATTGACTGCATGTAACAATCATTCTAGGAATAAAAAACCTAAAAATGACAGAATCCTGATTGTGCAATTAAGGTATGAATATATTTGCTTTTGAATGCTTCTAATATTAGCAGTCTCTACAAAGTCCTCTTCTGTGCAGTTATTAAATAAGCTGATGCTTTCACACCAGCATTTCCCTGTCCATTGTACAGATAAGTTAATGACATGGATAAACAAAAAGTAGGTCCAGTATAATTCACATAGCCTAGATACATTGAATGGTTAGATCTAATACTTAAAAGTAATATGAGATATGTTCCTTGTTTCTTCATACATATTTGGAAATCAGATATAGGTCAGCACAATGGTTAGAATGCAGTATTGTAGGCTTAGTCTTTTGACTGCCGAATGCCAGCAGTTCAATTCTCACCAGCTCAAGGTTAACTCAGCCTTCCATCCTTCCGAGGTCAGTAAAATGAGGACCCAGATTGTGCGGACAATATGCTGACTCTGTAAACTGCTTAGAGAAGGCTGTAAAATATAAAGTATAAAAGTCCAACTGCTATTGCTATTTGAGCAATGTTCCTGTATATTTAAATATTCCTATGTACAAGGATTGGCACTCAGAAAATGACTAACATTTCATTTACTGAATGCTAATCCTTATAAAACCAGAACAGTGTCACTCATTTCGTTGGGAAAGAAAACCACCAAAACATGGTGAAATGAATTGAACATAGAATGCCACATCAAAGTAGGGGCAGCCATGTGGAGAGGTGGGTGGACTCAACCCAGGTCAGCTGACTGATTACATGCCTGCCCAGCATTTGTTACAAGCAAAACTATTTCAATAAACATTTTGGTAAATCTTCAGCCACATTTTTCTACAATGTTCTGTTCATCATTTCCACAAGCCAGAAAAGTAACATCAGAGAGCCATTGCTTGCATCTCTAAAACCATGACAAATTCATGATGCCCAATCTCGGCTAGCATCTGTTTCCAAGAGCAAATTTACCATATCTATTCTTCAAATGTTTCAGATGAGGTTAATTGGGATGATTATGCTTTAGCTATGCAATTTAAATGCCTCGTGTGATGTAGTGAGAATCCTACTTATAGCTGATAAATTGCCCAGTCATCTCTATAATTTTTTTTCCAAAGTTCTGTTTAGCTCTTGTTTCATGACTGAACATCAAAGCTCATAGAAGACTATAGCAGGACAGTAACAGGCACGTTGAATAAAAAATACCAAAAGTCTGTGTAAATAGAAGATAGAGATCTGAAGTAATTTTTCCCTAGCAAAATGGACCCAACCCATTCCTGATCCTCTTCTCATAAAGGACTGTAGAAAACTTAGCCTACAAATACATCCTTTAGAATTGCTCAATAATGCAAAGGTTGTGATTAAATGCAAGTCCCACAAAATTATTTTTACTCCATCGATATATCTTTTATGCCATACCTGGCTTAGTCTGCTCCCAGAAACGCAGCATTGAAAGGCCATTAGTGCAATAATGCAGGGATCAGAAATGACTTTTTAAAGATTTTTTTTTCTTTTTCTGGAAGTGTATGCTTCCACTTGGGCTTCATCTGCACTTTCCACTCAGCCAAGTTAATGTACTTCAATAGACTTAAAGATGTAATACATAGTAGAAACAACCTTCAGTTAGTTTAGCAGCAAGTTGCATTAAAGATGAAGGAATTGTATGGTTTTCTGGATTGGCCTACCCTAGGTTGTAGTTGCTGTTTTACTTTATAATTCAAAACATTATTCTATTTTATTCTGGTTTTTTTTTTAAATAAAAGAACATTGTGGCAAAACAATAAGCATCGAACATTTCATACTGGTTCTTCTCCCAGGAATTCACAATGATATGCATGCAGTTGCCTTTTATGCTTCTGGTTGGTTTGATATGGTGGCTCATTCTTTCTGTTCATTATTATGTTAAACCCAGAAGTGTCGTAGGTTAAATTAAAATACAAAACAAAACAGCACTATCCAAACAGAAAAGGCAACTCTCTAGAGCAGGGGTCTCCGACCTTGGCAACTTTTAGCTTGATGGACTTCAACTCCCAGAATCTCCCAGTCAGCAAAGCTGGCTGGGGAATTCTGGGAGTTGAAGTCCACCAGGCTTAAAGTTGCCAAGATTGGAGACCCCTGCTCTAGAGCTTTGGGGAATCCCAAGATTTGCAAAGCAGTCTTGAAGAAAAAAATATTACCTAAAGGATTTTTAAAAACTGCAAATAGCACATTGTTTTGGAATGAGGACTTAATATGGATAGAGAGGGAGCTGGGATAGGGAAAAGAGCCAAGTTAGATTCTCCAGAATCCTGGATGTGCCACATGGCAGCATTTTAAGGTAGACCATCCTTGTATGGCTGCTTGGAGTCAACTAGTCCAAGCTCCTGCCAATGTGGGAATTCTCATACCATCCACAACAAATGATTGTTGGACAGATTGGCTGTCCAATCATTTCTTGAAAACCTCCTGTGAGGGAGTACCTATGAAGTATGTATAGACTGCTCCACTGCTAAATAGCTATCACAATCAGGAAATTTATCCGTATTTAAAATATGGATCTTTGGGTCAAGCTTCTATCCATTGGTTCTTGTCTTAGCCTCAACTGCTGTAGAGATTAAATCCAGACCTTCTTTGGGTAACATCCATGCCTATGAGGAAGACTGCTATCATATCTGTCCATGACCTTCTCTTTTTAAGGCTAAAATATACCATGTACCTTTAAACACTCTATGAATGCTTTAACCTTAAGAACTCTCTTCCATAAAAATGGAGATCTTTTGCAGGGGGGAGTATGTATGTGTGCACGCTCATCATCCGTGTGTGTATTTTATATAAATATATCCCATACCTTCTCTTTTGCACATTATTACTTAGGCTTCCAAGCTCAGAGCTTCATGTCTCTTGCTCAGGAAATAGGTCAGGTTGGGCTTTTCTGGAGGACTATATATTGTTCCCTTACTTAGCAAAAACTCATTTTAAAACCCCTCATCTGTTCTCCAAATAAGATAGGCAGGAGCATTCATTGGGGAGGGGGGTGTTGTTAGACTGCATTCCATTTCATTTCCCCTTATCAGTGTTATTGGTTTCTACAAAGGACTCCTAGGACATTGGATGAAAAAGTGGCTACTTGCTCCAATACAACACTTAGCAAGAAATAGACTTGCTTCTTGTTTTTAAACATCATTTACTCAATAAAATCAATAAAACAAAAAGTAAGTTCTTGTAATGGTCTGGGAAAAGAAATTCCCAGTGATCGCTGGTGTTTTTAGAGCCTCTTGGCTGAGAAGCGTATGTTACTCTAAAACTTTTACTTCTCCATTAGCAGCAGAATTGTTATTACGCACTGCAAGTTATATTCATAACATTGAATGTATTCCATTTCAACAAATACATGGCTTTTAATCAAATAAAATATAAAGCAAAACTAGTTCTCCATTTCATCTGGTCTTTATTTTCTCCTAATTTATAATCAGGAAATCCATCCATACATGGCATATAATTTTCCCTCTTTCTAGTGGCTTGTGAGACATAGCATTGTGCACACAGTTGCGTTTAAATTGATAACCGTCCAGGCAAAGTGTAATTTTAAAGGACAGGCTAAAGAAAGGTTTAATCTCTATATTAGAAGGGCTGAGTCAATTTTGTTGCTCCTGGGTTTTTCCTTTGCCTCTGAACTTAACAGAGACTTTCAGGCCATTTAACTTTTAAGGTGCCTCAGTTGAGGCCAGAGCCTTTAACAGAGGATGCGGTTTAAGCATCCAGATTAAATGCAGACTCCCCTCTGCTGCAGGCCACATGCATGTATTCATCATGGATTTTCAAATGATGGGTTTATATATCATTGGTTTTGAGTCTACAGTCTTACATTCCAGGATCCATCCTCTGCCAAAAGCGTAACGATTTGGTGGCTGGAAGAAGAAACAGTCATTATATGGCTCCAAATTGCCAGCTGGCATAATGTGCCAAGAACAGCAGAAATCCACTGGTACAGAGAAGATTGCAATCGCTCTTTAAAATAATTTGATGCTCTAAAAATATAAATGCAGGAAATGTCATCACGTTTCAAAATATTTTACGATCATGGATAAATACATAAAGAATTACATGACTGGTATCTGTAAGTGGCACAGTCTAAAAATGATGGAAAGACATTACCAGTGTTAAGCTGTATTATATGAACTGCTTTAATTTAATATATTGGTGGTTTTAAGGGAAAACAAGTATCTCCCCATCATACTCTTCATTTCCTTTTCTTAAAAAGAAACACATAGAAGTGACTCTGATTATACAGAAGTTAGATTATACAGACAAACATTTTTTATACAAGATAAATTGTATATTTACAGGCATATTTATATGCATATAAAAAAGAATCCTGTACTGAACAATAAACTGAACAATTGATTGTTGTTGTTTTTTGAACTTATTGATTAGCTTTATATCCTACTTTCATCACAAGCATATTGTATGATATAATAAAACAGTTTTTAATTTCTTAGAGCAAAACAAGCAATCCATTGCAAATGTTAATGGACATGTTACTTTAATATATTATGTACAATATATGTTATATAAGGGTAGAATATCTGGAAGCCCTGGGCTTCCTTTATCTTTAAAAAATTCCTAACTATTCTTGTTGCAATTTACTGTCACTGGTCACAGGGATTATGTTCTGTGCAACTCTAAAAGTATTAACAGTAGTGTAATCTTTATTATTTTTACAGTGTTCAGAAATAAGTTCTATTCTAATGAATTGAGTTGCTTCCTATTGTAGTGTAAGAAAATTTAAAACAAATCTATGCTATTGTGTTTTGCATTATATTTATTTTGTGTATACCGCTGAGTCTGTAAGCAAGTGAAGTATTTCCTCATAAGTTGATGATTTCATGCAATGGTGCCACTTTTTATGTACATTTTGTTTTCAGTAATACTGGTACAACATGTTTAAACCATGCCTCTAAAGGCCATTATTTCAGTGGCCTTCAAAATGGGATCTTAAATCTAAGAGTTCCAGGGAATTGCGATGTTAGTATAGCAGGTGCCCTTTTTGGTTACTGACACGGCAAGAGAACGAAATGCTCTCAATTAAGAGAATTGAAAAGCCACTGCCCTGGTGAATAAGTTCAGTTGCTTCCCTGTTTCCTCTTCCTCTCTTCCTCCTCCTCCTCCTCCTGGTGCTGAGAAAGGCTGCTTAATTGCAGTGCTGTGCCAGCATTATCATTGTGATTATTGCAGTTTCGAATGGGAAGCAGCACTGCTTCTGAAAGCACCAAATTAGCACAATGTGAAGATGCCTGTATGTCAGGATGTAAAGCTACAAGTGCAGAGATGACATGAAGGGGTGTGTTCAAAATCAGAACCAACTCCTGCTGAACTCAGCATTCAGGATTAGGCTCCGAAAGGGGAGGAAGGGATTGAGGATGAAGCATTTCAGAGGCTTCTGAATCCTCCTCCGGTTTGTTTTCTCCTTCTTCTTTCTTTTCTGGAAATTATAGCCTTGCTGCACTTTCTTTTGTTTCAAAACAAAAAAGCCTAAAGTGGGGGAATAAAGTGAGTCAAGCTAAGCAGAATTCTATTGCATTTGTCCATAAAGCAGCCCCTTTTATCATGGTTTGCTTTGTTCTTTCTTGTTCTATTTCCCTCCCCCCATCACCACCACCTCCCCAGCAATATCATCTGACGTTGGTTTCTTTCTTCTGTGTAACAAGCATTTGGTAATATCCAGTTAAATATTCAATACTGTACAACCAGCATACAGAATCCAATCAACCTCTCGCCTCAGGTAGCTCAGATTTTTCTCAAGGTCACCAGACTTTCTGTTAGGAGCCTAAAATATTAAAAGAGCGATGTCGAGGAGTCTTATTGTTTATATTATCTTCCCATTCTTTTTTAAGTGTGCTGTTTCTTACTCATCTGCACAGCAGACTTGTGGTCCAGGTTAGATTCCAAGAGGGAACATCATAGCTGAGTGGTGATTTGGACTGAGATGCCTTCATTTTCATGCACATCCTTCATTTACACATAGAGATGCATAATTCAATTTGTCTGTTGAGTATAGAGAGATACAAGAACAATAGATCTTTTTTTAGACAATCTACCGTGTTTCTCCAAAAATAAGACTCTGTCTTATATTTTTTT
Source organism: Ahaetulla prasina (assembly GCF_028640845.1). Taxonomy (NCBI): domain Eukaryota; kingdom Metazoa; phylum Chordata; class Lepidosauria; order Squamata; family Colubridae; genus Ahaetulla; species Ahaetulla prasina. The sequence goes on from NC_080540.1 coordinate 263,703,379, forward strand.
TGAACCGTGAAATAAGTGCTTGGCCTTATTTTCGGGGAGGTCTTATTATTTTGGGACACGTGGAGCAAGATGGGGCTTCTCTTTCCATCTTACCTGATTTCCAGCTCTGTGTTTAAATATATTCAGGGAGGGCTTATTTTCGGGGGGAGGCTTGTTTTAGCGCATGCACTCAAAAGCCTGATTGGGCTTATTATCAGGGGATGTCTTATTTTCAGGGAAGCAGGGTATGTAGCCAGAGTTGCACCGTCTAAGAGTTAGGGTAGATGGTGACAGGTAAAGAAAATCCAAGTTTTGGAAGTATAAAAAAGTTCATGGGTGTGCAGTAACCAAAACAACCCCATTAAGTTGAATACTGAAAATGGACCAGGGATTGGAGGGAGAAGAATAACTGGAGGCCGGGGAAATGGATTGGTATCTATTTAAAAGTTGATTCTGTTAGATCACTATGTTATTTTTATTGTTATAGAATGTAGTGTGCAACTTATAAAAAGTTTTGTATTTTAATTGCAATTGCTTTTGTTCTTATTTGGATCCTTCACATGAAACAGGGATAGATAGGCAACAAGACTCTAGGAAGGTGTGCAACCCTTAGACTTTTTCTTTTACTTCCCTCTCACCACAATGATTGAAAACTGGAAGAATGAATGCTTTGATGTAAAATAGACATACAGGTAATCCTCAGTTTATGATCACAATTGAACCCAAAATTTCTGTTGCTAAGCAAGACAGTTAAGTGAGTTTATCCCATTTTATACCTTTCTTGCCACAGTTAAGTGAATCACTGCAGTTGTTAAGTTAGGAACACAGTTGTTAAGAGAATCTGACTTCCCCTTTGACTTTGCTTGTCAGAAAGTCACAAAAGGTGATCCCATGATCCCAGGACAATATGACTATCCAATATGACATGCCAGTTGCCAAGCATCCAAATTTTGATCACGTCACGACCATGGGAATGCTGCAACAGTTGTATGTTTGAAAATGATTATAAGTCACTTTTTTCAGTGTGTTGTAATTTCAAACAGTCACTAAACAAATATTTGTAAGTCAAGGACTACCTGTAATCTAGTTCTGAAACTCTCACAATAGAACTCACAACTCAGCAAAACCAGAATGTGTTTTAATCTACCCATGTGCATGATACAGTTGTACTCAGTTTACATATCATACCAGCCACTTCAGAGATCGCCATGCAAAATATAGTAAAGTATGTATGTGGCTCCAAGCCATCAAAAGGTAGCCCACTCCTCTTGTACAGCTTAGTCAGAGGGTATCAAAATACAATTTGAAAATGAATAATCGTGCAGTCCTATTGTTCTACATGTTATCTAATCTAAAGTTTCACAGAGGAATAGCATGATCACCATTATCTGATTGTTCAGATGTAATTTACACTTTTAAAATCCAACATTTCCAGTATTCAGTTGAAACAATTGTTGTCTCCTGCTACTACTTAGCTGTGAAACATTCTCTAGGATGCTTACTTGTGCAGACCACACGAAATGAAATGGAACAAAATGAAATAATGAAATGAAATAATGAAATACTGTTTATTCAAACAATGACTAGCAAAATTTGAAAAAAATACAAAGAGATAAAATAATACCATAACAAAGATAAAATAGCAAATAAAAATTAACATGCATATCCGTAATGGTGTTACTTACCTTTGCGAGTTTATTTTAAAATATTGCAATTCATGCAATACATGTCACTTAGGATGATGAAGACAGGTTACTGAAGCAACTATCACAACCAATTATCTTCTATTTTGCTACTTTTATTATTTTAAAAAAAGTTTCCATCCCACTGGTTCATCAGACAGCACCTTCCTTTTCTACGAACCTTACATGTGTTGATAACTCCCAAAAAAATCTTAGCCAACTCGTGGAATGCTAGTGTGGGTCTTCAGGACAATTGGTACACACGTATTGACCTTATTGAAAAGAAGAACAATATTCCCTGAGGATATCTCAGGGTTTAATCTACATACCTAGGAATCCATTGTTAAACCTGCATTTGTTTGCCTTTCTTTGCAAAATGAACAGGGAATGGGTATGGCAACCCGCGAAACTCCCCAGGTCTGCTGGTCTCACCTGGCAACTTGAACAAGAATATGCAAGCAAAGTCTCCTCCACCCATGAATTTGGGATTGAATAATCGTAAACCAGACCTCCGAGTGCTGATCCCTCCAGGAAGCAAGAACACAATGCCATCTGTGGTAATGCATTATTTTCTTCCTTTTCCTTCAAAGATACAAAGGCTCCAGTAGGCTTTAGATCAACCTAATGGCAGGATATTACTTGCTCAAGAATATTATTCAAGGCTCTCGTTCTTAAACTGAAAGAGTTTCCAGCCAGTTCAAAAATGCATAGGTTGATGATGTATTAAGTCTGCACTGATGAAAAAAACAAATTGGTTTGTTAATCAATCTAATGACTTCTCTAAAAATTTGCCAAGCAGCTTTTGCCAATTGTCAGTCTCCAGAGATAAGTTGACATTGCACTTCCCTGTATTTCCAGCCAACATTCCAAAGGCTGAGAATTTTGGGATTTGCAGTCCAAATATACCTTTGCTTGACAGCACTTGTTTGGTGTGGCTGGGGATTATTAAATTGAAACTATTTTCAGATAGTTTGCAGTATGCTTTGGCAATATTCTTAATATGCTTAATGCTTAATATTCTTAATAATAGGGATGGAAAGCAATTCTTTGGTAGATTCACTGGGATGAGATTTGGAGGTGTTGCTCCAGATAAATTCATGGCAGAATGAATACTAGCAACAATCAGAGTCCTACCCAGATTTATCCTTCCTTCAACCAAAAATTGCTACTAAGCTCTAATATTATACTTTAAAACAACAAGCCATGATTTTAAAAGAAAAAGCTTTTAATAGAGTTGATTTATTTTAACTTATTTGTCAAATAGGAAATGGCTTCCACAAAATAACTGATTATATATACATTATTCAGTTATTTGTCTTTATTACCCTTTTAATCAACCTAAAAATTATGTTGGTGTACTTTTTTCCATAGTGACAGTTCAAGGATGTGAGATTCACATCTTCAATGTTTAGGCAAAAAATGAGAAAGAGTTGCCCTCAATGCACTTAATGGAGTTTGGAGTTGGTTCAGACAAAGTTCAGAAGAAGAACCGAGGCAAAGTGTCCTATGCTCAGAATGATTGCAGCAAACCCCGATGTCTCACTGTAGCTTCCATATAAGTCGCAAGAGAGGATTCACACTTCCTTCTATTTCTAGAGCTCTTCAGAAGAGGAAGTGCTTAGCTTCTCCGTGCAGTCTGGCCCCTTGCTAGGAAAATCTATACATCTGCATGTGCTTTCACAGTATTTCACTGTTTCTGTGCTGTGACTGAACTAGGCACACATCCTTAACCATTAAGGTTTGGAGGCATGGACATTTTGGCCAGATGTTTTTACATATTTTTATTGGAAGGGTGTGGGAGAAAGGACTTGATATAAGTGATACCTGCCACTTAGATAGAGGCAGCTTAAAATCATATGCAATAAATGAATTAAATTCATAAAAATATTGTTTTTTTCAAACATCCAATATTTAATATTTTGTAACGTTGTTACTTTGCTAGTTGTTCCTCTTGTTCTCAAGAGCTGCCCATTTTATATAAAATTATAGCTTGTTCCTAGGGGAAAGGCAACCATTTATAATACTCTGAATCAGGGAACAAACCAAAGCTTCAATTCCTTGTAAACTTAATTAGGATTTGTCTCCCTGAGTTCAATAAGGCTTGGTGCAGATAAGACAGAAATGAATTTTACAAGAATTGTATTTTGACAAAAATCAAAATAATGCACTAATCTGAATCTGGAATTTATGTTCAAATGATGATACTTTTATGCCATTTTGATTTGTGAGTGCCACTACTATAGCCAGTTTTTTTTTTCCAATTGTATTTTTAAACGGTTGCTGTTCTCTGTGATTTCATAGTTTCTTTTATCACCATATATAGCATTTTGAAGCTATGCTTGGACATTATCATAAAACAGTACTTTACATTTTAATTGAAACACAAAGTAATAACCTGAAGAAGTGTATCTTTACTTCTGCAACTCTGAAACCCAAAAGTTACATCTTACAATAATTATAAACAGCATTTTAATTAAAACATTTCTTCATTACTAATGTTATCATGCCCTGTCCACATACATTAAACACCTATATTATCCTTGTGCATTAAACCCGTATCTTTCATTATGTTCTATGAAAGCATATAGGAAGGGGTCTCCAACCTTGGCAACTTTAAGACTTGTGGACTTCAACTCCCAGAGTTCTTATTCTGGGAGTTGAAGTCCACAAGTCTTAAAGTTGCCAAGGTTGAAGACCCCTAATATAGGAGGTTAATTTTCCATATAATCCTTAAAAGTGGGACTATTTGAAAAACAACTCTGATAAGAAATGCTAGGTAATGCCAAGGATACTGCTCTATCTAAATCAAATTGACAACTATTTTAAACAGTTCTGTGTTAAAACTACCAGCTTGCTACATTTATTTATCCACTTTGTGGTTTCCATTTGGCTAAAACCCATCAGTGCAACTATATCTTCTTGAAGGAATAGGATAAGCTGAATTACTTGTGTGGCTGACCTTCAGAAAGCATCTCCATCAAATGTTTTATTTCTAGGAACATCTAAACTAGTAATACTTTCCAAGTGGTCATCTGACTGGCAAGATATTTTGCAACAATGATGTCATTTAGTATGAGTTGCAGATGGAGTCATGACTAGGAAAGCAAAAACATGGGTGTGACACCCTTAGATTAATCTTCATCTCTTAAGAGAAAAAGGAAGAAGCTAACCCGGACTTTACCTCCTAAACATAGGAATTTAAATAATGTTTAATGGGATTATATTAGAGTACGTAACTTGCTTGATAGCCAATTCTACTGTGTATTCATTGTGAAGCTATGCCTTCTTGTATTGGAAGCAGAAGGCTTTAGAATATTTGCTTTTGCTAATTATTCATCCTCCTCTCTCATGCTATCAGTCTGAGGATGTTGATCTGCTTTTGGTAAGTGGGGATAATGTTTATTGAAGACGTGCAGAAATAATTCATTTTCCTTTCCCTACTGAGTTGACAGCTGAAATATAATGGAACTTTTCTTCAAAAACAAATAGAAGTCTACCCCATCTATCTTCTAGGGCTCGAAAGTTGTTTGAAAGTCTTGTATTTAACTGCTGTACAGCAACAATTTTAAAAAGGTTGGATTTAGTGTTCTTTCAGTAATGTCACCTTTGAATGCCCAAACTTTTTAATGTTTCTATTAAATGGCCTATGCCTTTAAATTTCCAATCTTGATTTGTACATGTTGGAGTCCCACAATAAAAAAATGCAGGGTAAAGGTATATTTAATAGTATGGTTCATACAAGTTTCAGCATTTTTAAAAATGAAGTGACGATGGCACCATCTGCTGGAGAAAATAGAACATGCAGTATTGCATATTCATCATCTAGCTTGCCTATTTTAAGCATAGGCAGCCAGTTCACCTAAGGAGGTCTGTGATGTAAGTAGGCTTCTGCACTTGCCCCAAATTGTAACAGAAACCATAGAAAAGTCATGTATCATGGGCATAATTTGGTTGCTTTCAACAGTTAATCCTCTACTAACATCTGGCATAACTCATCCTATTTGGACACTTTTTTAAGTTTAGTTCCAAGGAGGCTTCCTTGGAACTAAACTGGGATGAAAGGGTAGCATCATATTTTTAGTTATATTTTCAGCAATTTTTTTCAAACCTAAATGATTACACATTAAATATTCTTATCCTCCTAGTCTGGCTGCTCCTAATGTATATTGGGGGGAGGAGAAAAATCTTATATGTTTGGTAACCTAGGAGATTCTGATTTAATGAGTTACTATGGTGACAACTGGTCTCTTGAAAAACTGATAAATCATGGGATTGGCAGAGTTCATAAAAGCGACATGATAAATGATTAATGTAGTGAAATCTGTATGCAATTTTGTACCATAGGAACAAATCCAATCTCTAAATATAATTTGTTTCAAATGTTTTCCATCCTTCCATTAATATGTTTATTTTACTCATTTAAAAGAATCAAAGGATAAATAACTCTCAGTCTGCTCAGTCATTGGCTACTCCGGTGGTTTCCGTGGCAACTCCTACTTTACCAGGGCAAGGGATGGGCGGATACCCATCAGCCATTTCAACAACATATGGTACCGGTAAGTTTCCACATAATTCTGAGCTTTATAGAGTAAATGAGAAAAAAAGCCAGATATTCATATACAAGATAGTCCAAGTAGTTATGAATGTGATGCTTGTGGTAATATGAAATGAAAAAATATCTAGAATCCTGTCTCATTTTTGTTGTGCATCATAACAAGAATTGCTTTTAAGTGGCTTAAGAATCACTCATTCACACTTGACAGTTGAAGAACCACTTAAATTTTCTTTATCAGAAAGTGCTTTTACATTCCCACTTTCATAATTAATTGATGCCTGCTGGCACATTGTAGGTATAACTTACCTGCATCATACACTTTTGAAAGAGCAGAAATGCTTCCATGCCTACCTGAACTGCAGACTCCACAGTGTCTTATTTGTACATTCATGTAGAAATCCATTTGTACATCGAAAAGACTTGATAGGAAACGATGATGAGAAGAGGGCATACCACTCCAGAATTATCTATTGTATAATAGGCAGGGACTGGCAGAGCCAGGAATGGTTGCACCTAATCCTTATCTGGAAGGGGGAGGCATTTTCCAGTTCAGGGTCCCCCCAAAAGTTGAAGCTGAAGTATGTCCGTCCTCTGTTGACTAGGGCTCTAAAACCCAATGTGAGTCTGGAGCAGGGATCTCCACCCTTAGTAACTTTAAGGCTTGTGGACTTCAAATCCCAGAGTTCCTCAGCCTGCTTTACTGGCTGAGAAACTCTGGGAGTTGAAGTCCACAAACCTTAAAGTTACTAAGGTTGGAGACCCGTGGTCTGAAGGGTACACAGTGCAAAAACTGAGTTGTATACCTTTTTTTCACTTACAGGCTTGAATGTGTATTCAAGGTCACAGTCAGTGGTGGGATTCAAATAATTTAACAACCGGTTCTCTGCCCTAATAATTTCTTCCAACAACCAGTTCACCAAACTGCTCAGAAAGTTAACAACCAGTTCTCCCGAACTCGTGCGAACTGGCTGAATCCCACCACTGGTCACAGTCCATGGGAACATAGTAACTAATTCACCCCAGGGCCTAAGGTTGCTGCTTCCAAGAATCCAAGGCTAATATAATGTTGATTGCACTTTATAGTAATCTCCTTTAAAGCTCATATATTTGACCCATTCTCAGTATCAAGGTGAGGAACCGTAGTCCTCCAGTAGGTACTAATCTAGAGTGCCCAGCATTCATTGCTATGCAGGGCCATATCATTGGGAGTTGTTGCCCAGCAATATCTGAAGTGTCATAGGTTTCCCATTCAAGTAAGTAAGCTAACTTTGTAGGCTGCATATTTGGCCTTGATAACTGTGTGCTAATATTACAAAAGTTCACAAACTGAAAGTTCACCAGGAACCAGAAAATCATATATTTAGTATCTATATCCTGATAGTAAACTGAGTTTATGCACTTGCATGTATCCGCCAATTGTGCGCACATTGAGTGGGGAAGAGAAGGGAATGCCTTTAATACCACAACTGCAATAGATGTTACAATGCCTTATTAACAGAATTGGAGAGAATTTGTTCGTAGTTTTTGAACTCTTTCTTCTTCGTTTTGAAATTGTTGTATGTTTCTTTTTTATTCTTGCATTCAGAGTATTCGCTAAGTAGTGCAGATTTGTCATCATTGTCTGGCTTTAACACAGCCAGTGCTCTCCACTTGGGGTCAGTAACTGGCTGGCAGCAGCAACATCTACACAACATGCCACCATCTGCCCTCAGCCAATTGGGGTAAGTCAGAATTCAAAGCATCATATTATTTTTAAAAGACCCATGATATCTCTTTCCTTTCCACCCCCCTCCCCCCAAATAACCCTGTTTTTTTGTTATATAAGTGTTTGGACAAGGAAGCTCAGAGTTTCTAGTACCCTGAAGACAGGGGTGAAATTCATTTACCTTCCCTACCGGTTCGCAAATATGCACCCACTGCACACACGCTCACTCTGCTCGAATGCACTGTCATCCACACATGCACAAAGCCCTCTGCACAAAGCCTTCTGCACATGCACGGAGACTTACAATCATCACAAAAAAGCAACGTAATGACGTCCATTTGTGTGGGCAGAGCCTCCCGCAGCTGCCATTACCGGTTCACCCGATCCGGATAGAACTGGCTGAATTTCACCCCTGCCTGGAGATGAGGCACCTTGAAAGGAACCAAAGCTATAGTCTTGGCAGACTGACTGAATTCTTTTTGTCTTACAAGAAGCCCAAGAGAGTGGCCTCCATCGAGTTCTGTCCCTTCTTCTGTAGATAACACTCTGCTGGTTGTCAGTAGAAAGTGATATGAGAGGCAAGGGTAACACATAATAAATGGCAGGCCTGTGGTATGTGAGGGAGAGATGCATCATGCATACGGATAGATTGCGGTGCAGCATTTTTTGTCATTAGCTAACATGGGGGAGGAGTGCAGTTTAATGAAATCAGGCAACAGGTGGTCTATGGGATTAAATTGTCTTGGTAGTAGAGTTTCAACATTAGCTGTACTTGGCCATGTTTATATTATTTATTTGCATCCCACCTTTATTATCTTAACAAATAACTAAAGGTGGCGAACAGATCCACCTCCCTCCTTCTATTTTTTCCACAACCACAATCCTGTGGAGTGAGTTGGGCTGAAAGAAAATGACAGGTCCAGTGTCATCCAGCTGCTTTCATGTTACCAATAGAAGAGAACATATGAAGCTCAGGATAGAAATGTGAAGTCCTTGGTGCTCTCTGAGTTTGGCTGTTACGCATTCAGCTATGTTACATTAGGCTAGAAGCAGCTGGCCTGACCTGGGCTGGCCAGGAAATAACCTTCCAGCCCAAATTCAGCTGCCCCAAAGGCACAGAGGTCAGAATCCATTTGCTCCCTTGAAAGTGGCTTCCTTCTTCCTCTTTCTTTCTTGACCTGCCTCAAAACAGCAGGAGGTAGGAAGGGGAAATCAGTATTCCTCCCATATAGTCCCCACTCTCTCAATCTGGAAGTGTGTCCCAAGTGAAAGACAAGCCAATTAAGATTATTTATTATTTTATTATTTTTTATTTATTTTTCAAATTTATATACCGCCCTATCTCCCTAAGGACTCAGGGCGGTTCACAGGCAGTTAAAATACAAATTTTAAAATACAAATTAAAAAACAACAATTAAAAAACTTATTCTATTGCCTAATTTAAAAACAATATAAATAATAAAAAACCCCTTAAAACCAATAACTTTAAAATCTAATCCAGTCCCGCGCAGATGAATAAGTGCGTTTAAGCTCATGACGAAAGGTTCGGAGGTCCGGAAGTTGACGAAGTCCTGGGGAGTTCGTTCCAGAGGTGGGAGCCCCACAGAAGGCCCTTCCCTGGGTGTCGCCAGGCAGCACTGCCTAGCTGACGGCACCTGAGGAGTCCCTCTCTGTGGGAGCGCCTGGTCGGTGAGAGGTATTTGGAAGCAGTAGGCGGTCCCGTAAATAGCCCGGCCCTATGCCATGGGCGCTTTAAAGATTGTCACCAACACCTTGAAGCGCACCGGAAGGCCACAGGTAGCCAGTGCAGTCTGCGCAGGATAGGTGTAACACGGGAGCCCCGAGGCTCCCTCTATCACCAGCGCAGCCGCGTTCTGGACCAACTGAAGCCTCCGGATGCCCCTCAAGGGAGCCCCATGTAGAGAGCATTGCAGTAATCCAGGCGAGGCGTCACGAGGCGTGGTGACCGTGCATAAGGCATCCCGGTCTAGAAAGGCGCAACTGGCGCACCAGGCGAACCTGGTGAAAAGCTCTCCTGGAGCGGCCGTCAAATGGTCTTCAAAAGACAGCCGTTCATCCAGGAGAACGCCCAGATTGCGCACCCTCTCCGCCGGGGCCAATGACTCGCCCCAACAGTCAGCCGAGGACTCAGCTGACTGTGCCGGGATGCCGGCATCCACAGCCACTCAGTCTTGGAGGATTGAGCTTGAGCCTGTTTCTCCCCATCCAGACCCGTACGGCCTCCAAACACCGGGACAGCACTTGATAGCTTCATTGGGGTGGCCGGTGTGGAAAAGTACAGCTGGGTGTCATCAGCGTACAGCTGGTACCTCACACGAAGCCACTGATGATCTCACCCAGCGGCTTCATATAGATGTTGAACAGAAGGCGAGAGAATCGACCCCGCGGCACCCACAAGTGAGGCGCCTCGGGGCCGACCTCTGCCCCTGTCAACACCGTCTGCGACCGGTCGGAGAGATAGGAGGAGAACCACCGATAAACGGTGCCTCCCACTCCCAATCCCCAACCGGGCGCAGCAAGATACCATAGTCGATGGTATCGAAAGCCGCTGAGAGGTCTAATAGGACCAGGGCAGAGGAACAACCCCTATCCCTGGCCCTCCAGAGATCATCCACCAACGCGACCAAAGCCGTCTCCGTGCTGTAACCGGGCGGAAACCGGACTGGAGCAGGTCTAGATAGACAGTTTCATCCAGGTGCAGAGGAAACTGATATGCCACCATACTCTCTACAACCTTCGCCGCGAGCGGGTTGGAGACGACGATAATTACCTAAGACAGCGGGTCAGGAGGGCTTCTTGAGGAGGGCCTCACCACCGCCTCTTTCAAGGCGGCGGAAGACTCCCTCCAACAAGGAGGCACTCATGTCGCCTGGAGCCAGCCTCGTGTCACCTCCTGAGTGGCCAGCACCAGCCAGGAGGGCACGGGTCCAATAAACACGTGGTGGCATTCAGCCTACCCAACAACCTGTCCATGTCCTCGGGGCCACAGGGTCAAACTCATCCCAACAAATGTCACCAAGACCACCCTCAGGCGCCTCATCTGAATCGCCGCAATTTTGGTCTAGACCGTCTCGGAGCTGAGCGATTTTATCGTATAGATAACCGTTAAACTCCTCAGCACGTCCCTGCAGCGGGTCATCCCGCTCCCCTGGTGAAGGAGGGCGGGTCACCCGAAAAAGGCGGCTGGGCGGTTATCTGCCGGCGCAATGAGGGAGGCGTAGCAACGCCTCGCTTCCCTCAGTGCCACTAGGTAGGTCTAGTATAGGACCTAACTAGTGTCCGATCAACTTCTAAGCGGCTAGACCTCCAGGAGCTCTCTAGGCGTCTTCTCCGGCGTTTCATCCCCTCAGCTCCTCGGAGAACCAAGGGCGGTTGGGATCTGCGCCGGGTCAGAGGCCGCAGAGGCATGACACGGTCTAAAGCTCCAGTCGCAGCCCGTTGCCAGGCTGCGGCTAGTTCCTCTGGCGTGCCGTGAGCCAGACCCTCAGGAAGTGGCCCAAGCTCCGTGCGGGACCTCTCCGGGTCCATCAGGCGCCTGGGACGGAACCAGCGTTGTGGTTCCGTCTCCCTGCGATGTTGAGTGGCGGTCAGAAAGTCCAGGCGAAGGAGAGTGATCTGACCATGACAAAGGTTCTATAACTACATCTCTCAAATCCAGATCCTTCAACCACTGACCAGAGATAAACATAAGATCCAGAGTGCCACCCCCGATGTGAGTGGGGCCATCAACTACTTAAGTCAGGTCCAAGGCCGTCATGGAAGCCATGAACTCCCGAGCCACTGTCGATGGCGAGCGGCAGATGGCAAGTTAAAGTCCCCATGACTAAAAGTTTGGGGTCTCCACTGCCACCCGGCAAGCACCTCCAGGAGCTCAGGCAGGGCAGCTGTCACGCAGCAAGGAGCCAGGTGCGTGACCAGCAAGCCCATCTGACACCTATGACCCCATCTCACAAGAGGATTCACACCCGGCAATCTGAGGTACAGTGGTCTCCCTCGGCTCTAGACTCTCTTTAATAGCAACCGCCACCCCCACCCCTACCCTGGGCCTCGGCTGATGGAATGCACGGAAACCCGGTGGGCACATTTCGACCAGGGGCACGCCCCCTTCAGTGCCCAACCAGGTCTCCGTAACGCCTATAAGATCCGCGGCGCCCCCCTGGATAAGATCGTGTATTAGGGGGGCCTTATTGGCCACGGACCGTGCGTTGCATAACATCAGACGAAGGCCCAGGCTCTGAGGGTCTTGACCATCCGGGGAACGGGAAAAGTCAGAGGGATCGGGGCACGCGATCGCTTGCAGACATCGAACGCGTGACCCCTAGACCGATCGATCCCCCTTCCGCCATATCTGCCCCTCCACTTACCGTGCAAATGGAACCACCCTCACAAAAGGAACACATTCCCCCATAACCTCCGAACCCACTAAATAATCGCCACGAGCGCGCGAGACTGGTTTCCCTCGACGGGCTACCCCAACACCGCCCTAACCCTCCACCCCTTAAAATGCCCTATCTAAAAACCCCAAAGGCTCTTCCTCTTCGCATGCCACCTCTGTGGGTCCCAAGACCCGTCATTGAGGCCGGCCCTTGGTAGTGAGGCAGGCCATTCCTGCGGCGGGGCACCTGCAGGCGCAGAGTTCATGTGCAGCGTAACGCATAGAAAAGTACGAATCGGTGAGGGTGCTAAGATGGTAACATCCCAGATGGTAAGACGTTAAAAGATGGATCCTCCAACGGATGTCCAGATGTCAAAGAGGACAAATAAAGCTGGAACCAGATGAAGATGATAAGCCCAGGTAAACAGGCTGGCAGCCTCCATGGTAAACCTATGGAAAATGATTCTACAGAAGGTCTTAATAAGGTAGAAATGGCCGTCAGTCTGTTCATAGTCCATTAACTAGGATATCATCGTTATCTATGGGGTCGCGATGGGTCGGACACAACTTCGCAATTAGCAACAAGATATCATCCTATCATGGATGATTGTAAATGGTGAAAAAAGGACTATAGTAAATCCCCTGCAAGGAATCCTCACATAACCACCATTAATTTAGCAACTGATGTTACAACACTACTGGAAAAAAAAGGTGACTTATGACCCATCCTTGTTCTTACAATCGTAGCAGCATCCTCATGGTCACATGATCACTATTCGAGTGCTTGGCAACTCTTGTGCGTTTAGGACCATTGTATCATCCTGTGGTCACATGGTTGCCATTTGCAACCTTCCCAGCCAGCTTCCGATAAGCAAAGTCAATGGAGAAGCTGTGGTCATGGGATATCTCACTTAACAACCACGGGGATTCGCTAAATGGCAGCAGAAAAAAAGTCATGAAATTGGATGCAGTCACGTGACCACACTGCTTAACAACAAATTTTAGGGCCCTCTTGTAGCCATAAGTTGAGGAGTACCTGTACTTTGCATGCGGAGGTTTTAATAGCTAGCATCCCAGGTGATAGCAGATGACTGGAATATCTAAAAAAATCCTGTAGATTATTTGACAGAAGGCATTCTTCCATCATTTCTGAGGAAAAGCTCGCATAAATTCTAACCTACCACTTACTTGAGCTGAGTCTAGAAATTACATGCCAAAAATTCAGACTTTGAAAGCAGATAAGCAATTCATTTAGAATTAATCTCTTTTCCAAAATCTATTAACATAAATTTTCCCCAATCTCTTCCCTGATTGTATCATAACCTTGTAGGCACAGTGATATTAGAATTCTTGTTGTTTTTTTTCTTCTCTGCTTTTAACTAGAGCAGGGGTGTCCAAACTTGGTCCCTTTAAGACTTGTGGACTTCAACTCCCAGAGTCCCTCAGCCAGCAAAGCTGGCTGAGGAACTCTGGGAATTGAAGTCCACAAGTCTTAAAGGGACCAAGTTTGGACACCCCTGAACTAGAGCCTTTAACCATTCAGACTTTAAGACTTTACTGCCCTTTGCAATACCTGTCTGCTTAGTATTACCAACTGACCTACCAGCTTGACCCACACATAATCCACATTTGCTTGAGCATCATGCATTTTAGAAGAGGCACAGATATTTCACTTATTTCACTTATACTATGATAAATGTTCAAAAGGTTGCCAGCAAGCAATCCTAGTGTTCATTTTCCCAGTGAAAGAATATGCATTCCTGCCCTCTAGTGGCAAATTCAGGAGGGAAAAGCCTATACTAATGTATACTATGCTATTGTAAAAGCCAGAAACTCTTTATAAAAGATTAAATATAAACAAATCCAGTAGAACAAGAAAACTAGCAAACCATAATGTTCCCTTTTCCTATGATCTGAACTGCACATAGTCAAGGCTGAATATCTTTTCAGTGATTGGAGACATGAGTGTATTACAGATATTCTTCAATTTATGTCCACAGTTGGAATTTCCACCATACATTAGTGCAATTGCAAGTAGAATTGGACCTGATTTTAGAACAGTAGTTACATCAGTCATTAAGTGAATGACCATGGTTGTTAAGCAAATCCAACTTCTCCAATAGGCATTTTCTGCCAGAAAAAAAGGCAAAAAAAGTTGAAAATTTTGATCACATGACTGCAAGACATTTCAATTAATAATAATTGTGGGTAGGTTGCCAAGCATCCCAGTTGTGATCACATGACCAAGGAGTTGTGTGACAGTCATAAGTATACATAGAGATCATAACTCACTTTTTTCCAAGGCCATCGTAACTTTGAATATATTGTTGAATGAACAATATAAATCAAGGATTATTTGTAACAAAAGGCTATTCTGTGCCTATTTAGTGAGATGCCCTTCTTTCAGAATGCATTGAAAACAGTAGCTCAGCCCTATTTAAATTAAACATGCTGCCATTCACTTCAGTGAGAAGTGGATTATACCAATTATTTTGTATGTAAGAAATGAAAATTGTATTACTATGAAAGGTCTATTAAATATTTCCTATAATCTTCATAATAATTTTCTTTGTGCATTAATCTTAGTGTTTCTAAAAAATACATTACAACATAGAAAATGCTCCTAAACATTTAAAGTGAACAAATTGTTTTCAGTTGAACACCATAACATAAACAAACTGTTTCACAAAGAAAGCAAGGTTCATAATTAAATGCTAAACCAGTAGCAAACCTTCATAGATTTGACACACACTATCATCTATTTCTAGTGCAGCCATAAAATATCTGCCCTAATTTTACCTGTACATTATTCTATGAATATTTACTTTACATTTGTCAAAAATTGGAACTCTAACTGAAAAAAATAAGAAAATGTCACTTGGCAATTCCTTCTGTAAATCTTGTAAATCAAATTTAATCTGAAATTAAATAGCAGTTTGTTAGGCCGCAAGAAAAGAGAATACTTCTTTTAATTCTGCTCTATCCAATTTAGTATATAAGCTGGATCTTAGGAGTGTACATTTTTACTTTTTTAGAAATCAAGAAAACTGTGTATGAGACCTTAACTTATTTATAATTAGCGCCCCTAGTTTCCACAGCGAATAAAGATATTCATTACACAGCAAATTGAACTAATTTCCAATAGTTAACAGATCCCAACAATATACAGTGTTAACTTCAGGTATTGCCAAGAATGTAAAATCAAGACAATTCTACCCTTTGGCTTGCTTTTCACACAACTGCAACTGTAGGGCCAACATGCTTGTCCATTAAACAACTGCACCAATTTTGACAAAATCAGCTGAATGCAGGGCAGAGGAAAGCAATTACGGATTGCAGCATTTCTCTTCCTCTTTGTTGACTAACAATAGCCATTCATTATTAAACATTGTGACAATTAATGATAAAAGCATTGCCACATCATTCCAAGGATAGATATCTAGCATTGTTTTGCTTTTCTGCGGAGTTTAGAGAACAGTTGGCTACAGTCCTTCACTTTGTGTTCAGCCACAAAGATTTTAGAGGGTTAGGACTGAGCATGTGGGCTTTCCAGTCTTTCAAAACGTGCAACTCCTATGCTCAAGTGACATACCTCCTTTATGCCATAGCCTTTCATTCCTCGGCAGAACATTCAATGTGCCCTGTCAGCTCTGAGCGATATACAACTGCCATGCACAATCGACAAGTATTCATAAAGCTGGGAAATTACGTACATAACGTTTTTCTTTCCCATGAACATTCTTCTGGATCTGGAAAACAAGTCTATTTTAGACATTTAGTAGTTTATGATAGAAATTTCAAACATTGTTATAAATACGTAAGAAGTTTATGTTTGGCTGTAATGAAGCTGAGATATCATACTGAGGACATTTCACGTCATTGCCATTAATATAGCTATTAGCACATTTTGAACACTTAGTGGTTCAGGATTTATCCACAAGGTGGCCAGGGAATTTTGGGAGATGAAATCTCTGCCTCTTAACATTGCTGAGATTGAGAAACACTGATTAAAATTATATTGAATTATATTGAAAATATGAAAATTAAAAAAAACCCTCTTGGTTCCAATTTCCTCATTGCCAAGAGAAGACAGAGGGAAAAATACAGGAAGCAATAAGCAAACAGACAACTTAGTGGTGTTTAACTGAAAATCATGGTTTCGTTTGGTGACTTTTTCTAATGTAACAGGGCTTTAGAATAAATCAGAACTTTCTGCATTCAATCTTGCATCACCTTTTTGCTTATACTAAAAATGAATATTAGTTTCTATCTACCTTTAGGGTGACACAGATTTCGATAGGGAATTTCCTGAACCTTTGCTCAAACCTCTTTCCAATATGAGTCGCCATACACCTCAGGACACTCACCAGAGTCCAGAAGAATGAACCTATGTTGTCTTGAAAGCCATGAGAAAAACCAAAAGATGCTGAATAGAACAACCCCAGTTGCTCTTGTAGTTGAATTGTAAGCAATCTACACTAGTCTGCCATACAGCCGACCATCTTTTTAAATGACTTTTCTGTATACACACACATACAGTCATACCTTAAGAAATCAGTCATGGTTTCAAAAACAGCAGGGTGCAGCTGACACTATTTCCATTTGAGGTAAAATCATCCTGGCTGCAGTTCTGGCCAATCCATAGAAGAAACTGCAAGGACCATCTTAGGGGAGTCATTCTTTCAGGCGTATCCCGCAGCTAGAGAGACAATCCTTCACACACACAGTCCTTGGCTTTGTTCAGGGATGAGTTTGTCTGTCTCTTAGCTGATATCTTGTATAAGTGTGCATTTCAGGGGGCTCTGCCTCCTCCGTCTGTAACTGGGTTTCCTTTCCTCCTACAGAGCTTGCACTAGCACTCATTTATCTCAGAATACAAATCTCTCCCTGCCTTCTACTCAAAGCCTCAACATCAAGTCCGAACCTGTTTCTCCTCCTAGAGACCGTACCACCACGCCATCGAGATATCCACAGCACACGCGCCACGAGGCGGGAAGATCTCCTGTTGACAGCTTGAGCAGCTGTAGTAGTTCCTACGATGGAAGCGACAGGGAAGATCACCGAAATGAATTCCACTCTCCCATTGGACTCACCAGACCTTCGCCGGACGAAAGGGAAAGTCCCTCCGTGAAGCGCATGCGGCTCTCTGAAGGATGGGCAACATGATAACTTTACTAGCTATTAGAGGTTTTTTTTTTCCCTTGCAGTGCGTGTGTGTGCTATACCTTAAGGGGAAAGAGGGAGGGGGGTCAATATGCATTATATGTGCTGTGTGTGGGGAGGGGGGGAAAGTCAGGTACTCTGTTTTGTAAAAGTACTTTTAAATTGCCTCAGTGATACCATATTAAAAGATAAACAGCAATGCTGAAGAGATGCTTCGCACTTGAGTTGTACAACAGATCACTTGTACAAAATAGGTTTTAAGGTTAACTTCTTTTTACTGTTGTGCTCCCTTGCAAAATGTATGTTACAATAGATAGTGTCATGTTGCAGGTTCAACGTTATTTACATGTAAATAGCCAAAAACTGGGGGGAAAAGAGAAGGCATTTGCCCAATCCTGGGCAAATCTTTACTGAGAGAGAAAGTGGCTGTTATGCAACAAATAGAACTTGTACAGATGTTTTGGGAGACCCAGAAATCGGGTGATTAGGGAAAAAAAGAAAAGAAGGAAAATTTTAGCTCACTTAGTACAGGGGTCTCCAACCTTGGCAAGTTTAAGGCTTGTTTAAGGCTTTGCTGGCTGAGGAACTCTGGGAGTTGAAGTCCACAAGTCTTAAACTTGCCAAGGTTGGAGACCCCTGACTTAGTGTATCTGAAAATGCTCACAAATGTGTTGGCATATTGTATGAGTATGGCACTCAGTTAAACGGATCAAAATCATTTAAAAGAGGACCATACTTGTGGGAAAAAAATGTTTTGGGGTTCTTCTTTTTTTTAGTGTGAGGGCTAACCTATTTAATTTTTTTAAAATTCTGGGTCTGGAACACTTATTAAATAAAAATATTAAAAAATATGTAAATTACATTTTCCTTATTTTCATATTAAAAAGTAAGACAGAGTTTGCAAAGCATTGTGGCTTTTTGTAGTTTACATAAGCCAAAATGTGTTCTCCCCCTTCATAGCTTTGCCAATATTTTAAACAGCCCTGAAGGAAACAAAGGGGGATTTTTTGTATAGAAAGCACTACCCTAAGCCATGAAGAACTCCATGCTTTGCTAACCAAGGTAATTGTTTTCTCTTTGCAGAAATTTTGTTTTTGAAATGTGTATTTCTAATTATATAAAATATTAAGAATCTTTTAAAAATCTGTGAAATTAACATGCTTGTGTATAGCTTTCTAATATATATAATAATTATGGTAATAGCAGAAGTTTTTGTTATCTTAATAGTGGGGGAATTATATTTGTGCAGTTGCACATTTAAGTAACTATTTTTTTCCTTTTAGTTTTTCTTCTAATCAGAATACATTTTACAGAATCAGTCAGCTGTTGAAGGCTAATCTGCAAGCGATTAGGATTTTCCGTTCCTAAAGCAGCCCATATCATTCTAATACAACGGTAGTCAGTTTTGCATCTTGGGTAGTTTCATCATATATTTGAAATGTTCTTCTTACCTTATTTATGTTTTGCGTATCTTGAGGCTTTCTGCCCCTTAGATCACAATGTGGCTCAACTTTGTCTTGTTTCTATACATTTGATAAAACTAGCAATTGTTTGGCTGTAAGAGGCAATTGAGAAAGCTTTCACAATCCCAAACAAAATGGAAACCTGGGGTAGCACTAAATTGAACATAATCTTTAAATCCATAACAATTACCCCAAATTTGGTATCCTGACTGCATATATTATGCCCAGCATTCAGTAGGTTATCTCAGAACTACAGGTAGATTCAGGTTCAAATGTGATCAAGGAAAACTGTGGCCTAGATAGTCCTTCCAACTCTGTAATTCTTTACTTTTTGTACTCTTTCATACAGAGTAATTGAGGACAGGAATAGCAGCAAAAGGTCACCATTCTAACTTCAATCTGGCTATAAATGTTGAGTTGTTTATGTCCAATAATGAATTTATACATGCATTACATTACTTATAATACCGTCATGTACAGGTATACTGCAAAATAAATCCAATAAGGTCAAAGGGATTTGTTTCCAGATGACTGAATATAGGTTTACTCAGTATTTTGCTATGCAACACTTGATGACTTATGGCTGAATGTATGGACCACTGAAAGTGTTGAGCTTATTTTGACATCTGTATTTAGTTGGTTAAAATGTGAAGCATGTGCATCATGTTGAGTAACTAGAGCTGAATTCCGCAGTTCCATTCAAATGTAGTGGCTGCTGTATTTTCTTTGAGCAATCAGCCCTGCTATAAAAATTTACTATTATAATTTTTTAACTTAAATGGTTTGGTCACCACAGAACAACATCCATTCTGTTCTACTTTCCTCTTATTGGAGAAAGCTAACATTACCTGTAATTCCTATCCATATTTTTAATTAAGAATAATATCAGAATAAAATTATGCCTGAACAGGGTATCTAATTTATCTTTGACATTAGCACATATTATTTATAATTTAGCAGGCATAAAAATGCATGAAAGCTATGTCATTTGCTTTAAATACTTCCTTCCTTCACACATACTGAGATTGATTCTTGAAAGGAAAGGATTTTTTTCCCCATACTAAATAATGTGTGAAAGGTATATCTGGATTCCCAGTGCTGAAGGACAGGGATTTCCAACCTTGGTCTCTTTAAGACTTGTGGACTTCAACTCCCAGAATTCCTCAGCCAGCAAAGCTTTGCTGGCTGAGGAACTCTGGGAGTTAAAGTCCACAAGTCTTAAAGAGACCAATGTTGGAGACCCCTGCTTTAGGAGAATCCCTTTGTATATGACTTAGTTTATTTTATTCTTTATAATTGTTTATATTTCTTGGAGCGTTAAGATCTGTCATGCAAATTAGGTTTTGGTGGTCCACCCTGCTGAACTGAGCGAGCGACTGAGTAAACACTACAAGTGATGTAGCTTATTTTCTTTCTTAGGACAGGAGGGCAGGGTAGAAATGTAGGATGGAAGAAATATGAGTAATTTCTAGTATGTTAGAGTCAAAGCACATCTTATGATGCAGTTCTTTGAACTGCTCATTTTGATACAGTATTAATATAAAGCAGAGTGAAAAGTCTGAAGGGCTATTCACTCTTTACTACAGGGGTTTCCAACCTTAGCAACTTTAAGACTTGTGAACTTCAACTTCCAGAGTTGAAGTCTGCGAGTTGAAGTCCACAGGTCTTAAAGTTGCCAAGGTTGGAGACCCCTGTTTTACTACTTAATCCCAGTTGCTGATTAATCTGTGATACCTTTCCAGAGTCATGGACAAGCATTAGCAAACAAACTGACTTTGGCAAATGTTAATGGAGGCATAGATGTCTACACCTGAAAACAAGTTGCGAAAACTCTGTTTGATTAATGATACCAACCAAATATAGATGTAAGGCTTTGTTCACTTTTAACAAAATCAGTAATAATGATACCACATTATCTATACCACAACTGTAGTATCATAGTTTATGATTTTCATGCTAGCCCAGAAAGTCTTGGGAGTATGCTGAAGCCATATCATTTGCATGTATGTTCTAGAACAGGGGTCTCCAACCTTAGCAACTTTAAGACTTGTGGACTCCAAATCCCAGAATTCCTCAGCCAACTTTGCTGAAGTTGAAGTCCATAAGTCTTAAAGTTGACAAAGGTGGAGATCCCTGTTCTAGATAACAGAAAAACTGCTTTGATAATGCATTAATCCCATCAATGATACAATGATACACGTACATTAAAGGAAGTGAGAATGGGGCCAATGTTTGATTTTTCTATCTTCAATCAGGGTTCCAAATGATTTTCTTCACTTTAACATTTACCACCACTTGAGAACATTCATCTTCAACAGGAATTAAATATGCAATATGTATGTGGCCATAAAAAAGGAAAAAGAAAGAAATAATATTTGGCTTACCAGTATGGTTGTAAGTCATTTGTCAATGTGGGTGGGTGAGAGTGACAGCCATGCGCATATACACATAAAATTACTCTTGAGCCTATAGAATTGAGGGGTTCTGTGCATGTGAACCAATGGAAATAAGCTCCTCCCACTCAGCCAGGCAATTGAATTGAATGGTTCAAGAATGGATATTAGTATTTCTTCCTTTTTCCACTATTGAGCTAAATTAAAATATAGCGGCACAAATCCTAGGGTTAACTGAACCTTGTAAATGGATTTAATTAATAAAGAAGCACAATGTTTAATGGTGATGTTACTTTCTAAAAGCTTTAGCAGTCAATCCTTAACTGTTCTTTTTATCTATACCTTAACAATTTTTGGTAAAACTACAATGGAGGGACATGGTATGATTCTTTTGTATTTAAGCAGTTTTGGGGCAGTGCCTCATAAAAGGATTGAGACTTTCTTCAACCTGAGCAGAACAAAATCAAAGGCAACATGCAATAGTCAAAAGAATTTCTTCTCCCCTTAAGCTGATCTTTATTTTGGAAATAGCTTATTAATGAAGGGATGAAGCCTGTTTTCTGATGACAGTATATGATATACACCACCCTTTCCAAATCTAGTGCCTTTTTAATATAGTGTCACAGTAAAATTCCTACCCGAAAAGGAAATAGGCATTGGCCATATCTTAGCTGGTCAAAATGAAAATTTTAATCCATATATGAAGAACACTAGGTTGGGGAAAGCTAATAGAGCACACATTTATATATTGTATGCATTGATGCCTTTCTCAGAAAAGGAGATTTTAAAAATCACTTTAGTGCTTTATCAACAGGTGTTATTTTTCTCCTCCTACTCCTCCTCCTCCTCCTCCTCCTCCTTCTTTTGGTAACCAAATGATTTCTATTTTTTCCAGGAGTGGAATTTAACATTTTTAATAATACAGTGATATTTGCTGTTTCTCAGAGGGTTTTTTTCCCCAAACAAATCTAAAATGCAAGAATAAAACAACTGCTATGCTGTTTTCAAAAATGTCAAGAACCCCTTTTTGTATTGTTTGACTTTGTCTTAGCTTTTATCCATCTTCCTCATAGATGCAACAGTGTGGTTTGGTTTGATTTGGTTTTCTTTCTTTCCTGCTGCCTCTAGAAGGCAAATACTTTGCCTTTATGTCCCAAAAAGCCACTTGAAACCTCAATAAATGCTATTGCCTAAACCCAGCATATTCCTCTGCTCCCATTTTATGCCATCTGCAGTTAATGTCTGTGGCCTCCATTTCTTGACACCATGAGTCCCTCAAACGGCTGGTGGAACATTGGTGTCAGTTGAGAAGACTAGTAACAGGCTTATGTGAACATATTCTAACCAAAGATGTGGAGCAATCCAAGTGTAGAATTGTACCCTTTGTATCAAATTCTCTACATCACAATGGGTATAATCATGTTGTTTAGTTTTGCTGTCCCTGCTTGTACCTCAAACTGGTCCATACTTCAGTTTTAGTCAAAGGTGTCAGCCAGTGGTAAAAGAAACTCACTTAACCTAAAAATATTTGACTTGGATTGCTTCAGATGATTTGCTTTTGCTTTATTTTATTTTAATCCTGGGAATTTGCTTTAATTAAATCAGTGATATTCTCCTGCTGATGGGCATATAAAAGCGTTTTGCAAGAAATATTAAGCTTAGAGGCTCACAGCGGCATAAGCTGGACTTTGTCGCCACTAGATGACAAGATATTATAACAAATTTAAAAATCACACCTGTGTATCTCAAGAGATTTAATCAGCTGTCTGTAGTGAACAATAAATAAATTAATGGGCAAAAAAAATCAGAAGTTCTTCCTGCTGGACATAAGGTATAATTTGTATTTTGCAGCCAAATCAGTAAAATTACTGGCTTTCTTAGTGATACAGTGTCTGTGGTGCATTTTTTTTTTGTTTAAAAAATTAAATAGTCTTTGCCTCAGTTAGACATCCATGACATATCAAATCAAGAGTTTAAATATACAGACAAGACATGTTGTAATTCTAAAAGCAACTCTTCTGTATTTTTTTCCATTGTCATATTAACTCACTGCTGACAGGATCTTAATGGGCGGCAGTATCTATTCAGGTAA
Organism: Ahaetulla prasina; assembly: GCF_028640845.1. Classification (NCBI taxonomy): domain Eukaryota; kingdom Metazoa; phylum Chordata; class Lepidosauria; order Squamata; family Colubridae; genus Ahaetulla; species Ahaetulla prasina. Next base: position 263,726,807 of record NC_080540.1, read on the forward strand.
TATGCTACCTTATTGCTATCTTAGCAATACAGAAATTTTAAAATATATAGTTTGATTTGTTTCAAAAATATGCAAGCATGTAAAGGTAAATGTTCCCCTCACACATATGTGCTAATCGTTCCCGACTCTAGGGGGCAGTGCTCATCTCCATTTCAAAGCCGAAGAGCCAGCGCTGTCCGAAGACGTCTCCATGGTCATGTGGCCGGCACGACTAAATGACAAATGTCCACAGAATGCTGTTACTTTCCCAACAAAAATGGTCCTTATTTTTCTACTTGCATTTTTTATGTTCTTTCAAACTGATAGGTTGGCAGAAGCTGGAACAAGTAACGGGAGCTCATCCTGTTATGCGGTACTAGGGATTTGAACTGCTGAACTGGCGAACTTTTGATTGACAAGCTCAGCATCTTAGCCACTGAGCCACCTTTTGCACTTCTGCAAGCATTAGTATCTTCTTAATAAGGTGGGCTAAGTTACTATATACAGTGGTGAAGCTACAGGAAAATTGATCTGAAGGTGGATAGAATACTTTATTAGAGAGAATCTGTACTTTCGGGGAAAAAAAAAAGTAGCAACAACATTTTTCATTTGGAATATGCAGTATTAATGCCAATATTAACAGCCTTTCATGTATTACATTTTCAGAACATTACAATATCTAAATATTAAAATACGTCAACAGGTAAACTGCTCCTGCAATCAAGATCTATTAAAACTGTTTCTGAAATGACATCAAAAAGTGTAAACAGATGTTTAAAATATAAAAAAGCTGGAAGTGTCTTGGAAATTTTTTTTCCTAAGATCTTTGGCAGCAAAGTAGGTGTACCGTAAATCTCTTTGAAACAGTCTGTCAAAATTGATGTTTGAACAGCATCTGACATAGGAAAGGTGATGTCATCCAGTATACCTGAGGAAAAGCAATCCTTGGAATTCTCAGGTCTGTCTTAGCCATTTAATATTTTAAAGATCAAAATTAGAACTTTCAGCAGAGTAAAGAAATGGATTGGAAGCTGTTATTGAGAGATTTCATTATGCAAGTAAATGCTACAGAGTCTCTTACTATCGAGGAAGTTCAAATCCTTGATTTTGGCTGGACCAAGCAGGGGATTGAGCAAGGTGGCCAGCAAGCCTCTTCTTTTGCTTTCCTTTTATAAAGTCATAGGAAGTTATTGGCAATATGCAGATAATTCTGGGGCTACTATGTAATTAACGTGCTAGAACATGCATTTTCGAAACACATTGCCAACAAACTGGCTGGCAGCAAATACATGTAGCAAGGAACCATTTTTTCTGGAGATCTATTCTTTGCTAAGTGGGCTAAGCCAAGCCCAGAAGCTAGTAAGACAATAGACAAATATTTCTGCACCTTGAAACTTCCACCAGATCCTTGTAACCGTTTCTTGGCTTCTTCAACTTCCTCTTTCTCCTTATCTCTCCTCCCTCCCATGTCTGTTGTGAATTTTTCCCCACATAGCCAAAATCTGATGTTCAAGTATTTGTTGCTCTTTTTGTTCAGTTTTATTTCTTTAGTTACTAAAAACATGAGTTGGTCAATTACATTAAATACACATTTTCTCAATTGTTTCATTCAAGATGGTAAAAGCTACTGCTTTCTGCTGGGTGACATTTTTCAGCCAAATGTCCTAGTTGTGGGTGTAGGACAACTCACCACAGCCAACTCACTTACCACAGAACAATTCAACACTGTATTAATCATTTCAGTCGGTTACATTTATTATAGGTGACTGTGTTTCATCAAAATTATTGTAATTCTTGTATTTCTGGATTGACTTTATTTTATTATTATTGGCCATTAATTTAACTTGTATTTGTTGAATTGTGCGTGGCAAGTTGTGCTGCTGCATGAGTAACCCTGCCACAAGTGGTGGCTGTGGTGATCTGGCCATGGCAAGTTGACCACCTGGTTGTTTCATGTTCCTGAGACATTCTTAGTGGGCAGAGCCATCACAATGTTCCCAAATATCTTATTGTGAGATTATAATTTAGAAAATGTAAGTCTCTAGGAATACCAATTGATCTCAGCATTAAATGAGCTGTGGTGGCGCAGTGATTAGAGTGCAGTACTGCAGGCTACTACTGATCACCGGCTGCCAGCAGATTGGCAGATCAAATCTCACCAGGTTCAAGGTTGACTCAGCCTTCCATCCTTCCAAGGTCAGTAAAATGAGGGCCATATTGTTGGGGGCAATATGTTAACTCTGTAAACCGCTTAGAGACAGCTATAAAGCACTATGAAGCAGTATATAAGTCTAAGTGCTAGTGCTAATGCTATTGTCACACCTATATAGGTAATAGACTCTTTATCAAACAAAAAATAGAGGGTGGAGCTGGTAGAAAGTAATCTGCTATCACTGATGAAGCATCATAACCAAATGGCAAACAGAATATCTGGATCCCCAATATATTGCAACATGGTAATCGAGCAAACAGCTGCAACAACTGTAGATACAATCATAGATAAATAGTACAGTTCTATGTCACATTACTGTAACAAAATTAGTGTGTATTCTTGAATAGGTTTATAGAATCCTATGATGTTATCTCTATTCTGAACATTTTAAGCTCAGGGGAAGGAACGTTGATTATCTGCAGAGAGAAGGAGAAGGCTCAGAAAGTAAGATGACAGATGCAACTAGTTACATAATCAACACTTCGCCCCTTTTTCTTGTGTGTCAGGCAAACATCAGGTTTTTATTTAATAATCCAAATGCTATGATATTAAGCACTTTTACTAGAAAATAATAGGAGAGAGTTAGTTCTGTTCAGATATGCCGAAACTTCCATAGAAACTTCTGGAATTCAATTGGGCTAAACGAGTATAAAATTGCAGCTTTGACTTTAGGCAGAGAAGAGTAACCTCCTCCTTTTTTTAATGTATTAATTTTTCATCATAATGAACCAATCAAACCACAAGAAATTCTCTTTTTTGTTGTTGTTGCAAAGCAGTAAATTTGAAAAGTGCCTCTTTGTTACAACTCTTCCCATAGTTCAGATGCAGAAATCCATATAACCACTGCATGACAGCAAAGAGCTACAGCAAACTCTTTTAAATCCTTTGCTGCCAGATTTTTGCAGCTCACAAAAGACAGCTTTATATTTGTTGATCTGCTTTAAGCAGCCAAATGCTTTGGCTCTTAACAAGGCAACCAACACATTGTTCTCTTTCTTGATCAGAAGTTAGTCATGCAGACTCTATTTCTATGACACACAGAACCCCAAACCAGGCTGTTGTATTTTAATCTATAATTTTTTACAATTCTAGGCCTTCAAGTTTATTTATGATATGGGGCATCATGCAAACTCAGAAATCTGTGTTTATGCTAAACCATGGTGAAGAATGCTAGACAAAATCCTATGGTCAGAACTGCAACCCCAGCAGATGGCTTTCCCTACCACTACCAGCCTTCATTGAGACAGATATAAAAATGGTTGTCTTTTTAAGTGCCAAAGCAACTTTCTATATGAATTTTGAGTTTCATGACTTCCTTACAGAATAAGGTGCTACATATTGTGTCACAGGAGGCCACAACTGACACCCGCAAAAGGTTCTTTCTCTTTGCTTGGACAGTGGACAGTGTTTTGCTTGAAAGACTAAATCTGTCCTAAATAATTGAATTGAATTGAAAGAGAAAGAAAGAGAGAGAGAGAGAGAGGAAAGGAAGGAAGGAAGGAAGGAAGGAAGGAAGGAAGGAAGGAAAGAAAGAAAGAAAGAAAGAAAGAAAGAAAGAAAGAAAAGAAAAGAAAAGAAAAGAAAAGAAAAGAAAAGAAAAGAAAAAAGAAAGACTCCCTAAATTTGCTCATCAGCAACTGGTAGAAACAACTCCTAATTTCTATCTGAATTACATTAGTCGTTTCAAGTACAATGTCACCCCTCCTGTTTCTCATTGACTTCAAAGCCTCCCAGTTTCTGCATTAAGTGTGCTATAGGAATGAATCACTAAAAAAAAATTCAGTCAAGGAAAGAAATGCATCCTAAAGCTGAGAAACTTCTATAAAGCCAGAAACAGTCTGAGGTCTGAGAATTTTCACATTCTGTAGCATTATTAAGGAGGATAAATGATCGGTTTTTCAAAACATTTGATTCTGCTTAAAGAGGTATTTTCAGTTATACTGACTTCCTTAGAATAAACTTGGAAGGAAAAGAATAAAGCCAAATTGAAAAGGGTTTATCTGTCTTGACTTAATGTGTGCTACCCAACGGCATAAAAGGGTAGGTTCAAAATTGCATTGTAGCAACGAGTAAGCTATCACTGCTGGAATTAACTTTGCCATGCTCTGCCCATGACTTAGAAATCTAGAAAAACAAAGGAGTTTATGAACACATTTTTTTTTCTTCAAATGCACAGACAACTGGAAGTGCTACCAATATAAATGTAATAACCAGAATGAAGCAGGCAGATGGGATCCTACCAGAATCTTATGATGAATGTACTAACTGAAAATTAGTATAATGAACAAATCATGTGATTAACAGCTAAGAGGACTAGGTGTGTCTAGCATAATGAAGAGAATGTTTAGGGGTAACATAATAGCTGTCTTCTGCTACTTGAGAGGCTGTCAAAGAGAAGAGGAGGTCTATTCTCCAAAGCACCTGAGGTACGACAAGAAGCAATGGGTGGAAATAAGCATGTCAAAGAGAAGTCCAATTTGGAACTAAGGAGAAATTTCTTTATAGTGAGAACAATTAATCGATGGAACAACTTACCTCCTGGAATTGTGGGTGATCCATTGCTAGAGATCTTCAAGGAAAGATTGGACAACTATTTGTCCAAGATGGTATAAGGTCTCCTGCCTTGGATAGGAGATTCGACTAAAAGATCTCCAAGGTTCCTTCCAGGCCTATGATTCTATTCTATTCTAAAAGCATCCACGGATTAGTCAAGAAAATAAAGATGATGATGCATATATAAATGGGGTAGAGCTGCAATTGTGGACTCTGGCTACCATCTTGACCTTCCTCACAGACATCATGGTTTCTATTCTCTCTGTCCAACTACCTAAAAACTGTGAAGTGATGGAGAGGGTGGGGTAGAAATGATACCTAAATGGAGCCAGAATTGATACCCTCTTCTGTAAACAGTAGCAATAATTTTCCAGGCCATGTTTGGTACACAGCTAAATTGTCTCCCATATTTCAGGATAATTACATATACAATTGTGCTTCATTTTCCTTCCACCATCCCAGTTATAAGGGCCCTGCTCTCTCTATCTGATGGGGAGACCCTACTTTAAGGGGGGGGAACCCACCTCAAGTTTCCCATGCACCCACTATCAGCATCTATGCTTGAGCATTCCTTCGTGTCAAAGTTCAGCTTAGGCTAAGGATGGCATTATATCTTTTGTGAAGCCTACATTGATTTAGTACAGTTTAAAATGTGGAAACAATCGCCAGCCTGCCAAAGGTGATAATCACAGGACAGTGTAACATTAGAAGCCCACATTTCATTTTAAAATAAACAAGGCACCTACATCCCCATACAAGCATTCTATTAGAGAAGGAGCCTGCTACAGAATGCACAGTGTGACATAAAAAAGATGCTTTTATTCTTAGTACATTATGTTCTTGAAAATATATAGCAGCCTCTATAGCTCTGAGCATATGAATTGCTTTTGTATGTTCAGTTTTTCCACCTTGCTGTTCATCTATGAAGTTGTCCAATTCTTTAATACTTGAATGCTGCTGCTAGTTTTTATAGTTGGAACACATGGCCCTGCCATGCGTCTTTGATTTGCATCCTACCATCACATTAGGTTGCATCTGACTTGACATTGTTTTCCATACTGAACTGCTGCTCATCTGGGCTTCAATGGCCGTTCCTTGTGCTTTTGCTGCTGCTGCTGCTGCTGTTGTTGTTGTTGTTGCGGTGGTGGTGGTTGTCACTTCACAGTAGCTGTTCATTTCGTGGGTTCCCAGTTTCCCCTGACTACCATTTTTGAGGCCATGTTATCTGATCAGGAAATAAAAATCCAAAGGCAATTGACAGAAACAATAAGAATCAAAAAATGGATTCTGCTGTAAGATGTAAAGAAATGCCCTGACATTTTCAGAAAATCAGTTAAAAGAAGTTCTTAAGGGAGTATAGACCTATGCAAAGGAACCAACCAATAGTTAAAAGATTTTTATAGCAGTGAAATCTTAAGCTATAGCCCTTTCAATGGGCTGATACCAGTGGTGGGTTGCTACTGGTTTGCCCCGGATTGGGCAAACCGGTAGCGGCGGTGGCAAGAGGCTCCGCCCACCTGCCCGGATGCTTCTGCACATGAGCCCATGAGTGAACTGGTAGCAATGGGTTTTGAAACCCATCCCTGGCTGATACAACATTATCATATCACATAGGTAAAGAAAAAGATTGTTTTCATTTGTCATTCATTATTGAGTTTCCAAGCTGTTAAATGTATACAGAATCCTTAAACAAAAATTGCCCAAAATATTGTGGCTGATGAAACAGAAAATTAACAGTGTTAGAATTAAATAATGATAATCAAAGTAAACAATTACCAGTTTTAAAAAAACAAACTTCACATCCTGATTAAAAATCAATCTTTTCTCATCCGATAATTCCCCTGAAGTCTCAGGATTATCCAGATAAAACTATAAGAAGAGTCTGGTTGATTTAGGCCACAGGACCAGACAGTATAAGCACTGATATGATGGTGCCACTGAATGCATCTGGGAAGTTCACAAACTTAGATTTCCAGTAAGTATATTATATGGCTTGTTGTCTATAATTCAAGAGCGCATAGTCATCAATATTAATAGTCTATATATCCTGAATACCATTAACATGTCCAATCTTTTTTAGGGGCAGCTAGGCTGCAAAAATTTATATAGCCACTAGATGCAAGAGTCACAAAACTCTCTTTTCTGCCTCCTAGTGATGATCGGGACTTTTGTAACCTAGTTCCTGGTCACCCTACTTTTTAAAAACCATGGAATTTGACAGTCATTAATATAGGCACAAAGTGTGCTTTCCACTGTTTAAAGTGCACATTGACATATGGGGAGAAAATGATGATGTGTGGGATGTCCTCACACAAATGTCATGACTCACATAGTTGTATCAGTGGCTTGTATATGTTGCTGTGACTCTATGTCTGTCGTATTTGGGCATTAATTTGATTTGTTCCAGATGCCACAGGATATTTGATATGTGTCAGTTAACAACAGAAAGGGTCACAGGCTGAGATATAAGTGAAATACAGATGTAATTTTCACCATTATTCCAGATCCCAAAGCCAGTGCTTACTTTTCCATGTAATTGCTACAGTACATGAGATTAGCAATGCTTCCAGATTTGGGCTGCAAAAGTCTGAACAAGATGTCTAAAGAAAGATCTTTGATAGATAAAACCATGAACAGAGTGTGTGTGTGTGTGTGTGTGTGTGTGATATCACTATTCTAAGTTCTTAGGGATTGAAGCAAATAGCCAGGCACTACTGACATAAAACAGAACTGCTAACCAGTGGTGGGTTTCAAATTTTTTTACTACTGGTTCTGTGGGTGTGGCTTTGTAGGTGTGGTAGGGGAAGGATACTGTAAAATCTCCATTCCCACCACGCTCCAGGGAAAGGTTACGACAAAATCTCCATTTCCTCCCAATCAGATGGGAATTGGGAGGCATAGAATAGATGCCAGTCAGAATTTTTACTACCAATTTTCCAAACTACTCAAAATTTCCACTACTAGTTCTCCAGAACTGGTCAGAACCTGCTGAAACCCACCTTTGCTGCTGCTAACCCAGCAAAATATTGCAATGTAATCTTAAATGGTGAATAGCACAGAAGAAATGAGAAAGAAGCAAGAGTTAGTTCCATATGAGCTTTCTGCTAGAAAAGGGGACAATGAGCTGGGCAGGCAAGCAGTAACAATAAAAAGCTATGTAACAAGAAATAATACTGGCTTCAACATCTCCAGCAGCAGCAATATCACTATTGTCAGTTGGCTATAAAATGGCTAAGATAAATGTCATGATGATCTACAGAATAGCAGGTTGATAGAAGCAACAGTGAAGAAACCATGAGAGACATGCAGTATTCACCCATTCAATCTGGTTATCGACTCCATCTATTATCCAAAATTATTATCCAGAATTATGCAAATGTGTTTTGGCTATGCTTTCATGCTTGACAAATAGGACTTCTCCCCAATCAGGTAAATCTATACCTGGGTCTTGTATTTACAATAAAAAAAATGTACCCACAATGAGTACTATTCAAAGTTTACATTACGGTCAACTTTTTAACAGAAATACAACCTCCTCTTCCCAGTATTGTGGTCTCAGAAGAACTGAAGTTCTCATTATCTGTGACCAGACTGGTTAAGAATTACAGCTGTGTACTGCTTTATACAGCACTGGTAACTCTTATTTTAAGAAACTTTAATCAATTATCTTTTCAAAGCAAATTCACACATCAAAATGGGGATCTGCCTCAAAGCAAAAAATTACATCAGGACGACTCCAAAGCATTTGGGAGATTTTGTGGATTTCCTACTACCGTATCTTTATTTATTATTTATTTATTTATTTATTTATTCAAATTTATATACCGCCCTATCTCCCGAAGGACTCAGGGCGGTTCACAGGCAAATAAAACAGCATGTATATACAAATTAAGAAAACCATTAAGAAAACATATTCAAAAAGCCTGATTATTAAAATAATATAGATATTAAAACCAATTAAAACCCCATAAAATTTAAAAATTTAAAATTAGAAAATTTAAAAAACTAGTCCAGTCCCGCGCAGATAAATAGGTGTGTTTTAAGCTCGCGACGGAAGGTTCGGAGGTCTGGAAGCTGGCGGAGTCCTGGGGGGAGTTCGTTCCAGAGGGTGGGAGCCCCCACAGAGAAGGCCCTTCCCCTGGGCGTCGCCAGACGGCACTGTCTAGCTGACGGCACCCTGAGGAGTCCCTCTCTGTGAGAGCGCACGGACCGGTGAGAGGTATCCGGTCGCAGTAGACGGTCCCGTAAGTAGCCCGGCCCTATGCCATGGAGCGCTTTAAAGGTGGTTACCAGAACCTTGAAGCGCACCCGGAAGGCCACAGGTAGCCAGTGCAGTCTGCGCAGGATAGGTGTCATACGGGAGCCACGAGGGGCTCCCTCTATAACCCGCGCAGCCGCATTCTGAACTAACTGCAGTCTCCGGATGCCCTTCAAGGGGAGCCCCATGTAGAGAGCATTGCAATAATCCAGGCGAGACGTCACGAGGGCGTGAGATTCTAATACACCACACAATGTTGCAGACCATGTGTCTGGCCGGTTGTGGGCAAGATGGAATGGTGTGACAGTCTGACACTGATATGAGAACACAGATAATGAGATGTCTCATTTTGTTGAATTGTCAGCCTATCAGATTTCTTTCAAGGTGGCAGGCCTAATATTATCTGGGTTCATTCACATTCTCAGCTTTCAGCTCTGTTCAGCCTTGTGCTGTTGGACTACTACTGTCAACTATCCAACTAGCGAACCCAAAATAAGTAAACACTCTCTGCAGCTTTGAATTCCCAAAAGCAAGACTTTATTGATACACCACTTTGGTACTGAAGAATCAAAACCAGCTCCGGTTTTCCTGCACAAATGCTTGCCTAGTTAAACAATAGCGTCCCTTTCTCCCCACCCCTGGGTGATCACATTTCCCAATTTTGAGACTCCTTTTGTTATGGGAACAGTCCACCTCCGTCTCAAGCATCTGCAGTGATGACTTTGATGGTTTCCAAGCTCTTCCAAGTTCATGCACAAATTTTCAGCACTCTGTTCTACCCTTCCTTCCCCCCCCCCCAGTTCATTGGCCAGTTGAATAGTGATAAGGTTTGGCAGAAGCAAAGAGGTTCAGTCATAACAACTACACTTGTACAAAGTCATCACTCTTGAGTTGAAGCTTACTTTTGCATTCTATATGACTGGAGCAAATTTAATCCTTTTTACATTACAGTGAATGAATGGCAAGGTTACACTGATAGGCACTGGTATGAACAGCTGCTACTTTTAAGAATGGAGTGAGTACAAGTCTATGAATGGGACTTATTTGATGCCATATTTTTCTCCACAAGATGCCCATTTTTCTGATTGTTTTTTTTTTATTTGAATTTATATCCCGCCCTTCTCTGAAGACTCAGGGCGGCTTACATTGTGTTAAGCAATAGTCTTCATCCATTTGTATATTATATACAAAGTCAACTTTTATTGTCCCCAACAATCTGGGTCCTCATTTTACCTACCTTATAAAGGATGGAAGGCTGAGTCAACCTTGGGCCTGGTGGGACTTGAACTTGCAGTAATTGCAAGCAGCTGTGTTAATAACAGACTTTATTGTTATAAAGATGTTTCTGCATCCTTTCTAATAAATTGATATAAAGGGCAACCAACAAGCCACAACTTTATACACTGAATCCTGATACTGCCCTTCAAAAAAGGGGCCAAACCTGTGAAGTAACTAAGGTGGCCCTCCCAGAAAAAAATCTGGATAAGAAGCAGCAAAACCCATAATATCAAATTAATTTTTAGTCTTCCAGACTCCAGGCCTATGAAACCAGGCTTTGCCAACATGAGTCATTCAGGGTAGCATTGAGCAACATAAAGCCAATCTTGAAGAAGACTTTTCCATGAAAGGCCAAGCTTGCCAAGCTGCTATGCCAGCCCTTATGGCACTCCAGAAAACTCAAGGCTCCGAAGGACCAAAGGACAGATCTATGGTACTCCAGAACAAACGTAAACATGTAAGAGTTGTTCAACTAGATATGTAAGTGTGGATTTTAGCACACAGGTTCAGCCAACATCTCCAGAAGTAGTTTGCTAGACAAACAGCTTGAATCAAGGTTTACTGGACTTGCTGGAGAGACATCTTCAGAGGAGGAATAAAGTCAATATTTTGGTATATAAATGAAATAAATAAATACATAAATTAAAAAAAATGGCAGCCATGATCAGGTGACCAAAAGCCTGCCTACTTTTAATGTCTGGTGTGCATGTGATGCACTTTACAAATAGACTGGGCTTCAGTTACATGGCTATAACTGGCATCTTGACTTTTTGAATTACTCCCAGGATGCCCTTGCTTGTTGCATTTTTCCTTTCCTCAGTCTCACTCTCTCAACTTTAAAAGAAAGGCTGGAGGAATATTTTAAAAATATTATTTTTGTTAGAGCTTTGAAGCTATGTATCCTGTAAAGCAGGGGTCTCCAACCTTGGTCCCTTTAAGACCAAGCAAAGCTGGCTGAGGAACTCTGGGAGTTGAAGTCCACAAGTCTTAAAGGGACCAAGGTTGGAGACCCCTGCCATAAAGAGTGTACCATGTCAAATCTTTTCATCCCATTTTGCCCCAAAATTAAGTAGCTTATGCTGTTTGTGTTTTGATGTTTTCCCGTTGTAAGCCTAGATCAGAGGTCTTCAAACTTGGCAGCTTTAAGACTTGTGGAGTTCAACTCCCAAAATTCTCCAGCCAGCTAAATTCTGGGAGTTGAAGTCCACAAGTCTTAAAGCTGCCAAGTTTGGGGACCCCTGGCCTAGATGAATCTTATTTCAGTTCCAGTCTTGAACTGGCTTGAATTAATACTGAATCTTGAATTCCAATCTTGAAGGAAAGCACACTCTCTTAAAAACTCCAGTCTCCATCTTGAATTCACTCATAACTTATTCACCTAGGCTGATTCATTCTGATTCACTTGAAATTTAATAGAAGGTATGGTCCAACACCTCCGAAGGGCATTAAATTTACAGCAGCATATAAAATAACCCAATGAGTTTTAACCATTTGCATTCAAGTTACTTTTCAGTGGGCATCAGCGAAATTAAACCTTTTCAGGCCATTCTATCCTGATTACATTGTATTGTGCCTTGATCTGTCAGCTAGCAACGGGCACTTCCTCTAAAGAGAAACATGATTCTCTTACATAACAGAATCATGTTAGTTTCTTTTGTCATGCTTGCATTCCCCGCTTGTCTCTAAAGAAAAATGGATTTTTCAATTTTACAGGAATCTTTTCTTAGCAACCAGTTTTTACAGGAAGTGGGGGCAAAGCTGGGCTTCAGACGCTATTCTTGGCAGTATTTCTTTTTTCTTCAGTAAACACAGCCGACAGCAAAATGTCACCTCTCCCTAACAAACAATCAAACCAGATGCAACTGAACTTCACAGACTGGTTGACAAGCTCGCCCCAGTGATTCATGCCGCACATTTGGCATCCAAACAGCCAGACAAGCTGTCTCTATTGACATCTGCTCCCCTTCAACACATGACTTTTCCCCATGGACTGACTGCCTCATCTCTGGCTAATCCCATCCCTGAGATCACTCTTCTAGTGCCAGGAAGATACATTTTCCAGCATTTTTACCCATCAGTTTGCACTGAATATAATGGAAGAAGTTTGCTTTAGGGTTGTTGTTTTTTTTCCTAAGAAGATAATTTGGGAGGAATCCTCGGAGTAGATTACTATATTGCAGCCTTCTTTGTAAAGAGACCAACAGATGAATATAATATCACTGTACAATCAAGTCTGCACAGTCTGCAAATTCTCTAGCATCCTATGCTTCAATTAAATCTCAAAGAAGACATATCAGGGAGCTCTTCCCACTGAGATTTATCAGCAACAGCACTGATGTCATTGTGCTACTATCACTCAGCAGGATTTTTTTCTTTGACAAATAGCTGAGAAATTCTTCTTCCCAATGGCTTTGCTCCCAACAGTTCAAAAGGCCATTTCTGCCCAATTCAACTCCTTGAAATCCCACTGTTATCCATGCCTAGGACATCGAAAGCCCACCATAGCTTGTCCCATCTGCCTCCAAATCAGGGGTCCCCAACCTTTTAGACCTCAGGGACCACTAAATTCATAATTTTAAATCTTGTGGACCACTAATATGATCTGCTTAATGACCAGCTGGGTGGGTGTGGCTAGGTGGTCATGTGACTGGGTGGGCATGACTAATTTGATGTCATTCACATTGAGGGGCACCTCGCCGGCCTCTACTCGCCCCTCCCCTCCTACCCATTCCTCCCCTGCCTGTCCAGGCTCCTTAGGGCCCCAACAGGAAGCAGTTGTTAAAAATAAGCAGCCACCATGAGAAAGAGTTGGCAAAACAGCTGGCTCAGTTCAAGTTGGATCTGACCGAGAAGGAGGCTCAGCAGAAGCACCTCACTGAGTATTACAAGCATAGGCTTTCCAAGCAGAGGGAAGACCTGCAGGAGTGCAAGGCCAGGTACCGGCACCTGGATGTTCAGCGGGCTGAGATGGTCAGCCAGTTCCAGGCCATGATGCAGTCCCATTGGAACAAGGTCCTCCGGCTCTTCACCACCAGCAGCACTTCCTTCCAGCCTTTGCCCAAAGCCCCTCACCAGGAGGCTGAAGCAGACCTCAACCCACACAAAAAGACCTTGAAGGGGAGACTCTCTGCAGCAACACAAATGTTCATTACACGTATCCGGTCCAGGGGCCATAGTTTGAGGACCCCTGATTTAGTGCAATATAAAAAATGCAAATAATTTTTCTGGGGACCACCAAAATTTTCTCGCAGACCATCAGTGGTCCATGGACCACCAGTTGGTGACTGCTGCTCTAAATGGTTCTATGTAATAACAGCCCTGGAATTGAGACTTGCATTCCTCCAACGATCAAGAGTTGTTAAATGGATGTGATAGTTAACTGGGCATGTATTTTGATGCCTGACCACTGAATTCATATTTTATACTACTGGGAACATAAAGTGTGTGTGTGTGTGTGTGTGTGTGTGTGTGTGTGTGTGTGTGTGTGTGTGTGTGTGTGTGTGTAAAGAAGGGGCTTCTTGTGGAAGTAACACAATTGTTCCTGACCCAGCTCTCAAGGTAAATAAGTGAGATATTTTATTGTCGTAATTAACTGTATTAAAACAGAACCCGCATATTGACATCTTTAGTAACAAATAAATAATGCAAGCAGGAACTCACAATTAGTCTTAATGTCTTCTGGAAGAACTTATGTAGACTGCAGCGGCATATTTCCATTTTTAAAGGAACCCCACTGTGGTTCAGTGACACGGATTGGAACATACTTTCATTTATACTTCCTTGAACAGTAACATTTCCCTACTTCCTACCTTGCAAATACATTGGGGCTGGCAATTTCCTGGATTTCTTTTGCCATGTTAGTTGGGAATTTTTGGATCTGTCATTTAGGAATTGCAGGTTTAAGAAGATAGATGAAAAAGAATCCATCCACTTACTAGAAATCTCTGTTAGCTTGATCTTTAGACTGATGGTTTGTTTTATTAACTAGGGCAGTCGTCACCAACTGGTGGTCCATGGACCACTGGTGGTCCACAAGAAAATTTTGGTGGTCCACAGAAATTTTTTTTGCATTTTTTATATTGCACTAAATCAAGGGTCCTCAAACAGGGACAGATACGTGCAGTGAACATTTGTGTTGTTGCAGACCCTCTTCGGGGTCTTTTTGTGTGGTTGGAGGGGGGCAGAAATTCTGACTTGGGGTCTGCTTCACCCTCCTGGTGCAGGGCTTTGGACCAAGGCTGGAGGGAAGCACCGCTGGTGCCAAAAAGCTGGAGGGCTTCGTTCCAGTGGGGCTGCATCATGGCCTGGAACTGGCTGACCATCTCAGCCCGCTGAACCTCCAGGTACCAGGCCTTGCACTCCCGCAGGTCTTCTCTCTGCTTGGAAAGCCTATGTTCCTAGTCCTCAGTGAGGTGCTTCTGCTGAGCCCCCTCAGTCAGATCCTATTTGAACTGAGCTGTTTTGCCAATTCTCTCTCATGGTGGCTGCTCAGCTCCAACAACTGCTTCCTGTTGGGGCCCTAAGGAGCCCAGGAGGGGAGGCAAGAAGTGGCTGGGAGGGGATGGGCAAGTAGAGGCTGGCGAGGCACCCCTCGATGTCAGTGCCATCGACTTGCCCACACCCACCCAGTCACATGACTGCCTAGCCACGCCCACCCAGCCAGTCATTAGGCAGATCATATTAGTGGTCCGCGGGATTTAATATTATGAATTTAGTGGTCCCTGAGGTCCAAAAGGTTGGTGACCTCTGAACTAGGGCATCATTATCAGCATGTTTCTGTAACAGATTCTCTGAAAGACTCAGATTATATTTTCTCTAATCTCTTGTCTCCTGCCATCTATATCCTTGGGTGAGAAACCAGTGGCCTATCAAAGATGTTGATGTATTTCAACTGTCAGCGTTGCACATTGGCCATGCTGGCTTAGGCTGTTTCAAATTACAGTTTAGTGACATCTGAAGTACCATGTATTTTCAAACCTTCTCGAGCCTGAAGATTCAGAAGTCATGTAGTCTTTTAGAATGTATAGAATAACAGAGTTGCAAGGGACCTTGGAGGTCTTCTAGTCCAACCCCCTGCTTAGGAAGAAAACCCTACACCACTTCAGACAAATGGTTATCCAATATCTTCTAAAAATTTCCAGTGTTGGAGCATTCACAACTTCTGGATACAAGTTGGTCCAATGATTAATTGTTCTGTCAGGAAATTTCTCATTAGTTCTAAGTTGCTTCTCTCCTTGATTAGTTTCCACCTATTGCTTCTTGTCCTCAGGTGCTTTGGAGAATAGCTTGACTCCTTCGTCTTTGTAGCAGCCCCTGAGATATTGGAAGACTGCTATCATGTCACCCCTAGTTCTTCTTTTCATCAGACTAGACATACCCAGTTCCAGCAATTGTTCTTTATCTGTTTTAGCCTCCAGCCCCCTAATCATTTTTGTTGCTCTACTCTGCATTCTTTCTAGAGTCTCAACATCTTTTTAGGAGCCATGAACAGTTCAATGTATTCTGAATGTACTACACTATGTGCAAATCAGTTTTCATAGAAATATTAAATTGAAAGCACCCATTTAGGCATTATATTCAACTCTCTGTTCAGTTCGGAATCCAAATTAAAGAGTGGATGGTTGTGAGCACAGCCAGTGAGGGGATTCACCAGTTAGTTACACAACTGGCTCCACTCTGAAAGTGATACCATTGGAAGTTCTTCCGATTTTGTATTTTTTTTTTGTTGTCATAGCCTTAAGGTGGAAAATATATAGCATGTGATTTCCCCCCCCCCCATTGGATAGTATATGAAAAAAGATAGTATTGTCAAAACATTTTTCTATCTGCCTTGTGAAAGTATGAAGATCAAACCTGACAAAAGCTGAAATACGAGCATACCAGAGCACAATAAAATGAAATCATTCTTCAAGAATAAAGACTAAATATTTGCAATTCAGTATGTTTTAAAATATTTGAATCCTGCAGTTCACAACCTGTCTATGATATGAGCAAAGATTTCACCCGGCCTTTTGTATCTTGATGAATTATAGCTCCCAGCATGCCAGCTAGCAAAGCCTATAATGACAGATCCTGATATTCTTTGACTTCTAGAGCAGGGGTCTCCAACCTTGGCAGCTTTAAGACTTGTGGACTTCAACTCCCAGAATTCCTCAGCCAGCAAAGCCCACAAGTCTTAAAGCTGCCAAGGTTGGAGACCCCTGTTCTAGAGGGTCACAACCCACCTCCCCAGTTGATTCAAAAGGAACGCCCACAATGTGGCATGCATTTTGGTTCACACTTTCAAAATAAATTGGGCTTTTGGTCTGAGCATTACAGGATCTATGCTTAGATCTATGGCATAGGCATATCTTGGTAAGTTGGGAGCTCTGCATTTCAGCGGTAAAGGTTTTTCACAGAAGCTTATGATTCTGAGAAGAACAGCTGGGTGGAAAGATTCTGGCCTGCAATCCTACAAAATTAATTCTCACTAAGCCGGAAGCTCTGAATCATATGAAGTCCAGGATATCCATATAGGCTGCTGTGAGCAAGTAGAACTCTTGCTAATGGATTAGTGTATTTGTGTCACAGAAAGGAATCCGTATGATGAAGGTTGGCCAACTAAAATAAATGCGCTATGAATAAATTTTCAGTAAAAAAAAAGAGAGAGACATTACTCAAAGCAACAATGGTATTGTTGAATTTCAGAGGATACATGAAGAAATAAACATAAACAGACGGATAGAATCAAGATCATGTGAAGTGTTAATACCACTTTATAATGATTTGGTAAGGCCACACTTGGAATATTGTATTCAGTTTTGGTCGCCACGATGTAAAAAAGATGCTGAGACTCTAGAAAGAGTGCAGAGAAGAGCAACAAAGATGATTAGGGGACTGGAGGCTAAAACATATGAAGAACGGTTGCAGGAACTGGGTATGTCTAGTTTAATAAAAAGAAGGACTAGGGGAGACATGATAGCAGTGGTCCAATATCTCAGGGGCTGCCACAAAGAAGACGTAGTCGGGCTGTTCTCCAAAGCACCTGAGGGTAGAACAAGAAGCAATGGGTGGAAACTAATCAAGGAAAGAAGCAACTTAGAACTAAGGAGAAATTTCCTGACAGAACAATTAATAAGTGGAGCAACTTGCCTGCAGAAGTTGCAAATGCTCCAACACTGGAAATTTTTAAGAAAATGTTGGATAACCATCTGTCTGAGATGGTGTAGGGTTTCCTGCCTAGGCAGGGGATTGGACTAGAAGGCCTCCAAGGTCCCTTCCAACTCTGTTGTTGTTATTGTTATTGTTAAATGTGGTTGCTCAAATTGTGGGGTTTAGGAAGGGCTTTCAAAGAAATAGCAAGTTTTATATATTGTTATATAGCTAAAATTAATATATATTTCACAAATTCCAAAACAGTCAAAGGAAGTGTATGTTATTTATTTATGAAATGTATATGCCTCACATTTCACTGTTGCAGTGACTGTTGGCAGCTTAGAAGACCAACTTCTTGCCAACAACACTGTCTCTTTGCCACGCCCTATGGCCTTCAGGGACTAGCTTAATAATTTTAATACAAAATGAAGTATTCAAAGAAGCAGACCTGGAAGAACTGCAAAGGTCTATGCAGGGCCAAGAAAATGAAGCTTTGTCAGAATTAGACAGTAGAAGCAAACCAAGGGGGGTCAGCAGTAGAGAAAGCCACCATAGCTATTGAATGTTTTTAATTTCTGAACCTCTCCTCTGCCTTTTCCTCAGAAAGAACCAAGCCCTCTAAATTAAAAAAGAAATTGGGGGGTGGGGGAAATAACTGAGCGTCTATAATAGCACAAAAACAACATTATAAGGTTGCTCGTATTGAAGCTTCTTCCAAAGAACATCTAGCACAAATATTAAAAGATACCAATGCTGTAATGTCTAACAAAAGCATCAGCCACTGCAAGAAACAAACCAATTAATATAGCACATACCTGCAATTATAATAGAATACCTGGTGTGCAAATTAACAAAGAAAAAAATCTAAACAGTACCATTATTTACATCATCAAAATGGAAAATCAGGATGGAAAATAAGATTAGCAAGCTAAGATCAGATGTAAGCAACCAGAACAGATAAAAAAAGAGAGACTGAAGAAGACCAAAGAATACTTAATCAAGAAATAGCACCTAGAAACAAGGAATATTAAGAAGAACTGAAAATAATAAAGCTGTAAAACAGCAGCTATAGCCTAAGGTCAACAAATGTGTTGATCAAATTGCACTCTATACGCAGAATCTCCAATTTCAATCCAATCAGAAACATTTCTATGAATCCATCAATGAAGAGACTTCAGTGAACCAGCCAACACCTGACAAAGAAGAAACAGTACAGTTCTGGGTGAGCTAAGAGACAAACCAAAGAAATTCAACAAGAATACAGCTTGGATAAAGCAGAGGTCTCCAACCTTGGCAACTTTAAGACTTGTGGACTTCAACTCCCAGAGTTCCTCAGCCAGCAAAGCTGGCTGAAGAACTCTGAGAGTTGAAGTCCACAAGTTTTAAAGTTGCCAAGGTTGGAGACCTCTGGGATAAAGGATATGAAAAATGTCAGTGTGTAAGAAATTATGAGCTGGGATAGCCATAACACCAAGTCAGCCAGTGGGAACTGTTTGGTGACTAAGAAACAGGATCTGCTGTGAGCCATGTGAGATGGCTCGGAGCCTGGGCGTGGCTTAGCTTAATTGGTCTGTGAATATATAAGAATAGCTTCTGTTCTTCTATAGATTCTGTGCTTCTGTGCTTCTATGATTTCTGGTTCTGGCTTCTGATTCTTGTCTTTGTACTGGCTACCACGTTGCAAGAGCTGCATGGGTATTGTATACAAACAAGTTTCTTCTATAAATGAATCCTGTTGAATTATTTACTTGTGTGCTGGTTGGATCACTGCAAACTCTAACAAATAAGAATAAAAAAGAAAATTGAAATGAAAGAACTTGTAGTAATAGCAGAAAAGGGAAAAGGAAAGACAAGAAAGTCAAATAATTGGTCAGTACCAGGTGAAGGTGAACTGCTTGATTTTTGGTTGAAATATCTGACTAGTCTACACTCACTCATTGCCAAGCAATTTAAAAACATACTACAGGGAATTGAAATTGAAGATTAGATAACATCTGGCTGGCGAAAGCTAGCTGATAAGGAAACATCCAACAAAAGGGACAGAAGTAGGCAGCTAAAGTCAATCATCTGTTTACCAACAACTTTCAAATTGCTAACAAATGTGAAAACTAATGCAGTTCAATAGCACCCGGGTGAAAATAATCTCTTTCCATCTGAGCAGAAAGGAACTACCTTTCTGACAACAATTAAGAGCAGGAAAATTGAAGAAATAGATCATGGTTGTCAAATTCTCCACATCACGTTGCCATCATGTGACGTATCACAATGTTTTTTTTCTCTTCACGGAGTTGGGGTGGGCGTGGCCTGCCAGTGATGCATCTGGGCCACCAATTTGATACTCCTGAAATAGACAGACAGACTAATTCTGGCTACCAAGACCAAGATGTAAAAAAAAAAAATCATACGAATCAGAATTGCGAAGACAGCAACAGACGACAAATGCCATCTCTACAAAGAAGCTGAAGAAAACAGTGGACCACCTAGTTAGCTGCTGCAAGAAGATTGTACAGACTGATTATAAGCAAGATAAAGTAGCAAAAATGGTTCATTAGAAAAAATATTGTTTGCTTGCAAGTAAGAACCTGTGAAACCACAAATAAAATAGAAAAGGCTAAAGTGCTCTGGGACTTTAGAATTCAAACAGACAAGCACCTCGACATAACACTCCGGCCTTAACAATTGTTGATAAGAAAGCCAGAAAAAGTCTGACTAGTGGATGTTGCAGTACATGGAGACAACAGGAAGAACTAGAGAAAATCACAAAATACAAAGACCTATAAATAGAAGTAACACAATTGTGGCAAAATAAAGCAAAGGTAGTACCAATAGGTACCATATTGCACCTTGGTTACAATCCAAACATCTGGAGCACATGTGACAAAATTACCAAGTTAATTGCAAAAAGCAAGCCTTGCTTGAAACAGCTTACATTCTGCAACAATTAAGGTAACCTTAGGAAGAATTTCCCAAGTAAATGCCATATTTATTTATTTATTTATTTATTATTTAAATTTTTATACCGCCCTTCTCCCGAAGGACTCAGGGCGGTTTACAGCCAAGTAAAAATACACCATGATACAATATGAATACAATTAAAATACAATTTAAAAAACTTATTAAATTGGCCAAAATTAAAAATTTAGAATAAAAACCCATTAAAAACCCATAAATTTAAAACTAACCCAGTCCAGCGCAGATAAATAAGTGAGTTTTGAGCTCGCGACGAAAGGTTCGGAGGTCCGGAAGTTGACGGAGTCCTGGGGAGTTCGCTCCAGAGGCGGAGCCCCACAGAGAAGGCCCTTCCTGGGCGCCGCCAGACGACACTGTCGCTACCGACGGCACCCTGAGGAGTCCCTCTCTGTGAGAGCGCACGGTCGGTGAGAGGTATTCGGTAGCAGCAGGCGGTCCCGTAAATAGCCCGGCCCTATGCCATGGAGCGCTTTGAAGACGTTCACCAACACCTTGAAGCGCACCCGGAAGGCCACAGGGAGCCGGTGCAGCCTGCGCAGGATAGGTGCCACCCGGGAGCCACACGGGGCTCCCTCTACCACCCCCGCAGCTGCATTCTGGACTAACTGCAGCCTCGGATGCCCCTCAAGGAGCCCCATGTAGAGAGCATTGCAGTAATCCAGACGAGACGTCACAAGGGCGTGAGTGACTGTGCACAAGGCATCCCGGTCTAGAAAGGGGCGCAACTGGCGCACCAGGCGAACCTGGTGGAAAGCTCTCCTGGAGACGGCCGTCAGGTGGTCCTCAAAAGACAGCCGTTCATCCAGGAGAACGCCCAAGTTGCGCACCCTCTCCATCGGGGCCAATGACTCGCTCCCAACAGTCAGCCGTGGACTCAGCTGGCTGTACCAGGATGCCGGCATCCACAGCCACTCCGTCTTGGAGGGATTGAGCTTGAGCCTGTTTCTCCCCATCCAGACCCGTACGGCTTCCAAGCACCGGGACAGCACTTCGATAGCTTCATTGGGGTGGCCCGGTGTGGAAAAGTACAGCTGGGTGTCATCCGCGTACAGCTGGTACCTCACACCGAAGCCACTGATGATCTCACCCAGCGGCTTCATATAGATGTTGAACAGAAGGGGCGAGAGAATCGACCCCTGCGGCACCCCACAAGGGAGGCGGCCGGGGGTCGACCTCTGCCCCCCCGTCAACACCGTCTGCGACCGGTCAGAGAGATAGGAGGAGAACCACCGATACACGGTGCCTCCCACTCCCAATCCCTCCAACCGGCGCAGCAGGATACCATGGTCGATGGTATCGAAAGCCGCTGAGAGGTCTAATAGGACCAGGGCAGAGGAACAACCCCTATCCCTGGCCCTCCAGAGATCATCCACCAACGCGACCAAAGCCGTCTCAGTGCTGTAACCGGGCCGGAAGCCGGACTGGAACGGGTCTAGATAGACAGTTTCCTCCAGGTGCTGGGGAAACTGATATGCCACCATACTCTCTACAACCTTCGCCGCGAAGCGAAGGTTGGAGACCGGACGATAATTACCCAAAACAGCCGGGTCCAGGGAAGGCTTCTTGAGGAGGGGCCTCACCACCGCCTCTTTCAAGGCGGCCGGAAAGACTCCCTCCAACAAGGAAGCACTCGTAATCCCCTGGAGCCAGCCTCGTGTCACCTCCTGAGTGGCCAGCACCAGCCAGGAGGGGCACGGGTCCAGTAAACACGTGGTGGCATTCAATCTACCCAGCAACCTGTCCATGTCCTCGGGAGCCACAGGGTCAAACTCATCCCAGACAATATCACCAAGACCGCCCTCAGACGCCCCGTCCGAATCGCCACAATTTTGGTCCAGACCGTCCGAAGCTGAACGATTTTATCGTATAGATAACCGTTAAACTCCTCAGCACGTCCCTGCAACGGGTCATCCCGCTCCCCCTGGTGAAGGAGGGAGCGAGTCACCCGAAACAGGGCAGCTGGGCGGTTATCTGCCGACGCAATGAGGGAGGAGGCGTAGCAACGCCTCGCTTCCCTCAGTGCCACTAGGTAGGTCCTAGTATAGGATCTAACTAGTGTCCGATCAGCCTCTGAACGGCTGGACCTCCAAGAACTCTCTAGGCGTCTTCTCCGGCGTTTCATCCCCCTCAGCTCCTCGGAGAACCAAGGAGCCGGTTGGGATCTGCGCCGGGTCAGAGGCCGCAGAGGCACGACACGGTCTAAAGCCCCAGCCGCAGCCTGTTCCCAGGCTGCGGCTAGTTCCTCTGCCGTACCGTGAGCCAGATCCTCAGGGAATGGCCCAAGCTCCGTCCGAAACCTCTCTGGGTCCATCAGGCGCCTGGGACGGTACCAACGTAGTGGTTCCGTCTCCCTGCGGTGTTGGGTAGCGGTCAGAAAGTCCAGGCGAAGGAGAGAGTGATCTGACCATGACAAAGGTTCTGTGACTATATCTCTCAAGTCCAGATCCTTCAACCACTGACCAGAGATGAAAATCAGGTCCAGTGTGCCTCCCCCGATGTGAGTAGGGCCATCCACTACTTGAGTCAGGTCCAGGGCCGTCATGGAGGCCATGAACTCCCGAGCTACTGTCGATGACGAGCCAGCAGATGGCAAGTTAAAGTCCCCCATGACTAAAAGTCTGGGGGTCTCCACTGCCACCCCGGCAAGCACCTCCAAGCATATCCAGTCTAAATATCGGACTGTTAGACTAACCATAATAATAAATATTGTGAGAATTTCAAGTACAAATTGGTAAAGTTTTGGTGCATCATATACCAGATATAACTCTGATTTAAAAAAGGAGGTGTGTCTAATTGGTGTGGCAATCAATGCCAGGGGATAGTACTAGACTAGAAGAAAAGAAATTGTGTCAAGCAGGGATGAAATGCTCCTGGTTCGGACCGGATCAGCTGATCCGGTAGCGATGGCGGCGGGTGGTTTGGAGAACCAGTAGCAAAAACCCTGCCTCCCATCCACCCACCCATGCCCACCCAATTGCCCAGTCGCCCTCTTGACCACTTGCTGCTTCTTTTCAGCTAGCTCGTTTTTCCTGCCCGAATGGTGGGAATAGGTTGTAAAAAAAATGCTTTTAAAAGTAAAAAAAGGCTCTTTTAGGTATACAAATTTGAATAATAAATAAATAAATAAAAAAAGGCTCTGACGATTGCACGGCTCAGCTGTGATCGTCAGAGACTTTTTTTAACCTTTTAAAAGCATTTTAACAACCTATTAGGTTGTTAAAAAAATGCTTTTAAAAGTAAAAAAAGGCTGTGACGATCATAGCTGAGCTGTGTGATCGTCAGAGCTTTTTTTTACTTTTAAAAGCATTTTTTGCAGCTGAAAAGATTGTAAAAAATGTTTTTAAAAGTGAAAAAAAAGATTGTGCACCATAGCTGATCACACCTCCCCCGCGTGCTGTTTTACTTACCCCATGCTTCCTTTTGGCTTGCACTGCACATACATGCACCTCACATTTGATGTGTGGTGCACATTGTGCATTGTGCATTGTGAGTTTGGCACGCAGTGAGCATGCACAGCCAGCAAGCCAGTAGTAAACCGGTTCAGATTTCACCATTGGTGTCAAGATCTAAAAATCAAACTTGAAAAATTATGACATAAATCATCCATCCCAGTGGTTATTAGCATACTGGGTGTTATATCAGAATACTTTGGACAATACTTAGAAAATCTGAGCATTTACCAAAATTCCAACTATCAAATTATAGATAGCCAGATTGCTTCAATCCACACATATACTGATACATTAAACATCCTTGGTTCTTAGGAAAAATACAGAATACAGAATAACAAAATTGAAAGGGATCTTGAAGATCTTCTAATCCTACCCCCTGTCCAAGCAGGAATCCTATACCATTCCAGAACAATGGCTGTCCAATCTCAAAAACCACTAGTGATGGAACACCCACAATATCTGAAGGCAAGCCATTCCACTGATTAATTGTTCTCATTGTCAGGAAATTTCTCACTAGTTCTAAGTTGGATTGCTCTTTGATGAGTTTCCATCCAGTACTTCTTGTCTTGCCATGAAGTGCTTTGGAGAATAGGTTGTCCCCAACTTCTTTATGAAAGCTCTCAAATACTGGAAGACCACTTTCATGTCACCCCTGGTCCCCCTCTTTGTTAGACTAGACATAACCAGTTCCTGAAACCATCATATGTTTTAGCCTTCAGTTCCCTAATCATTTTTGTTGCTCTTTTCTGCACTTTCTAGAGTCTCAACATCTTTTTTTGTATCATGGAGACCAGAACTTCATGCAGTACTTTAAGTATGATGCTAACCAAGGCAATGTACAGCGGTAATAATCCTTCACATGAGCTCAATGCATATAAGGCCAAAACCAGCTAAAGACCTAGCAACTGTTATTTCATTGTTGTGCACAATAATAGTCATAAAATATAATGCAACCACAGCTGGAAAAAGTTGCCTACATTTGCAGTAAAATTGAAGTACTTTTCTCTAACTGAGCCAAAATACCATGAATTGCTTAAAGTAGATTTAAGAAAAAGATATTATGATTGGAGTTTCTCATTGAAGTCTTGGGAACTTCCAAATGGGAAGTTCTGTGATTTTAAATGCAGAATTCTCCAGTCATCATGACCCTTGCTGGGGATTCTGTGCATTTTTCTAAACCCATGACGGAAGAGTATGATGGAACCGACAGAGATGGAAATATTAACAGCTCTTACTAAAGAAAAGGCATTGGCAAAATTTAACTTTAAATGGAAGCCTTTTATGGACTTTTTGCAAGAAATAGAAAAAAAAACAAATTATGACATATCGAGTTAATGATGGATAAAAACTGTCAACTGTTTTAAAAATGGATACTATTGATATCCCAAATTAAAGTTTGCATTTAAATTTTACATATTTTGTATAAGAAATTGGAAGCCACTTTTTTATACTTTTGTTTTTCCCCCCACAATCCTATCCTCTATCTTTCTCTTTATGCTTTGTCTCTATCTATCCATCTTTTTATGTTTGTTACTTTTTATCTTTATGTTCTATTAAGAAAATCTTAGGATTTTTTTAAAATGGAGAATTCTGGGAATGGAAATATATCTACCTGGAAGTTTTGATGAGTGAAGAAGACAGGGTTGAAAGAAAGTGACTAGCCCAAGGTCACTTAGCTGACTTTGGGTCTAAGGTAGGACTAGAACTCATCACTTCCTGGTTTCTAGCCTGATGCCTAAACACCAAGTGGCTCTTTCACTAAGAACTAGATATAGTTATATTATATTGAAGGAAGTGCTGTTGGAATAAAAGAATAGGTATATTACCTGAAATCACAGCTTTAGTTTTTAAAAAGTATGCATTTTATGAATGCTAGGTTAATATATGAACTTGATATATGATCACATAAAGATAATGCCAGAAACCATACTGAGATAATTAGACAGTGACTTACAAGAATCTGGATGTGGAAGAGGAATGTAGGGATCAGACTTTCTTCAAAATACTAAATTTGCTTAATTTATACTGGCCACATCTAACCTGCCTTAGTGGAAAATTCAAGATGCCTGATATGGGGGTAGGGGGCATGTTTTTTGTGTTTGTTTTATATTTTGTTTAATTTAAATTGCAGTACAGAGTATAGAATTTTATATTATTCTAGGAAGTGAAGTCCCATATATGTCATAGGCACCAGCATTGGAAAATAATAAAAAGCAACCTGAGAGAGCAAGGTGGGAAAAAAAACAATAAAGTAAAACATTGTAAAAAAAATAATAATAATCACAAAGCTCTCATCAATTGCAATGTATTTGCATTCTCTGGGCAGCAACTATCAGTTTCAATGGTTATAAAGATAATTATGAAGACTTATACCAACATCTACTTTGCCATTTTTTTCAAAAACATTATTCCTCTTGAAATAAAATTCCAGTTTTCCACTTTATTCTCAGAGTGTGGGAATTTTCGTTTCATTTGGTGGTGGTTGTATTTTTGGAATTACTTTGCAACTCTGTTTTTTGGAAGTCAAATGCAACTCCATATCTTGTTTCATTGAAGAGAAAGATAGAAATGGCATTAATATAAAATGGGAATTTGATTGAATCGACTCCAACTTATGTCTGCAAGGAAAAATGTGTGTTGTGTGTTTTTAACAATTATTTTAACAAGACCGAAAATCTGCTCCTTCACAGAGGGACCTTTACCTCTATGTTCCACCTGTTGTTGTTGTTAGTTGCGAAGTCGTGCCCAACTCATCGCGACAACATTCCTCCAGGCCTTCCTGTCCTCTACCATCCTCTGGAGTCCATTTAAACTCATGCCTACTGCTTCAGTGACTCCATCCAGCCACCTCGTTCTCTCTCATCCCCTTCTTCTTTTGCCCTCAATCTTTCCCAGCATTAGGCTCTTCTCCAGTGAGTCCTTCTTTCTCATTAGGTGGCCAAAGTATTTCAGTTTCATCTTCAGGATCTGGCCTTCTAAAGAGCAGTCAGGGTTGATCTCCTCTAGGACTGACTTGTTTGTTCGCCTTGCAGTCCAAGGGACTCGCAGGAGTCTTCTCCAGCACCAGAGTTCAAAGGCCTCAATTCTTTGGCACTCAGCTTTTCTTCTGGTCCAACCTTCACAGCCATACATTGCAACTGGGAAAACCATAGCTTTGATTATATGCACTTTTATATGCTCCACCTACCTGAGTATTTTAATCTAAGTTTGGAGATAGTTCTAAGGAACCATTCAATTATGTCAAAAAGGGAAACATCCATCCTTTTGATCTTAGTTTAGCAGCCCTTGGGGGAATAGATAGTGCAACCTAACAGTCCCTGATCTCAACAAACTGAAATGCCTGACTGTCACCCATTTTCCCATTCCACCTGAAGAATATCATGAAAAGACAATTTCCGGTTAGTAACAGGAGTGCCTACAAGGGATGATTTTTTTAAAAAGTCAAAACATAATGGTGCGATCAAAGCACATATAAAAGTGGAGACATGACTGTATCATCACGGCTGCCATGTTGACTTTTTTTGGACACCACTGGTTAATTCTGCAATTCTGAGTCCTCCACCCTCTGCCTTTGTTTCTGTGGATCTTGCAAATTTTCATAGTGCAACTATTCACTTTGAATAGACCTACTTAGAGTCTAACTGATCCTGGATTTTAAAACTCACTGAAACTTTGTGAACCCTGTGAGCTTAAAGGTAAAGGTTCCCCTCGCACATATGTGCTAGTCGTTCCCGCCTCTAGGGGGCGGTGCACATTTCTGTTTCAAAGCCGAAGAGCCAGTGCTGTCCGAAGATGTCTCCGTGGTCATGTGGCCAGCATGACTAAATGCCACACTGAATGCTGTTATCTTTTTCTACTTGCATTTTTTATGCAAGTAGAATATGTTGCAACTGCTAATTTGGCAGAAGCTGGGACAAGTAATGGGAGCTCACCCCGTTATGCAGCACTAGGGATTCGAACTGCTGAACTGCTGACCTTTTGATTGACAAGCTCAGCATCTTGGTCACTGAGCCACCACATCCCTGTGAGCTTACCTCTGAGTAAATATGCATAGGCTGGGACTGCCAGCATCTCTTTCCTTCATTGTTCCCAAGATCAAGTAGAGCAAAACTCAGTCTCCTCTCCCATGGAATTTTTACTCAGAAGTTAAATCTCCATCTCTGAGAAGTAGTAAATTCCACTATGTTTGTTGGCTCTTAGTTTCAGGTGAATGAGAAAAACAAGTCCACATACACCACAGTGATTTCTGGGGAACCTGTGTAAGTCCAGACATACTTCTCTTTTGACTTTGCATCTCTGGTCAACAAATTCAGCTGGCTGTACACCAGTAGGATGGCTAGATACCTCTACTCCTCTAAGATAAAAGGGAGGGGAGAGAGAGAGAGAGAAAAAACACTTTCTTGAAATCTTTTGTGGGTCTTGAAAAGCTTTAACAACCCCAGAACATTCCAAAATCCTCCCTACTCAATCACTACACTAATATGGTCGTAAACATCTTTCCCATCTTCAACCTGATGCTTGTCAAGGACATTGATTGTTCTATAGGTTGTTCCCTCCCAGCTTATTAGCTTGGGGTGATGGGAAGTCCTCTGGAACAGGGGTCTCCAACCTTGGCAACTTTAAACCTGGTGGACTTCAACTCCCAGAATTCCCCAGCAGCTTTGCTGGCTGGGGAATTCTGGGAGTTGAAGTCTGCCAGACTTAAAGTTGGCACGGTTGGAGATCCCTGCTCTGGAAGGCGTTAGGCTGGGGCAGAACATCCCCCAACTTCATCTTCTTGGCTCCTCTGGATGGGAGGAGGGATGAATTCAACCGTCTTCAGGCCTACGGCGGGGTGGGGAACGGGAGGGGGAAACCTCTGGAGGGATTTGACTTTTCCCCAGGAAAAGTAGTTGGGGCCTCACTTTTTCCCTGGCTTTGCTGATGAGAGCTGCCCCCACAAGCGGGGTGGGGGGGTGTCTCTGCCGCCTGACGCAACCCCCACCGCTCGCTACCATTGATGGGTTAGCAAAAGGGACTTGCGGCCAGGCAAAGCAGCCAGGCTCCCTTTCGCTTCACCTGATCAATGAAAGGAGTCTTGGGCGTTCCCGTGTCGTGGGAATGCAAAGTACGCAGAAGCCCTAGCTCTCTGGCATAAAGCTCGGTCAGCGAAGGAATGATGGCCGACCCGAAAGTTTTTGACATGAGTGGCTTCCGTTGGCATTTTACCCCCATCTTCCACGGGTTTAGGTCCACAGCTGCCTTTCCTTTAGTGCCGCTCGTTAATTTGGGAAAGGCTCTTTCCTCTAGAAACTTTCTTGCAGTCCACACACGCCGTTTTTACCCCCTGTAAGCCTATCCACCTCCCTCTTTTTCTTTCCAGGGGTCTCTAGATATTTTATAGCAAAGACACCTTGTATTAATGTTCAGGTGCGATGCATTGCGCCTGAAAAGGCATCGTCCTATTTCTCCATTATACGATACCCGTTTAATGGCAAGTCAGGCGCACCCGCTCAAAACTAAGCCCGGCTGAATTTAGCGGGGCTTATTCCGCGCCCAGCTATTTTAAATCACTAAGGAACAAGCAGATTAATATCACTCACAACTTTTTTTTTTAATCCAGTGTTAGTCTAATGTAGATACTTTGATATCAAAGCTATGTTATATTGTGACAATTGTATCTAATTTCTGAGGTTCTGCCGAATACTTTTGAACTGAGCTATTGTATTAAGAACGACTTTAATATATCAGTAGTTTTGGCTTCAGTTGTGGCTATTTGTAAAGAAATATTGGGCGTGGATATGGTTTAAGAGCAAATAGTTATACAATTGATCTAATCGTTAAAAATGGAAATACTTGGGAAAGCAATTCGAATCTTTGGGCGTTCACTTAAATTATTTGGAAAACTGCCACAGATATCAGATGCTTAATTTTTAGATGTAGATGTCTTGGTGGACGACGTCCATTAAAGATGCCATTGATCTGAAGTCCAGCAAATTAGATCTTGAAAGTTAGGCACTGGGGATTTCTTCGCTAAACATAAAAATGTGTTGAAGTATTGAAACTTTTCTTCTTGCTTACTTTTAATCAGGTCCCTTCTTTCTGTGCGTCACATTTCCATACCCTTTATCTTTATTTCGACGTGGTTATACCAGGCGCCTCTTGACCCAAAAAGGACCTGCGAAGGATTTCCCCTGAGTAGAGGAGAGAAATGCAGGACGGCACAGGGCTTGGAGGAAATTAGAGAATTTAGGTTGAAAAAGTCTTTCGTAAAAGAATTGTTTCATTACAAATGGCTGGGCATTATTTTTCTATAAGCACGCACAAGCACTCCTACAAGGAAACGTGTGCATGTGGATGGCAATAGATATAAGTAAAGAATAAACATGTAATGTATGAGGAATAGGCGGGGCGGGGAGAAATAGAAATGGTACAGTAACCTGTACTGCCAATGGTTTTTCCAAAACTTATTTCGATCTCCTCCAAGTCAAGAACCTCCTACCTGCCAAAACGGGTTATGACAATCCAAACCATCCCTGATAAAAAAAACACCGGTGCTGTCAGTGGGAAGGGATGACGGACTAAAAGGGGACCTCAGATTTCTGCAACTTCTCTGGGTTTGACCCAAAAGGAAACAGCCGACATGGTTACGTCGCAAGATGTTGCACTAAGAACGGAAAGAGCCCTGGTTGTTGTTTTTAGGGCAGGATCCAGCTCTTTTCAAGACGAAGCTGTATGACTTCTTACTTGAGGCTAAACACTCTTCCCCGGAGATTTCGTCTCGGGAGAAAGGAACACCCGGCCGGCGTCCGAAGGAAACTCCGTGAACTTCGATGGGAAATATTTAAAAATAAACCATGCTCAATCAATTTCGTGTTGTATTCTTCGAATTAACAATTGGCCATAAATACCATTTTGCGGGCCTCAAGTTTTTCGCATCATTAAAACTATATCCTTGCATATTTTTTTAATTATATAACATTAGAGTGGCCACCCGAAACTTTAAACGTTTAGGAATCCACCCGATTTCAAAGGCGATTTACTGCGATCTTGCGCAGATCAACCCTCTCCTCGGGAGTTCAGACAAACTCATCCTCACTTAGGATGGGAAAAGGAACTCCCAGCCAGGGAGTCTCTGAGCAGAAAAGCGAAGGAGCGCCCTTCCAGGTCCAAGTCAAGGTCCTGGTGGCAGGAGCGGAACTTGGCCCTTCTGAACCAGAAAAGTGATCCACCGGCCCCGCCTGCCCGCCTCTGGCCAAGGAACAGGGCCGACGGACCCTGTCGGCAAAGGGGAGCTTCGGACCGCAGCTCCCTCTGAGGTCGCCGGACTCTGAGGTTGTCAAAAGTTCCGGGCCAGTTTGCTCTATGGCAGAGCTTTGTGGCGCGTCCTCGATTCTCGCCCACGTCCTTTAAAAGAGACAAAAGTAAAGAGGCGAAGCTTGAGACTCTTTAGAGCCGTGTAGTTTCCTCGAGCCTTCCGAGTTTGCAAGTTTCTTTGCTGCTTGGGGAAAAGCCTCGAAAGCTTCCCCGATCTCGGAGACCAGTCCGGCCTGCATGCCCAGATTGCGCCACTAGAGGTCACTGTCCCACCGCCGTCTCCCTGTGCCGAGTTCCACCTCCTTCCGTTTTTTGTTTTTTTTAAAAAAACTCAAATTAGCACCGTATTAATTAACGCCGTAGTCTATCAATCGACGTTTCTCAGCCCAGGGCAAAGGCAAGGTTTAGGTAGAACAAAGAAAAACACTTTCCCGTCTAATTTTCAAATGCCATCCAAAACAAAAATCCTTCATCCTTCACAAAACGGGAGCCGAGCGTCTGAGTGACTAAGGTACAGTTTCCTAAGACTTTAACTTTGGGGCTTATGAACCGGCGCCGTCCAGCTCTCTTCTCCGGTGCTGGTACCGAAGAAGGACCGGGTAGAAGGGCGGGGAAGCGGGGGGGGGCGGGGGAAATGCTCTCTCTCTCTCTCTCTCTCCCGTGCAAGAAATGCCACAAATGGCTGAGCGTCTTGACGCACATTAAAATTGGCCGAGGACTAATCTCCATACTCTTTAATTACGAAAAAGGCTTCCATAAAACATCCAGGCGGCAGGATTTGTTTCCCGCGGCTGACAGCTTTGCCTCTCCCCCTGGCCCGTCGGGGCCCCTCGAAGGCTGCTTCTCCCTACAGGACTGGGCGAAACAGCCAGCCAGCTTCGAATTGAAGGGGAGGCCCAAATTTTTAAGGCCTCTCCGTAGAGCTCCCCGCCAATTGCCCTCTCTGCCTGTTTGCGAGGAAGGCAAACCAGAAGAGGGGTTCCTTCCCAGAAAGGGACCGCTTCTCTTGTGCCTTCTAGGCCTCTCCGCCTTCTCTCCCCAGCTTCCACCTGCTCTGAGGCCGGGCCGTGTGCGCCGTATAGGCCAGGAAGCTCGTAGGAAGGCCGCAAAAGGATCGCGGGGGGGGGGGGCGGGGGGAGAGAATAGCTGTGCGTTTATGTAGGTCAATCACGGTCGGTCTAGCGATCCGAAGTCCCGGGTGGGTCGACGGGGCCACCGGTTCTGCTTCCGCTCAGGCTCTTTCGAAACCGTGTCGATGGTCAAGAGCCGCCGGCCGAATCTGTCCTCTGGCGAAGCTTTCGCCGCCCCGAAGAACAGCCAAGCCGATATTAGGAGAGGTTTCCCTGCCTGCTGTGAGGGAGCGTTTCGCAGGCACAACTTCGACGGAGCGCTCCATCAGCTAGGCCAGGAAACCGAGGATGCGGGGGGGAGAGGGGGAAAGAGGCTCGGCGCCGCGGGCTATTGAACGGAAGGCCATCAGCGCGCCGGGCCCTGCACGCTGCAGAAGCGGGCGGCGGTCCCCTAGGGCGGCTCGGCGAAGGCCTGGGGTCAATTATCGCTCGCTCTCGATTCATCGGCATTTCCCTCCCGAGAGCAAAGGCATCCGGCTGTCAGCTGTCCGGGGCGGTTTGTCTCTGACCGAGAGTGCCTTGGCTGGGTCAAGCCCGCCGGGGTCAGATGTCAAGCCTGCCCGGAGTTCCCCTGCGCCCTGACCCGGCCTCCCCTTGCAAGGTGACGCGCCCACCCGCAGAGCTCAGCTCCGCTCGCGATTAGCCCACAAGAGGCGGCTTTTCCGAAGCCGGGTCGGCTGGAAGGCGTCAGGCGAGCAGCCCGGCTGAGGTGCGAGGCCTGTTCCCGACTGTTGTCATGCCCCACCCCTTTTCTTTTTAGAAAGCCTTGGGGGGCATTTGATGTTGTTTTTCGAGGAAGGGCAAGGGAAGGCACCTCCCAAATTAGGGCGGAAGGGTTTGGCTCCCCGACTGCCACCAATAGGGCTCCGGAGGTCTCTCCCTAGGCCTAGGGCCACCTCGCCTGCCTCTCAACCAAGGCACGATACGGTTGTTATGGCGCGCCCCTCTGGTGAAAAGGGGGGAATTGGGCCCCCCCATATCTTTTGGCGAGCCCAGCTGGGCAGAAAGGGAGGCAAGA
Organism: Ahaetulla prasina; assembly: GCF_028640845.1. Lineage (NCBI taxonomy): Eukaryota > Metazoa > Chordata > Lepidosauria > Squamata > Colubridae > Ahaetulla > Ahaetulla prasina. The sequence continues at coordinate 263,760,087 of NC_080540.1, forward strand.
GAGCCCCACCCACCCTGGCTCCCGCCGCGCCTTTGCCTTCGGCTGAATCCCGCAAGGGCTCTGAGCCTACAGCCTCTTTAGACCTCCGCCCCTCTCGTTGAGGCCGCTCGGCCCTCTGCGGATTCTGCTATAGCAGGAGGCGATTCCCCAAACTACCGAAAGAAATAAGAGTACCAATAAGGGAGAATATTTGTAATTCAGAGGTGAAATAAGGGACCCTGGGTCCTCTTTTCCTAAGAGCATATTTGGGGGCTGGGATGGAGTGGGGTGGGGGTGTATGCGAACTCGCCAGTTTATCAATATTGACCGAATTGGAATCCGAAGTAGTTTCCTTTATCTAGCTAGGGAGAACAAATGGGGCGCAGATTTGCTGCTTTTGATGGGTCGTTTCGCCATTTTCATTCCCTTGAAAGCGAGCGGGCGACCTCCTGAGGGCTTTTAACGCGCTTTCTTAGAAACTTCGGTGTCAGGGGATCCGATCCACCCCAAGGAGAACTGGAGTGTTTAATCTGGAACACAGACGCCTCAAAGGATGCCGTCCTCGAAAACGGATCAAGCTAAGCTTAATGATGTCACCCTTGGTTCTAAACGTATTTACATACCAGTGTAATGGTGATTTCAAGGGAGCTTGAATGAACTCGATTCAAAGATTGCTCTTTGGATAGGTTTCTGTTTGTCAACGGGATATTGCCTTGTAGGTGGTGAGGATCGCTGATATATTAGACCTCAAACCGGTTTATGTACCACGCGACATCATTATTCCCCCACCCTTTAAAAATAGTTGAGGGACCTAACATGAAACTGATTTAGGAAACTTGACAATGAAATACAGACTGGTAAATCGCTGTCCCTTTATTTGAGTCTTAATAATAACCCTTTGAGACTCGGCAATATTTGACTTAGGGACTTTAAAAGCAATGCTAATGGAGTCGGGGCGGGAGGGGGACGAGGAGGAGAATCGGTGCCCACACTGAAACTGCCCAGAGCGAGAACGGCCTCGTTATTTTTGGGGAAGGATAACCACCAGCTCAATCCTATTCCTTTTCCTTAGGATCTAGGTTCTATCGAATTAATGCGATCTACCTTGATTCCCAACCCTAAGCGAACGTAATGTCCCAGTTTCCGAAGTGAGAAAAAAAAACCCAAACAGAATCGCACAGTGGCAGATGCTCTCTTCCTTCCGTAAGACCGGGCTCGTTTATTCATGATCCCAAATAGAAGACGATGGGAAAGGGCGTATCCTCAAGAAAACTGTTAGGAACGTGGCGGAAATACGCTTTTCGCTAGAAATAAATAAGGAAATACAGATTAATGATTACACCTTGCAAAGTGGAGTCTGCAGTAGTAAAAGCTCTTTCACCAACCCTGTCATTCTCGTTGATTCTCCAGAGCTAAGTATTTTATCCTCTAGTTTCAGGAGTCCCTGATTAGCATTTCTCCTGGTGGAAACGGTCTTTAAGATAAGGCAGATAGGTCTGGCCCGGTCCAGGACTGAACAGGTCCCTCCTAAATTCGGAAACGCGAGGTCACGTAAGCAATGGGCACAATTATTACATAAGTCCTCCTGAAATGAAGCGCCAAACAGCCCCCTCCCAGTTGCCAGTTGGGGTTCTTGCGCACGTCCTATTAATTTTGCTGGCACCCAAGCAAGGTAACCTCGAAATCGGATTGTTTTTTAGTCCGCTATTTTTTTTAATTTGATATTTTAAAACATTGTGTATTTTTCTTTTAATTTGATCGATTGAATTTATTAAAGACTTATATATGGGACAGATGTAGAAAGGGAAGTTGGGTCATTTTCGGCTTAATGGTTTATCTTTTGCACCGGACCTAAACTATCAAAAGTGGCCTGTTTAGCAAAATCAATCGTTTCTCAACTAATCTAGACATATTCTGTGTGAAGCCAATGTCAAATAATCTCACCCAAACAAAGCATATGTATTTCAGGTGATGTCCTGTGATACATATATTAACAATAATTACACTATTTAACTAGTGCAATGGGTTGATTTTATTACAGTCATAGGAAAGCGAATAGACCCAATTTCATTATTGACTTTTTCCACATATTTCAGCATGCAATTATTTGATCTTTATTTTGACAATATTGATAAAGGATATACAACAAATATGCACCATGTTGTAGTCCATTGTAATTTAAATAAACCTAAATGCAAATTTTGCATGTGGAAAATATGCCCCATGTAAAGTTTGCTTTTTTGACATATGCTGACATGTCAATATTTTATCATTATTTAAACAGTATATAAAGGTTAAAGTGAAGATAATTATGAAAAATGACTTTGCAATCATTTACTCAACAAAAAATAACATGCCATTTCATTTTATAGAAAAAATAAATACACTTTTTGTTCTAATACGTAGTATTGCCTGCTCTGACAGAAACAACTTCATCTAAATGTTTCTTATAACCATCTATATAGTCTCCAACATGGATTGAGATGAATTTTTTCCCACTTCTCCATACATAATTTTTTCAGCTGTGTGATGTTTGAAGGGTTTCTTCCATGCATGGCCTGTTCAATGAGATCTGGGATTTGACTTGGCCATTCGAGAATTCTCTATTTCTTTCTCTATCATTCAGCAATTCCATGGTGCATTTACTGTAATGTTTGGGTCATTGTCATGTTGCTAGGACCACTTGCAATTGATCTTAATTCTTCTGACCAATGGTCTCATATTATGCTGAAGTATCCTCTGACACAATAAAGAATTCAGTGGATTCTGCATGTTGAACTGCCTAGGCCCTGATGCAACAAAACAGCCCCAAACCATAGCATTCCAACCACCAGGATTTATAATTGATATTAGGCTGTTTTGGTGAAATGCTATTTGTAGTTTTCTCCAAACACCTCCTGCCCAAATAACTCAATCTTTGTCTTATTTGCACATTGTTCCAGAAGTCCTTGTCTTTGCCTAGTTGTTCATGAACAAATTTAGTCTTACTTCAGTGTTCTTTCTGGACAGCAAAGGTTTCCTCCTGGCACATCATCCATATACAGCTTTCTAATGGTCAGACTTATGCACTTTGACACCAATAGTGATGAGAGCTATTTGTAGGTCACAGGATGAAATTTTGCTGTCCTTGGAAATTTCTTTTAGCATCTTGCATTCTGTTGTCTGATGGCCTAGCCAGAGCAAGCTGGCAGCTCTTTCCAACCCTTTCCACTTGTAGATGATCCTCATGATAGTGAAATGATTGATGTCTAATTGTTTGGCAATAAATCTCTCCCCAGATTCATGGGCTACAACCTTCTTTTTGAAGGCCTTAGAGAGCACTGTGGATCTGTACGTGGTTGTACCACAAACTTCAAAAAGTAAGTCAAAGCAGGGGTGAAATCCAACAGGTTCTGACAGGTTCTGGAGAACTGGCAGTGAAAATTTTGAGTAGTTCGGAGAACTGGCAAATACCACCTCTGGCTGGCGCCAGAAATGGGAGGGAATGGAGATTTTGCAGTATCCTTCCCTTGCCACACCCACCAAGCCACGCCATGCCCACCAAGCCACACTCTCAGAACCGGTAGTAAAAAAATTTGGATTTCACCACTGAGTCAAACTAAATGTCTGAACTAAGACAGGAAGGATCCTTGTGCATCTTCTCTTAAGGTATTCCAATTATTTGCATCTGATTCTAATTTTAGTTATTTGAGGTGGTGTTAAATATAAGAGTGTTTTCCACATGCAAAATTTGCATTTTTATATTGATTTAAATTATGCACTGATACAATTATACAACATATAATTGGTTCGTGATATTTTTTATATCTCTTTATCATTATTGTTGAAATGTAGATCAAGTATCTGTATGCTGAAAAAGTCAAAAATCTCGATGGATTACTTACTTTGTAACAAAAGTGGTGTTATGTAAGCAGTTTTAAAGGGAATAAATTCCACTGGCTCAGTGGCATATTTTCAGTGAGACATTCCACTTTAACAGTTTTGCCAATTCCATTCTAAATCTAAAGCAAGATTTGATCAACCTGTTTTAGAAATATTCTTGTCTGAATATTTCTGAGGCTTTATTAGAAACTGTAGCTTGATCTCCCAACAATGCAATTGTATGTAGGCCAGCTTTTTGAAAAAGAGCAGGAACAAAGGCAACTTCAGCCGAGAGAAATATTATGTAATTGATGGTGATGGTATGAAGTCAGGTTAATTTGGCAATGTATGGACAAATGGTTTTGCTGATTCTTAGGTTTTTAATAAATGTGCTGAGCATTTAATGTTTTATTTTATGACATGACATGTTATAAAACAATAACCACATGACATGTTATAAAACAATAACCACAAATTATTTTTTAGAAGTTTCTGATAGGCTCAGGATAACATTTGCGTTTACTATGAATTAATTTAAGAAAATCTGAACTTAATAACATATTTTATATAACACATTAAATTACAAAGAATATTTTTAATGGTGTATGTGTATAGTTTAATGCAAAGTATATAAATAATTATGCATAAAACAGAAATACTACACTTTTTATATACAGGCTTAGCAAATTTATGCCAGAAATGGTAGGTCCAATATCTGATCCTCTGCTAGTTGTACATCATTGGCAACCTTCAGTCTCAAAAGAGAAAGAGGTCCTAAAACAGCATCTGTTGTGACTAAAAAGGCCAATTTGAGAGTGGCAATCCCTTCCACACTGAGGGCAGATACATTCTGTCCCCTGCCCAGCCCCCAGATTTTGCTGATTCCGGGACTGCCTCTTTGCCTCAGCCTGCCGAACAAGTGTCTCTTCGAATTGAAGAAGGCCATGCTGCATCTCTAGCCTCCAAGGTGAACAATCAGAGGTCAAGGTTTCCAGTTGTTAATGTCCATTCACAAGGCCTTTAGATCCCACTTGCAGATATCCTTATATCGCAGCTGTGGCCTCCCTCTGAGGCGCTTTTCCTGCACTAATTCTCCATACAGGAGATCTTTCGGAATCAGACCATCAACCATTCTCACGAATGGTCTCAATGATATTGCACTGGGTTGGTGAAGGCTAATATAAGGAATTTGGAATAGTGTATCAGAGGATTTGGAGACAAGAAGTAAATTGAAGAAAATGCTGGGATGTAAACATTCTGGGAAGAAACTTTCAGCTGGCCTATATGTTCTCACACCTCAAGACCTAGCACTACATACCAGGGGTGAAATCCAGCAGGTTTTGACAGGTTCTGGAGAACCAGTAGCGGAAATTTTGAGTAGTTCGGAGTGGGGTGGGAATGGAGATTTTGCAATATCCTTCCCCCAGGAGTGGGTAGGGAATGGAGATTTTGCAGTATCCTTCCCCTGCCATGCCCACCAAGCCACACCCACAGAACCAGTGGGGAAAAAATTGATTTCACCACTGCTACACACTTTTTCTACACAAGTATACAAGTACTTGAATATCCCTGTCAGATCGGACCAAGGGTCTATTTCATGTATAAACCTGTTTCTTTAGTGCTAATCTGGTGCTTCTGGAATGGACAGCTTCCTGTAACATGGTGGTCTAGTACTCTAATCATCTCCAATCTTCAAGCCCTTGGTTGGGGTGGAAAGAATAGGAGTCCAATGTATTTGTAAGAACACCAATTTAAGAAAAGCTATGACACCAGAAAGAGCAACCATTTACTATAGGAAAATCTGATAACAGCAGTATGAGCAATAAGAAAGATACTACTGTAGTCTCATGAAAAGTAATAAAGTCTTACCCTAGATGCATCAAATATAACATTAACCGAAGATCAGTCACTTTCTTATTCCAAGATTGCCAGAGTGCAATTATATTTTATTAATCCTGTTGTAACCCTTTATTGGATATCAAGTCCTGTGGATTGCAAGTTCTTGAGCCCCTAAGCAAGGCTAATTCCCATCTAAGGTAGAACAAACAACTTGAGTAAACCCTAACCTTAACCCTTAAGATCTCCTTAAAACTGAATAAATTTCTATGTATCTAGAGGTAAATTACAGGGGGCTGCAAACTTTGTCTTCCCAAATCTTGGATTGCTTCTTGCTTTCTGCTCCATACAGTCCAATTTGCTACACCAGTTAGTAAATGTCACTGAAAGCAGTGGAATGTTTCTGTCTGTAAGTGTATCATGGTAATTGGATTGACACAAAGGGTTAAATTTAAGGAGACTGTTGTACCCATTATGTTCTTGAATAAACTGCAAATTTGTGTTTGCAGACCATACTCCTAAAAGCATTTTCCTTGCTAAAATTACAATCCACTTAAGGTTCCTTCTATTATTTAGCATCTAAATGGTGTTTATGAGATTGATTTAAGCTTTTGAAGTCCTAAAACAAAGATGGTATTAGATCTCAATATTTAATTTTCTGATAGCCTTTGGAAAATCAATATGGACAGTAGTTATTCTCTCTCTCTTAAATTCTTTCTTGAGAGTGAGTCCCAACTGGATCTTATTCCAAAGAAAGCATACAGAGACTTTGCTTCAGGCTCAATGGAACTGTGGAGAATGACCTCAGCTGACTTCTTTGGAAGGTTTTCTAAATCATTGCACATACAGCACAATCTTCTCTGTTTACTCCACTGTATTAAATGGGCTCTGTTTCCAAATAATACAGTTCTGGAAAAGACTTTTTGGTCTCAAATCACAGGTCAGTATTTAGCATAAGAAAAAAGGTCTCCAAAAACCTTATTCTCCATAATACATTGTAACATCTTGATCAAAAACTGCAACATATGGTAATAGTCTCTTTCCTGTAGAAATCAAGATCAAATGGAAATGTTATTGCCATTTATACTTTCATTTGGTCTTGATTTTTACTCCCATGGATTCACCATAACCTTTTTATTTTCTATATTGAAATAAGACCTTTTGCATTAAATAGGACTTATGCCCAAGTAAAGATGCACACTAGTCAAATGTTTCCATTTCTGAGAATAGGTACTCCAACCATTTATACAAAACCAAAGTATTTCTTTTGCTTTCTATTGCCATCAAGTAGAACCAATTTGGGTTGATGATGGATATGAACCATGTTTGCTGCATCAATGGCTATCCCAGATGTAACAAGCAACACTCCAGATCCAGATCATGGGAATTACTTTCAGTTGCATTTCAGTAGAAATGCCAGTTATATATACAATGCAAATGAGTTTAGTCACCGCTGCAAGATTGCATACGGAGGATCTCTTTCCTTGCTCTTGGAAGCTCCTCAAATGGCATATTCCAAGTCAGGCTTGCTTCCGTGCAGTGAAGGAAATGTATTTTACCACTAAATGAGAACCGGGGGGGGGGGGCGGGCAATAGGGCTTTTTCTTCATGGCGTCATCCAACCATCACTTTACTGTTGTCGCATCCCTGAAGTACTGCTACAATGGTACCTGAGTGATGCTAAATCAGCGAAGGTTTCCTCTTCCCTTCTTTAAGGGATGGGTCAGAAAGATTCGCTAATTCAGCATCAGATGACCGGGATTTCAAAGCTGAAGCACCCGCTCTAAAGTAAAAGCAAAATCCCCTGAGCTCTATCCCACCATTCATCCTTGGGCATCATGCATAAATACGCTTAGTATCTGAGCGTGAAATACATGCAGGCATTCACATTTCTGTTTATACACATCTTTCACACCTAATGTTCCTGCTTACATAATTCCATGCCAGCCACCATCTCGTTCTTGCAAAACACAACCTTGTGCTCAATAGTTCTGGGGCAAAGTTTACATTTGGAAGGAGAGACACCTTGGCTAAACTGAGGGCAGATTGTAGGAGATATAACAATGACCTAAGGAAAGGGCATTAAGGTATCTTTGAGGGTTGAGTTGCCTAGTGCAAACCTTGCCCTATGTGTGTGTGTGCGCGCGCAGATATTTTGATGCCTATTAATCTTCCTGAGAAACCTAACCGCTCATTTGCAGTTCATGCAGAAAATCACAAAGACAATTAACGTGTCTCCACAGGCCAGGCTTTTGTGCTTATTTTCTAAAGGGCTGTGTGAGTGCCTGCCCGTTGGTGTTGGTGGAGAAGCAAGAAAGCTCCTCTTAAGAACTTCATTTTATGAATACCATAAACGCCTTAGGATTTAGTTCAGATCTCTGAAAAATCAATATCTACCCTTTATCAGCCTGCGCTCTCTCTCTCTCTCTCTCTCTCTCTCTCTCTCTGCCAAAACCCCACATTAACCTGCGTTTATTACTTTTTCCCCAGCTGCATTGATCAAGATAATAGGGTGGTGTTGCCATCCTACTTATCCTTTGGTCAGGCTTTAAAAATCAATTGAGATGCTGATCTAGAATCGAAGTATAATATTTGCTTCCAGCCTTTTTGTCTCCTGAAAAGCAAGTCCACGGGACCAGGCTTCATTTCAGGATCCTAAGCCCTAAGCACTCTTGCTCTCCAGGCAGGCCTCAATCAAGACCTAACACTCAATTGAATTGAATGAGGTGGCTTTTTCAGATCGGCAGAGCGTTGTGGCCCTCATCTTTGGGTTGGGTCCTGGAGGAGGCCCTTGAAGCGCTGAAGGCCTATTTCCCAGTGCAAAACAGTTCCCCTCCCACGGCATCTACCACGCCTTCCGCAGCTTTCTCATGGGGCTCCTTTCTGGAGGGATGCGAGAAAGAGGATTGGGCGTTTTCCGCGAGCTCCTCAAACTGCACAGAGATTACAGGCTCCGGGAAGGGGAAACACAGATGACTTTTAGACATCGCTTGCTCCCCGAAATCTCTAAAAAAGGCGCCTCGGGAACCTGGCAGGGTCTTATAAATTTGCTTGACGGAACAATAAGTGAAGCCCGGTTGTAGGGTTAAGAGCATCCTAGGTTGGATTGGGGGTTTTCTGTTCACTATGCAGATTGTGAGTACACAAGCTGAGATCTACGGTCGGTTGTCCGGCTGCCACGATCCTGAAGCAACCCCGGGTGGGAACGGTCACCGGTGGGTAGCAAGCCGTTCTCTCAACTGGTTCGCGCAGAAATATGTGCAATCCGAGGAATGACATAAACCGAGGTGGCACTTGAGGCTGATGAAAATCCTCTCCCCCTCTCCCTGCCCCACTACTCGTGGTGGTAGAGAGGAACGTAGTGTGGTTTGGTTTGCATTTCGCCCCGAGGATAGGGTCAGCTTCGCAGCCGTCTCTGTAAGAAAAAGAAGAAAAGAACCGACTCCGAGGAGTGCGAGAGGCCTGGCCTGCTAGAGCGCGCCTTTTTTGGTTACCCACTGAGGCCGGGGCTTCAGAAGGCCGGGTGCGGCACCACCGACGCGAGAAAAGGAAGCCGACCTCTGGGCGGGAAACGGCTGCTGCTGCGGGGAAGCTCGCCTTTAGCTCGTTGGCCCCGCGCCTTCACGGTTTGGCCTGGCCAAAGGAAAAGACCCAAAGAAGTTCTGTTTAGCCTAAGGCTTTCAAGCAAGAGCCGAAGGTCACTTCCACGCAACGCACGTGGGCGAGTCCTCCGTGGGATTTGGACCGTGCTGGAGTTCAGCTCTGGGGGTTGAGCGCCTCAAGGCGGGAGGGGGGGCGGGGCGTCGATGTTTAAAGAGACTTTCCAAAAAACCCCGTTTCACTCGCGCGCGGGCGGGAGGGCCTTCAAACTAGGCGCAAAGCTCCTTCCCTCCCCCTCCCGCAAGCACTATTTTATGCCGGTGGGGAGGGGGCTATGGAGGGGGCGTCATATTCCAGCCACCCGCTGAGGGGCAGCCCCCAAGCCACCTCCCCTCTCCCGTTACACACACACAGACACACGCACAAGCGTACGCACGCGGGCACACGGGGCTCTTGGCTAGTGCTGAATGAACGGCGCTCGATTCGCGAAAGTCAGTCCCCCAAGTAAGCGCAAGGGGCGGGGTGTCAGGGGGAGAAGCGCTAGGAGACGCCCGCCAAGCCGGCCCGCTAGCTCAGGAAAATGCCTCGGCCGATGCCGGCTCCGCCGATTGCCGCAGCCTAGGTAAGTACGCGCGGGCTCTGCTGCGCCCTCTCGCTCTGGTTTTGCCGGGACGGGCGGCCGCCTTTTCAGGCATCCCGGCATGGAAAGGGGAAAGGCTAGGGGATGCTGAGTCTTTCGGGCGAGAATAGCACTTGGCTCACCCCGGGCTTTGGCAAAGGGGTGATCGACGGCAGGGGAGGTGGAGAGTCCTTCGCTTGCCCCTTTCCTAGCCTAGCCTGGCTCCGTCCGTCCTACTGTCTCTCGTGGGCCAAGATGCTGATTCTCCAGCCAGTGGAGCCACAATTCTAGGGAAAAAAGTTTCGAGCCTTGTAAAGTGATCGGTCCTTCCTTCCTTCCTTCCTTCCTTCCTTCCTTCCTTCCCTCAAAAGCTGGGAATGTGGGCTTTCCCCCCCAATCTATTTGCTATTAAATGGATAGCTCTTTTATGGAATGGCTACTAATAGTAGAGGTTCCAAAGCGCGATCAGCGACGGCAACTTCCTCGTAGGGTTGAAAAAGGGGAGGGAGAAGCCACCAAACCCCATTTGAGGGCTGGGCATGTCGGTTCCCTTTCTAAGGACAAACACGTGAGCTACTTTCGGCACATCCCAGGACCGCGTGAACTGGCGCATTCACACAGCCCGGCCTGGGAAAGAGGCCAGGAATTTCGGTTTAGAAAGCAGCCTTCGGATCTGCTGCTTCTCTGCCTGATTTACAAGACGATCCCTCATTTCGATCCCGGGAAAGGCACCGCGTTCATCGTTTCGCAAGGTTGAAGCGCTTGCTTCATTGGGCGAGTGATTTTGGCCGGCAGAAATAAAAGGTTGGCTACCCGGAGCCCGAACTCGCTGGGACCGTTGAGGTTAGTGGAAGGATAACTCTGTGTCGTCGAGTGAAGGCTTACAACCGGTCTTCCCTTCGGATACTGGCTTTAAGCCCATTTGCTCCTGAGAAAGTTCTGTGTTCCTGCTGATGCTGAAGTCCAGTTATTGCCTTTTCCTTCTTCTGTGAACCCGTGAGCTGGAAGAGAGAAGGGGAATCCAGGATTTCGTCTCGAGTGTTCAATGGAGCGCTACGATCTACGGGTCAGTTGGGCCACAGTTGCTCTATTCGTCTTGCCGTTTGTTTAATTTAAATGCCTATTCATCTGGCAAATGTGCTTACAATTAAACTTTTCAGAAAACACGCATAAGGTGGTAGGCTATAAACAAAGCGGAAAGCTCCTCAACATCAATTTTGAACCTCGATGGTTGTCGGTGAATTTTAACTCCAACTGAACCTGCTGAAATTTAGTCAATGCTAAATATTCTGGATTATTTGATTCGTGAATCGGTTGCACCGATAGAATACAATCAGGGAATTGATGGGGGAGCAGAACCGTCGAAAGAGGGAGGGGATGCCTTTTGAAAATGGCTGCAAGAGCCGGCCACTCCCATAGAGTTATGTAATAGGGCTGCATATGCATATAGCAAATCTGAGCAGGGAGAGCTGATACACTGCCACTTCTTAAATAATTTTCTTCTGGCTTGTTGTTTTTTCACTGATCAGCCATCTGAAAGCTTGGGGGGGGGAACTATGACATACAAAGAGTGTGGATTTTGAAGGTGACACATTGTTAGGCTAAGGGCTCTTGACACTTTGTGATTTCCTTTTTCCATTAAGGAAATGCAAATCAGGAAGCAATGGAATTTTTATTAAAACAACATCTCAGCATTTAAATATTAAAAAAAGCTTCCAGTTAGTAAGGATTACACAAACCTACAGCATGGAAATAGATTGATACTTTTGAATGTTTAATCAATTCTGAATTCAAAGGAATACATCTTTTTGAAATAGTTTTTACAATTGGTCATAACACTAATCAATATTTCTTCTGAAGGATTATGGATTATTTATTTATTTAGCAACTAGAAATGAAATTAAAGCATATATAGTCACACCCAAAATTTAAGCAAAGCATTTGGATTTCAACTACTTTAGCCTGCTGCAGCAGGCCAAGCTTACTCATTTAATGCAAAAACTATTAGTAAATGCACAAAGAATATTCTTTATGTATGGTGGTCAGTGAGGAAACAAGTGTGTTTGCATCAATTTAAAGGACACTCCCAGTGAAATCAATCACCTTTCTCCCACTAGTCATCTGTAGTTTTTTCAATTACAAGGGACTTTTCAATTACAAGGGAACAATGCTCTGGCTATTCCTTTCTTTCTGACATGAATGTAATTAGATTACTGATTTAAATAAAGCACCAGAAACATATTTTACTAGATACCTCTACTTACAAGTAAGTACTATTTAAATCAGTGAGTTGTTCTTCCACCCAAAAATGTTTAGGATCAGATTAACCAATAGGACAGCATCAAATCAGATTTCTCCATCTTTCTAAGTAAGAATAATTAGTTTATGATTTGTACACAAATGACCCTTGAAGAACAGCATTAGAACAATCCCCGTGTAGTGAAAGGGATCTTTGCCAAATGTCAATTACCGGCCTCAACAGTAGAGCTCCATGTGATCCTAAGCATGTTTGCTTGGATACGGTGATCCATCATCAGCCTCCTTGATATATTTCCCATAAGCAGACAGACAAAAAGCATCTGCCTTAAAAGATTGCATGCCAGGAGATTACATGCACAGGTATGATAAGTCATTAAATGACACCCCAATGCTCACAGTAATTTTTTCTTTGTTGTATATTTTACTTACATAACTCTAAAGATATATATAAATCTGTGTGGAAATCAATGTTTAAACACAAGTAGAAAAATCCATAGTATGTTTACTCACACTAAATCCAATTGATATCAATGAGATTTAATTCCTGTTATGCATGTTTTAAGATTGCAACCTACATGCTTAACTATGAGTACAAGAAGATTTAAATTTTCTCCTACAGAAAACTGAATTGGACATAAATTTGTGTTACAAATTTATTTTACTATCTGTCTCCTCTCAACTTCTTCACAAACATTTAATTAGTGATTAGAATAAATATATAACAGACTTTTCAATCCTAAATATTCCTGCAAGTCCCAGGTATTATGGACCTTTTGTCTACTCAATTATCTAGATGGTCTTTTTGTCACTAACATCATAGAGGCCCCTTTCAAATGAGTGGACTAATTATTCCAGAGATGGGGAAATAAAGAACCATTAAAGAATTTTCAACTTGCCCAGCAAAGAACAGTTTCTCTGTTAGAGACAGTTTCCATATTAATGCTACTTTCCCCAGGCTCCTGAAATATTATTTGAAAGCCCTAGGGGTTTTAAAGAAAAAAAAAGTTTCCCTTTACTCTCCATGGTTTCAGGTGAAAGCTTCTGCACAAAAGCTTCTGCCTCTATCAGGACAAATCATGAATTTAAGAACAGGAGTAGGATAAGGCAAAATTGGGGAATCTGTTCCTAGCCTTGGGCCCGACTCCTCCTTTGCGCCTCATAGAAGAAGGGTTCCCCACAGTGAAGGATTTTGAATGGCTTTCTCATTTCTTTCAGGCTTGTTAGAGAGGAAGGTAACTTTTACCATTCAGTGATCTGACTTTGCTTGCTTGCCTGAATATTAGGGTACTTGTTTATTGTTTTTACAAAGGATCTGGTGTTTTAAGATTACAACTGAAACCCAATCAGTTTGGGTCTTTTTATTGCATGCTAGGGTTATGTTCCCTGGTTTTAATCACTGAGATCAGCTGAAATCATGTGGGTAAGTTGTTAAATACTAAACTGATTTTGCTCCTTTCCCCCCCCCTCCCCCACACACCCTGGTTGAATATATTTAAGAGTCTAGGACAATGTTAACCATTTAATCACTTGTTTCCCTTGATTAATCAAATGCACTTATCTTTCCCATTAGTGCTTAGACAATTTATATGGACAGCCAGTAGGTGTCGCTGTCCCCCTGCTGGCCAGAATAGTGTAATCAAGAGCCATTCAAGGGGGCAGCAGGAATGCTGTATGGTCCCTTACCTCTAAGGTAGCAAATTGCCTTTAGTGAGCTCACCTCTGGCACTAGACCATCTTGGTAGGGCAGGACAAGTCATGCCATTGCTTAAAAGATTATCTGGAGGTGATACTCTCCTGTGAGTGAGCCCAACAATAGATATGTGGAGAAACACAAGGCTAGTGTATTGGAGTGGGGGGAGAACCCTCATCAGAGCCCCGTCTCTCTCTAAATACAGCTGTGCTTGTTGTTTTTTCTTTTAACATGCAAGGTGGTTGGTAAGGAAAAAGCAGAAATCCAGTAAACAATAGAAGGCTGTACAGACATACACAAAGAGACAGAGAGAGATGCCTCTGATGACGCCTCTTGTGTTAGTGTTGAGGCTAAAATCATTACCCATTGGTTGCTTTACACACATTACTTTTATCCTTACAGGTTTTGATTAAGTCCAATGTTGTTGATTCACTAAAATGTTATTCTAACTAATACTTTTGTTCACATCTATGCTTTCCCCTCCCAAATTCCCCTAAAACACGGATAAATTGTCAAGGATTGGAAATCTAGATTCACTTTTATAGCCTTGAAAACTGTCTCCCATTTCCTTTTACATTTTGCCTTGAGATGTCGTGTGGCAATTATTATTAAACAAGAGGTTGGGATGATTTATTTATTTTTAAAGATGATTCCTAGAAAGTACTTTGCATCTCATGAAGTGTTATAATCATGCCTTTTGCAAAAGAAATTCCTATTTATGAATAGTAGTAGGAAGCGTGAGACTAACAAAGTAGGGTTAAGCTGATTGGCACAATATGCGTGTATTCAGAATATAATTCGTTTTAGTGGAACTTGTTCTTAAGAAAAAGCATCAGTATAGACCAAGAATGCTGCTGGTCCCTCATTCCCACCCTAATGTTGCTTCCAGAAGGATATATTTCCACTCCCTTTTTTGTTGTAATCTAAGGCAGTATATCCTACAAATCTTATAAGGAATGCATATTAATACAAAACGTGTAATCCCATGCCCTGTGTGATGCTGAATAGGTTTTAAGAAAATTATTGTTTTAAAGGGTGGGAAATCTCCTGAAAGACGAAAATCTTTGTTTCGTTTTCTTTTGGACGCCCTATGAATAATCTGTTATGAAAGCTCAATAGGTTAGTTTATATTTCTTTAGACCAACGTCTAATTCCTAGTAAGTGAAGTGGTTCCTGGACTTAAGAAACGAAGGGAGAAAGCTACTGCCAACGGGGTGAACATTGGGTGACTTTTACACATGCATATTGCCTTGTTGTGTATTTTAAGTCTGAGGTACAGAGTTAGATGTGAGCAATTTGCCATGCGATATAATGGGTGACTTGATATTTATTGTTCGTGGCCGTCCAATTTAAGTGGCATATGGCTTAGACGAGGCAGCTGTCCCTTGATCTCCCTCTGGCACAAGCACTTGAGGTGCTGAGCGAGGGGTGGGGTGGGTGGGGGCGCAGAGGAGACGTGGATATGAGGGAGGGGCTGCTGGATGCAGGAGGGCCAAGGAAGTGGCCTTCACAGCGAGAGCAGCGTGCGAAGGAGTTGGGATTTGTGCAGATTGTTGAGTTCCTTCAATCACTGCGCGCAGGTGATGTGATTCACAGGGACAAGGCCTCTATATGGTAATTTCAGCTGGACGGAAAGCGGTGTAGGTATGTGTTGTATGTGTGGAAATGTGTTGTGGGGGAAGCGGGCTCTCAATTAAGGAGACGGCTAAGCTCGGACAGAGTGCAAGAGTTGGACGGTGGATGACCCTGCGCATCTTTTTCGCAACGCCAGCATCCACCGAGCTACACCGAGCTGCCGTTTGCAGGGTAAGCAAGAGCACGGCGCAGGGCTAAGGGACAGGGATGGGAGAGAGCGAGAGAGGTTTGGTTAGCAATAAGCAAAGCATCTCTAGGGCGTTTATCCTCGCACAACACCTAGACCGCGGTGTGAGGAGGGGGTGATGGAGTAGACGCCCAAACAAATGCCTTTGATATTGGCTCCTTCAATAGACACATCATTATTCCACTTAAGTGTGCCTCGTGTGCACCTATCCTCTTTAAGTCCGTGGACGGCTAGAGCTATAGGCAAGCTAAGGTGATTCACGTGGTTTAATTAGTCACTAGAGAAGGTTGGGATTGTCTCAATCAACGAGATGGCCCCAATGTTCCGTGGAGAGGGCCAGTTTGGTGAGTAGTAAGTACTGGACTCCCCGATTCATGCAACGTACATACACACACGCACACATACGCACACTTTCCTGCAATGTATTGTTCTATACATAGTGTGATAAGAACTAATGTAATGGAAGACGAAAATGTGGTTCTCCCACCCCTTTCTTTATGGTTTACGTGTAGCCATCTGACCACTTTTTATTGGGTGACATATCATATGAGCACTTTAGGGCACGTAAAACTGGAGATGGTGGTAAGGCTGGATGTAGCATAAGCTCAAAGTGGAGGGATTGGGATATAGGCATAACACAAAGCGAAAATCTCTCTCGGGCTTTTCTCAAAATCTAAATGGGCTCGGCTTTGAGGAGAGTTAACTTTGACCTTATGCATGTATGCAGGTAAGTAATTCGTGCTGTGCCTAATGACCTATGCATGTGCTTGCACTTATTTGACTTAAATAGGTATGTGATATAAGTGTATGTTCATTTTTTTTTCTCCTGAATGTCAATCCTGCATTATTTTAGAAAGACGACTTGGGAAACAAAGTAATGGTTAAATTGGAACAAGCGTTGGGTGACTTTAAATTACTATCTTTTTTTAAAAAAATCCTCCAAAATAATGTTGTCAAACATAATATTTCAGTATAGATAGAATGAATATATATATATATATATATATATATATATATATATATATATATATATATATATATATATATATATATATATATATATAATCTCTTGCTTATTGAACACCGATTTTATAAACAAGATCTCAGATGCATTGTCACACAAGAAGTAGTACTTGGCATAAAGCCAGACAAGTTTAAATGAAATGCATTAATAATATACCGCAGTTAGAAGGCAACATACAACATGGTTGAAAATGTCTTCCTTATAGAAATCTCTCTTCCCTCATTGTGGGCACATCTTTAAAGAAAATATTTTCAAATGAAAGGCTTGTGAAGCCAAAGAAGAATGGGTTATAGACAGCCGGAGAATGTTTAAACAATTCCTATTATGCAAGCTTCCAGATGCTCCGCCCTCTTTTTTATTTTTATGTCTATGATGAGATTTATAATCAAACTTTGAATTTCCAGTTGCTGCCCTTATAGTTGATCAACTAAACAAACAAACACACACACACACACACACACAGAGCCAATTCATGCCAGTCTTTTCATTTTAAGATGAAGCAAAGGATTCTGAGGCTTCACATTGTGTTAGGGAACCATGTCCAAACATTTTGAAAACCCTGCGGAAAATGAAGCAGGAAGCAAAAGCAAGCTGCATCTATAGAGCGCCACAGTAGAAAGGCCAACATGAAACAAATGAAAATAAAATGTTTTGCTTAAAAAAAAAAAAGATGAAGGAAGAAAGGAAATCTAAAAATCTTAACTTCCAGTAAATGTTTTAAAAATGCAAATATACCTTTACATATGCATCAGTATTAAAAATAATGCATGCAGGAGCCAACCGGAGCAGCAGCAGCAGCCAAAGGAGGAAAGCAGAATGGCGCAGCGTTGATTATGCATAGAGAGGGGCGTCTGGCTGAAGCCGCCTGCTTGTCACCTGTTCTTCTCCGCGCAGCGCTGCAGGCCAGCCGCTTGCCTTCAGCGGCAGAAGCCGATCGGCTCAAATCTTCCCGGCGCTTAGCAGATCTTGGTCATTTGGGCTTTTGCTGGCTTTGATTTTTGGGAGGTGGTTGTTGTTGCTGTTTTAGGACGAAAGGCTCGGTTTGGTGAGCTCTGCTTTTTTTTCCTTTCCCCCCGCCCTTTAAAAAAAAAAAAGATTGTTCCTTTAATTAAAATCTTCCATGAAAGAAAGCGATCGCTCCGGGAATCTATAGTCTCTTCTTCATGCAGTAGGATTTGCATATTTTTAATGCCCTAATTTCCTTGATGTATGTAAATGTGGCCGGACGTACTGTTAGACTCGAGCTGACGTCAATGGACGTGACCTCGCTGCTAAACCTTGAACGTGAAGCTGGGATGAGAGCGGAGAAGCAAGCGAGCGGGAGAGAGAAAAAGGGAGAGAGAGAGGAGGGAGGGAGAAGGGAGGAGGCGGCGAGGCAGAGCTGGAGCTCCGAAGCTGAAGCTGCTGCTGCTGCTGCTGTTGGCACTGGAGAGGCAAGGGCAGCCGGCGAAACCGCCTGGAAGAGGGGGGGGGGGACCAAGAACAAGCTCGAACCAAGAAAGGAATCTGGAGAAGACACCAACCTATCCAAGATTCTTTATTTGCCTGATGTTGCTCTGCAGCTCTGAACAAGCACCGTGCTGCTCCCTCTAATAAAATAAACATTTGCATCCACTCTCGTGTAACTTGGCACCCTACTACAAATGCAATACTTGGAGGGGGGCGGGAGGAGAGGGACTGTTGCAAGGGGAGCTTTTCATGTCTCCCTCACCCCACCCCCCTCCTCTCCGAAAGTGGGACGCGGCGGCTTCTCCAGAGAGAAGGCATTGCAGAGCCCGACTGTGGCCGCTTAGGTGGCTGGCCGGCCAACGCGCGCCGGTAACCCGCGGTGGTGGCGTGTTCGGCAGCGTGAACTAAATGCCAGTGCTGCGCGTGAATGTACGAAGAGGGGGCAGGGAACGAGGAGAACAGACCTCCGGCGATATTCTACGCAGGTGGAAGGAGAAGAGAAAGTGAAGGAAGGAAGAGATGAACCAGGGAGGTGCGGACTGAGACTCGCAAACATTGGCCTCTCCACCGGCGTATCCGTCGCTTGTTGCTGCGGTCGTCTTTCGGGACATGTCACCTTGGAGTCTCGGTGCCAGAGAGACTGTGTAAAGAGACCCAGGATTTCAGTAGTTAACCGTCCAGGATTTTGCCGAAAGGGAACAGAGCTAACGAAACGGGGTGTGGCACGATAGGGATAGTGAGAAGGGGGTCTCTTCTTTTGGCCTCCCGCCCACATCTCTCAACACATTTGTAGAGCTGGCTATGCTTGAAGGGATTGGTGAGTTTTCACTCAGGAGCTTGGGAGCATCCTTGGAGCGTATCCAGCTCTGCCTTCAAAAGAAGTTGGAGACACTCTCCGGTCAGTGTCACCTGCCTCCCTTTCCATCCCTTTGATGTATCCATGACATCGGTACAAAATTTACCAGCATCGCCTGTAAATTGGACGCCAAAGAACCCAAGACCTAACATACCTGTATTTCCCTCCCTTCTTTCATTCATTCAGAATCTAATTATTTATCTGAGCCATGAGCTTTAGAGAAGCTTTAAAATTAAAAGCTATTGGGGATAAATCCTGAATCTGAAGGCAAAACTCGGCCCTTAGTGTCTTTCTCGGTTTCTGCGCCTGTTTCTGTGCAGGTGTTTTTCTCTCGCCTGCCTGCTTTTTCTCTCCCGCCCCCACTCCCAAATAACATAATCTCTCTCTTCCGTGCTCGCATCCTTTCTAGGCTGGGGCAGAAAGTTCGCAGCCAGGATGCCGTTCTAGAGGTGGAGATGTCCAAAGGAAACCGCGGAAGCCACAATCTGGGGTCAGAGTGCTAATGTCTCCTTGGCTAAATTTGGCGGGAAAGTGGCAGCCAGTGCAGGGAGGTCTGTGGCTCCAAGCGGCGTCTCTCTCCCGCCCAGTCTCTCATTATCAGCTTACCTCTCCTCCCCACCCCCACCTCCACCCACCATCTTTGCATGCGAAAGGTTTATTTGAATATTTTTTTTAACAAGGCTCCTCCCAGCCAGCCGCCTCCTTTCCGGCAGGCACACATCTCCAACCCACAGCAATGGACTTCTCAGGATACACCTACAACTGACCACCATGGGCTCTAAAAGAGAGCTCTACAGAGCCACCTAATACAAGCCAAACGGTTTGGCTTTCTTTACAGATCCCGAACCTTTATCACTTCCAAATCACGCTAACGTGTTGTCACAAGATCTTTGGAGCACCAAAGTTACACGAGGGATCATTCTCGGCCCTCGCGGAATACCCACTGCACTCTCGTTTACTCCGACATTCAAACGGAGCATATAAATCAGTGCTGCGGATTTTACACACATTTACAACGTTTCCGTTTCGTACGCCACTTGGCTGGCTGGCTGGCTGGCTGGCTTCCACTTTCTTCCACTGTTGCTCATTCTGTTTCCACTCTCTGGATGAGTAGGACAGATAACCTCTCATACCCTCAGAGCAAGAAACATAGGCGTTATTTGGTTTATCGAAAAGGATTGAGCACATCCCACTGTTGTAGAAAGAGGAGAAATGGGAACAATTAAATCCGTCCAAGTTTCGGGACTGGAAACTTGGTCAAGTTAAATTACCGATTTATCGGGAAGAACTAATCATAAAAGCTCAGTCGTCTCAAAGTAGAAATAAACATGTCTAGGGAAGGAAAGAGCGAAATATATCAAGCGAAAGCGGGAAATAAACGCAAAAGGCTTTTGGTTTTAAATAAAAAACGCAAAGGCAGTGAAAAAGAACGGAAAGAGGAGAAATCCACGCAAATGCATCTTTCTCGTCTCCCGCTATAGGGAAATGTAGCCATTGGTCCCGTTTAGACTAGACATTTCTAATTTGTTCCGTCTGTCAGAAGGGGAATGAGAGAGGGCTTGATGCAAATTCATTATTTCTGGCAACGCATAATGTATAGCAGGAACTGAAAAAGACCGTGGCAATGGACGAACAATAGAGCTTCAGTTCGCGAGCGACAAAAGCGCTGGGGAACTGGTTGAATTTCAGAGCACGTCCTCCTTTACCAGAGAGGGCTGGGCTAGACCTCGGACAACCCCCCTCCCCCCCCAAAAAAAAAACTTGCAGAGAGGCTCACATACAATGCTTCACTTTCTACTCTGGAGCTTTGTGCACGCCGTATTAGGGGGCGAAACGTGTCTGTTTTAAATTCCCTCTTCATTTTCTGCTGGATGGAAGGCGCATTTTTAGAATCAACCCCGCGAGTGCCGGACGGTGGAATTAAGGCAGCCAGAGACAAATAGAGATAAAGAAATAAAAAGTGAAGGTGCTCCTCTTGGAAGACTTTTGAAACTGTTTCGTGTGCATTAACAGGAAGTTTGGGCTGCTCGACTATTCTTTTTGCTTCGTTTTTCTTGCCTGACGAAGATTCCACAACATCCACTGGAACCAGACTCCCCCCCACTCTTTTTTTCCTTTTTTTTTTTTATAAAGAAAACAAAACAAAGCTCTCTGTTCGTCCTTTCTGACCTCTCCCTCCTCCTCCTGAGCTGTTCTGTCTGGAAAGAAAAGAAACCGGAAAAGTAAGTAGTCCTGCCGACTTGCTGGGATCAGCCGTCTTTATCTGGGCAGAGCTGGGAGTATGGCGAGTGAGGAAAACACTTTGTAAGAACTTCGTGCCGCAGATGTTCCTCTGATTCGCGAGAAGTGGCTTCTCTGAACGTGAACTCTCTATGTGTCATGTTTCGGGGGAGAGAGATGTTTCCCCTAAACAGGTTGTATGGTTAGCCTTCCCATTAATTCCATTCACTGGAGAGTGGGAAGAAGTCTTAACAGAAGCGGTGAGCTTTATGAATTAACTTGAGAACTGGTAATGGATGGATGGTTTTGAACTTGTGCTGTTGAAGCCTGCTGGCCGATGCTTGGGATGAGGGTCTGTTAATTAGCATACAAAATGACTTCAAGTTGGGGAGCAGGAACAGCAAATAACTGGGACAGAAATATTTGGCCATGAAAATATCATCCATGATGTGTATTGATTTGCTATTTAAGACTGGAATGAAGTTAATAATAATACCTTAAAGATCTTGTTTGACTATTGTGGTCCTGACTTTTGAGTTAATGGCACAAATATTACAAAGAGGAAAGGTTGTTACCAAACTTGTATCATAATTTTTAGCTACTAACTGAAAGTACTGTACAGTGCTGTATAGATGGATGAAAATCTATGCCATGAAATTCCTAATAAGAAAACCGTTCTTATCTGAGCACCCCACCAATGCAGGATAGGATGCAGTCAGATCTTGAATACACCCATCCAGACACTCACAAAATAGCAGATGCATGACAATGTGCAATTGTCATCTACTATACATGTTGCCTAATCTGTTTACATTGGTATTGTTTGTAGCTTTGTTTCTACGTGTAGCTTCAAGGCTCAGCAGTCCATCTCCTCCTCTTGAAGCACTGACCATTTTCTCATTGCTTTTATTAGCTCTGAATGAGATTGCCAACTCAGGTTGTTGCCTCAGAAATGCCTGCATGCGTTTTCTACCCATAAGCTCAGAAAGATTTATAAGTTTATAAGGTAATTAAGCTCATATAATTGTTTTTAGTTGACTTGAACTGATAAAATTGCTTGAATGAAATCAGCTCCCCTGGGAATGGGTTCCAAATCAACCTGAACCTCAAAGGGATCAGTCTAAACGGACCATCAGCATTTCAGATTTTGCAAATATTGAAGGCTACAAACAGGTTGATGCTGAGGGAACAGAAGGTGGTCTCTGTAATTTCTCTCTGGACAGTCAAGTCTCTTCTTATCTTGAAGAAGGCTTATATTAGAAGCGCTGCCAGATTTTGTGCTGCACAAGGAAGCCACATCTGTATACAGTACTGCACTTATGCAATAGGATTCATTTTCTAACTTAAAGTGGAGGGTGAAATGAAATTTCAGTGTTCATGGACAAAAGGAAAATGGTCAAGTTAAAAAGATATTTTTTTTAAAAAATTGCTTAGGTCTAATTTATTAATAACAGAGTTCTATGAGTAAAAGAAGAAAAGTGAACTGTAGGCTTTGAAGGGCATATAAATGATAAGCACAGACACTACATCTTCTCATAAGGCAATTGGGACATGACTCTGTCTTTTTAAAGTCAAAAAGCCTTCCATAAAAAATAGAAGCGTGGGATCTCTCGTAAGCTTAAAAAACCTGAGTGAACACTTTTTGCATATTTTGAAAGTGGTGGCTAGGTGGAGCCTCCAGCCTTTTTTCAAGAAAGACCTGCCTTCAACCTGTAAATGTAGGTTCCTTGGCCTTTCCAGACGACCATTCCACAGAATCCAAGCATTTTCATAATCTAAATCATTTGATCTCTCTATCCTCAGTTTCTGAGCTTTACATCCCAGTTGAATAGTTTAGTGTTGAAGATTTGTTTTATGTTCCAAATGAAACACTTAACTCTTCAGGTGCCAAAATACAAAACAGAACACATGCATGAGGGCTTTTCCCCACTCTTACTGTACAAAAGATTGGATATCTTAAATAAATGCTAGTTTTTGTTTTGGTTACCAGATATCAGCCATGAAGCACACTCTAGCGGGAAATTGTTTTGTCCAAAATCTGTGAAAATACAGAGGACCATTTTAGGACATCAGGGTAATGATCTTGTCCAGCTCATTAATTTCCACTGAAGGATGTGCAAGAACAGTTCCTGGTGCTTTCTTCTCACAGGCTTAGTCAATTGGTTGGTACTAATTTTGCCTTTGTTATTATGATGGTCTTGGATATAGATTTTTTTAAAGCTGAGATTTTTTTTAAAAAAAATACATTTTCTTCAGTGATTTTTTAAGTTGCTTTTGTTTTGTAATGACCGTTCCCTTCTTTCTCTTTTTTCTTTCAATCTAATTTTAGAAACAGACTTCCAGAGATAATCACATGGAATGACAATCATGCAAAAAGGTAATTTCTTTTTAAAATAGCAAGCTTAATATTTCTGTAAGAGTTCTGTAATTAGCAACAGAAAGAGGAAAATACTTGCTTCTTAGAGATGTTTTACAAATGGCTTTTTGTCGCAACTATTATATATTAATTTTCAGCCCCACACATGCAGCCTGCCTTTGCTATTATGTATCAGGAAATTACAGGAATACATGGGATCCACTAGAGAAGAAAGAGCAGAATCAGCAATCACGTAAATAGTAGCATTGTGTTTTTTTCTTTGTTTATTATTTTTAAAGCAGTTACAATGAGACTTCAGATATGTAAATATAATGCTGTGGCTTTGACAAAGAAATAGACAGGCTTCTTAATGCTAGACTGCAGTGTATATATAAAAGAATCTAATATGAACTTGGGATTTAGTAGGGAAGGGATGAAAAAGGCCATCAGGCTTGTAACTATTAATGCAGCTTGATAGCAGCAGAAACAGGTTTTTCCACCATTCCTGCAGAGGAGTTTGTCCAGATCACTGAATGTTGGTTCTCCAAGGAGGAGCTGACAGAACAGCTTTTTTATAACAGGACTTGTTTGTTCCAAAGAAGCTTTGATGGGATGCTTTGCTTTTATGCCAAGATGTACTGGACACCTATAAAAAGATTAGAAAACAAGCTAAACAGTCACATCTGAATCTCCAAGCTATTAAGAGAATTTTACTGGAGAGATAAACAGGCACATGTTGCTATGATTCTTAGCATGCAGTTTCTTTCAACAATGCTGGTTGGTTTTAAATGACCCTGTCACTATTTTCAGTGAAATTTTTTTAAAAATATAATAGAGGTCGTAAAATGTCCCAGCACTTCTGATAATAGTAACAATTTCATCAATGTATGGCAACTAGATAGTGGTGTCAAAGGCATCCTATCTAAGACTCATCTTGTTTTTATACCTGAAAAAGTAAAGTAAAATGCATGTACAAATAAGTATTCAACATCAAAGAAACCACATGTATTTACTTTGACTTACACCTATGCCCTCTTTGGCCATCTTACTGAAAATAAAACACTGACTTCATTGTAAATTTGAATAAAATGGAAATGCTATTGGCTTTGTGAAGGTATTTTAAATCTGTTGCCAACTAAGAAGCAGGAAACACTTTTCTTTATGAGCAAGTTCATACTTGCTAGGTTAGATGCTTTTAGATCATGAGGACTAGGATCACATCAGATACTTTGCAGAACAACATAGGTGAAGAAAAGCAATGTCTTGATTTCCAGTGATAGGACAGTTGCTTTCATACAAATGCCAACAAA
Organism: Ahaetulla prasina; assembly: GCF_028640845.1. NCBI lineage: Eukaryota > Metazoa > Chordata > Lepidosauria > Squamata > Colubridae > Ahaetulla > Ahaetulla prasina. The sequence continues at coordinate 263,784,968 of NC_080540.1, forward strand.
ATCAGGAAACAGTGTAGGTGCAGGAACAGAACAGTTCCCACCCAGCCCCACTTGTGAATGTAGTGGATCAAAAAGGAAAATCAAATATTAAAACTAGAAATGTCTCTTGAACTATTATCATTTCAAATATAATTAGTTCTTTATGTATTCACACGTTGATAAGCTGATTTGTATGCTACATCCATATTCACCTAAGATCTGAGCACCACATGTTAGCTGAATATATTCCCATTCCCCTCCCCACCATTTTCCAGATCTGGTCTGTGTAATACAGTACATGCCTGATCATTCACACACACTGCTGCCTTTTGCTTTTTCAAAATAACAGGGTGGGGTGGGGATAGAGAAGGAAGAAGACTTTGTTCTGTGCTATCTGCCATTTCAGAAGTGCTCATTAGACTGCCCCACGTGTTCAGTGTCTTTCCGTATTCTTCAATATATTGGTGCCCAGCAGCTGGTCAAAACCTTGGTAGTACTTATGGAGCTGTAGATGATACTATGGCAAAATACAACCTTTGCAGCTCATGTATTCTCACACAACATGAGAGTGATGCCATTAGCCAGGTTCATCTGTGACAAACGTCTCACTGTGCATAAATATCAAGATAGGAAGGGCACTTTATTTTAAAAAAACTGCAATGTTTTTGACTCCATTTGGTTATAAAACATCTTGTTTGGCATACTGGGAACATTTAGACAGCATTTTCTTCTACTAATATGGTACATTGTTCTATCATAATTTTGTTTTGCTTTGCTTTTCCCTGTATGTGACAATATCCAACTTTAGACAGTAATTAGACCACTTTATAATTTACCTTTTAAAACAGTATATGTTGGAAATGCTTATCCCCTTTCCACAATTCCCCTATATTTCAGCCTTCAATGAGATTACTTTGCAGCTCATGGCAGAGAGATGCCAGTATATACAGGCAATTCCATAAATATCATGTGAATATGTTGGGCGGGGGAGGGGGACTAAAGCCAGTTGTGATAAAGAGGTATGTTTGAAGGAGGAAAAAACTAATCTATGCAGGTATCAATTAGTGTAGGGCACCAAAGAAGAATATCCTCTAAACAATTCAGATTTCAGATTGTTAGGATGCAGTGGCGGCAGCAGCAGCAACAGTGCAGGTCCAATTCCTATACGAAGGAGGGAAAGCAGGCATCGCCCTACTGAACTGTCAAAATGTCAATCTTTTATTACCTGGAGCATGATCTAGCCATTTGAGTGCTTTTATTAATTTGAACAGTAAATATATCCTGTTGTAAGATTCCTCGTTTCCCATCTAGCCGAGGGAGGTCTTAATGTTTGCACTTTACACTAGGGGAAAAAATGTATCCCAAATACGTGGCTAAGTAATTCATAGGATGATGTCTGCCCTCCCCCCCAAGCTTCCTTTTTTTAACTTTTTCGAAATTAGGAGGTGGTCATTGCAAGTCCAACTACTACACAGAAGACATTTCCACAGCTGAGGATGGAACATTAATGATTTCCTCCAGTTCTACTCAGGGCATCCTGGTTCGCTTCTCAACTACGTAGGAAGTTTGAGAAACCACCCCAAGTGCCCTTTCTCCCGCACATCGTTTTTTAAGGCCACCTCTACGAATGGAGCGGGGAGGCAGAGGAGGGCTAGTCTCACTCACTCACTCACTCTTCCCCCCACCCCGCCGCATGTTTACCTGTGTTGCATTTCTAAGGTGGGAGGGGTAGAGGCAGGCGAGAGTGGCGCGTCCGTGTGGAGCGGGTGCAAGAGGGAGGGGGGGGGCTGGTTCGCACGACAGAATAGCTGAAGCCGAGCTAAGAGAAGCCCGCTGCTTGCAGCCAGCCCAATTGCCACCCGAGCTGGCTCCGTTGCACACGCGCGCCATGGCGCAATCCTCGCGGAGGCGGCTCGCAGCGCAGCCCCGGAAAGGGAGTCAGAAGTAAAGCCATTTATAAAAGCGCGAGAGAGGCAGGCAGGCAGGCGAGCGCTCTTGTGCAGTGACACCGGACTCGCTGCGTAATGCAGCGCCAATTCCCAATCCCTGAAACGCAGGCCCAAGGACAGCCTCGTTCAGTCACACATCTCTTCTCCGTGCACAGCACATGCAGAGTCGTATCAGAGGAGAAATGCAGGCAAAAGGCTCTTCTCTTCTTTCTTTGCCCCCCCCCTTTGTCGTCCCCCCCCCCGGCCTGGCATGCTTGTATGCATCCTGAGCAAGGAGCGAGCGAGCGAGCGAAAATCCTTCCAATCTTTGGGACGTTAGAGCGATCTGCGTTAGCAACCAGGAAGGTAAAAGGCCGCGGGCTTTAGAAACCTCTGTCTGTTCCAACCTCTCTTCTCCCGGTAGCGCTAGAGAAGGCGATGCAGCGCCGGCTGGGAGGAGAGGTAAACGGGTCCAAAGGCTGCTGCCGCCGCCTCCGCCGCTCTCATTGCTGGAGCGGAGGGCTCAGATTGCTGAATCTCTCATGCATATCAATAACCGGGTGTACTTGAAATTTCTCGTGACATCATCATTACCTTGGTCCCCTGCTGTCCAGGACCTCTGACCTTGCTGGGCTGGTCCACATTTGGGCACTTCAAGCCCACCAATGATAGCCCTTTTCTCCTTTTTTCAGACGGGGGGCAGCAGCAGCGGCAAGCCAGCAAGACTGCAGCTTCTCATGCCCAGCTCTGGGAATCCGGAGAAACCGTGGATCTGCCAGGTTGCTTCCCCCCCAGCCCTCCCCAACCAAACCCGCAAGATATTTGCTGCCACCATTTGGTTAAAATAAGAATGTTTAGGGCGCTGTGATGCATAGCCCCCCCCCAAAAAAAGAGCAGAAGGCAGAGCTGAATCCTCGCACCACCGGCACCGGCACCGTCATCTTGCCAATCCTGCTGAAATGGGATTCCCTTCTCCTCCCCATCTTCTTCCTTTCTCTGCGCTGGAAATATCGCCGATGGCTTTACATCTTTATAAGAGGTTAAAGACCCTTTCCTGAGAATGAAGCAATTTACAATGCAAATAGAGGCCTGTGGAGGGATGGATGCTTCACACTCTTAACAGCTTGATGCACCTTAATAGCTGGTTTTATTTTCTGATATTAACAGATGAATAGTTGGTCCATTGCTGCTGGAAATTACTGGATTGAAAGGAAAGAAAAAGAGAGAGCGTGCGCAGGACAGAGAGAGAGAGAGAAAGACAGAAGGGAAAGGAAAAAGAAAGAAAAAAGTTTGGAGTAAAACTTTGAAGGCAATAACATCTGGATATGCCTTAGAAGCACGCAAAGCTCCCACAGACTGTAGCAGGTCATGATGGCTTTAAAAGGATGGGTCGACTTGGAAAAATCTATTTGTGGAAACAGTCTGGATTCTAGTGAGGAGGGGCTGAAAGCATTGCAAACCATATGAGGGAAGCGAGTTGTTATCTTTGGTTATCTAGCTGTATGAGTGTGTTGGTCTTCATAAAGCTAGATAACCGAAAGTAAAAACTCCTTCATGATCTTCGTGATCAAGAAACAAGAAAGGCTCCCGCAAGGGACAATAAAAGCCCAACTCTAAGAAGGATGCTAACTGAATGGCACATTTCTGCAGATCAAGGCAAGAGAGAGGGAGAAAAAGAACCAAATGACATGCCTGTGTCAAAGACATATATGTACATGTGTATCGATAGAGACATATCTGTAGGATATACCAGGGCACAAGATGGTGAAGAATAAACCATACGCTGCAAAGAGGATATTGTACTCATGGTAAAACAAATGCATGTCCACGTTTTGCTTTTGTTTTGTTTTGTTTTTGCTGTTCTGTGGGGAAGGGGTAGGGAGGGTCGATGAAAGATGATCCTGTTTAAAATGCAATTTGATTCTTTCCTGCTTAATCCTGCTCAGAAGTAAGTTCCATGAGGTCAGTGAGACTTGCTTCTAGGTGTTTGTATGGATCTGAAACCTTTCATGCACCTTTAAAATGTCAAGGAGGTTTTACAATGTACAGCTGTGGCCTAGTGTGAATCTGAGATAATTTCAACGATTTTTGAATAGATGTGTGTCTGTGTTTCTCTTCTCTTTGAGATCTGCTTAACAGTTTTGGAGTGTTGCTCAGAGTATTGCTATTTCAATGTGGAAGCACATTTTTTTTTGTGTGACATTAGGTGACATTAATATTTATTGAGGATTTGGAGGAGTACCACAAAATTGGAGATGTGTGTTTCTGTGTGTCTATGTTACAGGAGGCTTGGAGGAAGTTTATGGTTGATTTAAAAAAAAAAAAAGGAAATCAGTCTCCTATTCAAAATGCAAGCACAGATGCTTCTCTGTTCCTAGAGGGTTTCCTTGAGGAAGCTACTGAAGCAGAAAGACGTGATGGAGACGCGTTTGCCTCCCCCCCTGTCAAAATGTTAAAAAGTAGTCTGTGTCTTATTCTGCGGGTAGCATTGGAAATGAAAGTGACATTAACTCCCAAACCCACGTGTATGCGCCTCCTCTCTTCTTGTTTAAGGATGGCCAGATCTATCCAGGAAACTGCTTTGGCATCCCTAACTGAAATAATTAGGATGTATATAGACCTGACCAAAAAAAAAAAAAAAAAAAAACCCGGAATAAAAGGAAAGGGGGAGGTGAAATCCGAGGGTCTGGTCTTGCCTAATTGATTCCGTTAAACGGAATGCCTGAGATGTGAACGGCTGGATGCTCCTATTCCCACGCTCAGGGGCAAGTGGCCATGCTATGGCCCAGCAGCCTATGATAGACAGCCCTGCTGGGGGCTCCCTATGAAAAAAACATCAAGTGCACCACAGACTCATCTCCATCCCTTAAGAAAGTAGAGGCATTTCCCACCCACAGCCATCTGCAGGCACCTAAGAGGGGACCCCAACTGTTTGGAACTGCAGATTGTTGCTGTTAGCTCTATCATTACTCTTTCAGCTTCTCCTAATAAAATATAGCTTTGCTTCTCATGTAGACATTTTCTACAGCTCAGGAAAGAGAAAGCAAAGAACTGGTAAAAAGCAAAGTTACTTTTCTGGTTAAATGCACAACACAGGTTTTGGCCTAGCAAATGTTCAACAACATTCCCTCCCCTCCCTCCCTTCATCTATCTAGAACCTGCTATTGTACTTTGATGAACTTTTTGGAATGGTAAATAAACGTAAGTTTTAAATAAGTTTGATTTCACAGTAAGCAGTTAACTCCAAATGCTTTATCTATTACAAATGAAAATACAGACTCCTCAGAACCATCTTATTGTAGGCTAATATCTTGGTCTACTAAGCCATTAGGAGTTGAGCTCAGCTCAAAGGAACTGTTTTTCACTTGCTAAGCTACTCAGAAGTCATATGCATTGAGGAATCCTTGCTGGCAAGCAAATATACACTGAACTGACATCTTAACCCAATTTTGGTTTAATCTCCCTCCAAACAAAAAGTATAATTGAAATTATACATCATACACATGTCTAATCTTGTGTGTGTGTGTGTGTGTGTGTTGAGAAAGAATTAAATGCATTAATGAGACACACTTGGTCTTTTTGTTTTATATCAAATGGCATAAAACATCATTTTTATAGCAGACCTTCAGATATCAATACTTTTACCGCAGCTACATTTTAAGGAGTTTAGATAGTGATTCTTTGTACAGAGTTTTGAAGAGAGAACTGTGCAGGTATTCTGTTTATAAAAGGTCCTGAGAAGCATGGTAGCTGTGCACGTGCCAGAGTTTACGACTGCAGAAACCAGTGAACAGTTTCTTGTTTGTTTACTTGAGAAGTTCTGTTTGTGCAATCAACCTTTCATTGTTAAGTGCCTTTCTGCTTTTTCTTTACTGCATGTCCAGGGGTGCTGTGAACCTAGAGCTATTGTATCTACTACAATTAACATTTACATTAAGTACATGGTTTTCTTTTGCTAAGAAGCTTAATTAAGGGAATAAGATATTATGAAGGGGAGTCTTTTATTTAGCCAAAAACATGAAATGGAGCAAAATTATTTTTACTTTGCTAAATAAGGTTTTTTTTTACTTACTTCATTGACTTTCTTGTAAATTTGTTAAGAAAAACGCACCTGTTTTTTTTCTTTATAAGATAATAATTCTGTGTTAGCCATTGTCACATCAGAATTGTTTTGTACCATGCTAATGTTACATGAGTATCAATCAATAAAATACATTTTAATGTTATTTTTTATTATTTATTATTTCTCTTCCACAAAACTTGTACAAATTAAGATAATTTTAATTTGCATTTTACATATTCCAACTTCTACCAATTCTAAGGGAAATTCATTAAGTTCATATTTTATGGTATGTTTCTCGAAATAATACTGTTAGCAACAGGATCTTTCTTTTGAGCTCAAAGTAGCCTGAAAAATAAAATTTAAATCTAAAGAAGTATAATCTGAGTAGTCCTTTGAAGGCTAGCTTTAACACTGGAAGAGCCCAGATCAAATTTATTTAGCATACCATTGCATTGTAAAACAGTGGGAGTGAAGTTGCAGGGTTGCGTGAGTATGCATGTTAACTAGTGGGAACCAAGCCTTATTCCTTTTGAAAAGGGAGCAGCAGATTGCTGTGCAAGGCCAATGTTAAAAAGGCAGCTGAATTTAACACCATCTGGAAGAAAAGATCCCTTCACGACTTTCTCACACCGTCAGACAAAACTAGTGTCTCTTGTTCTGAGCCCTTGTCTATGTGGCCATACAATACTGAGTCATTATACTTTTGCTGAGAGAAAATTTGAGAACACAATATGGGTAACCAGTGAATGACCAAGTTTCATTGTGCCCGCTTAAGTCGATTGAAACCTACGTCTAGAGCCATGAATGGCAGTATTGTTTTCCTCACTGGGGCTATGCTAAATGTCAGAACAGTGTAAAGAAAAACTTGAAGTCTGCAAATAACTTACCAGATCTCAATTATAATATTTTCCCACACTAGAACTAATATCATTGCTAGGCTGTACAATGCACCACATAACAAAAAAGCCACTAAAAAGTGTTCATTTAAAAGTTATTTCAGACAAGCAAACTCCCATCCCCCAGTTTGGTAGAGCTAGACTAATCCTTTGTAGAGAGGTTCAGGTTGTAAAACTGTTCTTCATATAATCCAGAAAATAAACAAACAGCGTAAACAGTTTACTCCATAAATGTACCTCCAGCAATTGGTATTCCAGGAAGAACATGTAATTGTGATACAATTCTGGTACAAACTCTTCAGTTTGTTACATTTGGTGCTTCTCTTTGGATATTAACAAATTTGAACTTACAAACAACCTAGTCTGAGGGAGATTTATTGAAAAGACTTCACAGATCTCTGTAATATGTGAAATAGTTGTGGGTTTTTTTGTTTAAAAAAAAGCTAGGCACCTTGTGATACTAGATGGTCTGTATTATGCTCTGTTGGGTGTCATGCTTACTCTGCCCATTATTTTGTTAGTGTCATTACATTTCATCTCTACCTTAAAATGAAAATGAAGGTCAATGATCACATGCACTTTTCTTGAATATCTTGGCAACATGAACAATATAAATCTAAGTACCTAATGAACAGAATGTATTGGCTAATACTGGGAGGAAGGTATTATGAGATAAGTCAAAATGGCTTGTTAAAATTTGAATTGTTTTGTTAATTTAAACAATACATTTTCATTACTGCAGTGACAATAATAAACATCCTAAAAACTAATTATTAAATTTCTAGAGTACACATCATAGATTATAATCCTCAGATCATTACGAGTTCACTTAATATATTGGAGTAAACTGTTTTAGCTATGGGCATAAAATATTATTTTGTTCATAATAAATAAACAAATCTGGGTAATAATGGAGGTGTTTGGCTATTATAAAGAGCCCTGTTGAACACACAACCAAAAGAGTCCGTTTCTTCCTCTCTCAAACGCGCCCTCCCCCCCAGTTCAGAAAACAGAATATAGGATTGGGCAGAAAAGGTGACAGAGATATGAATCTCTACAATTACTAAAGGGATATTTGTGCATTTTGGCTTCTTCCAATCTCTTCATTAATTCTTTTAAGTTCACTGCATTTTGTTAATAAGTGTTCCTTTGTTAATGAAGTGTTGGATCTTCTGGAATTTTTTTGTATGGCATGAAACTCTTAATAAATTGTGATAGCATGATGGATGGAGATCATAAAGCAGACAGCAAAAGGTAGTCACATTAAGGAAAAAAAGGCCATCTTGGAGTATGCAAGCAGATTTTTTTTAAAGATAAAAGCTTACATTAATCTAAACAAGTTTAGATGTGGACTAGTGACAGCCAAATAAACTGAGATTACTACAGCCCATTGTTATTTCAAAATTCTGACATGATGTACATTTCATAACCCTCATTTATATAATCCCTGGGAATTGATAATGGTGCTTCCTATATAAAATTGAATTATTAGCAGGTTCAATTTTTCAGGACATTTTTGAAGAAACTGTTAAAAATACTCTCAGCACTTTTGACCAAGATTGAACATTTTAATTGAAGGCATTAATAGGTTTATTATTAAGTTGACTGAAATAAATGTACAACATTGTCCTATAATGTTTACTCAGAAGTAAATTCCATCCACTCAATTTGATTTCCTCAGGTAAAAAGAGATGAGGTTTTGACCTTACTGTCACTGCTTTACTGGAATCTCAGATGTTTATAATGAAGTCCTTGATTGAAGTAGCTTTGTGATTCAGTTGTAAATTTTCCTTTCCCCCTTCTTTTCTTTCTCAACACATTAAACCAAGAGAGGATTTATCCAGAGATGAACCCAACATTTGATTCATTTCAGGCCCTTTGCAGAATTGACAAGAAAGAGCCATTAGCTCAGGAACAAAAACTTTGCAGATGTATGGATTTCTGCTCTCCTGGGTAGCCACCAGGAGGGATTGGTTGGGCAGGAACATTGCCATGTTGCTGTTATTGCTGCTGAGCCTGACTCCATGCTGGTTGTTCAGTAGCACAGTGCAATGTGATCTTAGTGCAGTCCTTTGATGAAAGATGCTGAAGATCATTTAGAACAGGAAGGCAGCAGGCAAACTCAGGCAGCTGGCCTGCTGAATTCTTGCACTTGTTGCTTTAGAGCTGAGACTACTAAGAGCAGACAAGTTTCTGGCAAAATGGATTAAAAGAGCAATCCGAGATTGAAAAAGATGTAAGTGTAAGTGCTGGATATATATATATATATATTTGTTTTCTGAGGTTTTCGCGGGTGTTTGTATGTAGGTCTTTGGTTATTCGGGTTTTCTCCCGCGTAAAATTGGAAGTGTCTTGGCGACGTTTCGACGAAGTCTCATTCGTCATCTTCAGCTGAAGCCTGAAGATGACGAATGAGACTTCGTCGAAACGTCGCCAAGACACTTCCAATTTTACGCGGGAGAAAACCCGAATAACCAAAGACCTACATATATATATATATATATATATATATATATATATATATATATATATATATATATGTGTGTGTGTGTGTGTGTGTGTGTGTGTGTGTGTGTGTGTGTGTGTCCCCCTCTGCAGAAACTCAATCAGAAGAAGTTGCCCTCAATCAACTCACCCCTGTGGGTTTTAGGGTCAGTCTTCTGAGGCTATTGCAGCAATAGCAGCAGCAGCAGAGGTTGCTGACTTAGCAATGGCAGTGAGCAGGCAGGACGCTGGGCAGTACCAGGCTGCTGTATGACAAGCAACAGTTGCCTCTCAGGCACAAACAGTGATTGGTGTTTCCTGGGAGATGGGGTGGCTGAGCTCAGAGGCTTGCCTGCCCGCTCTTCTCCATCTGGTGTGGGCTCTGCCTGGTGAGGACAAAGCAGCTTCATTCTTGTTATGTCCAAGTTCCTTATCTTCATCTCTATCAGCTTTTTATGCATGCCCTCAGGTTGCCAGATTTTTTTGTCTTTATGTAGGCGATTCATGCAATGTATCCTTTCCATCTTTGATGGAACTACTTCCACTACTGCTACAAACGCCAATCACTGAATCTACAACTCCTTTCATGAAGATCACATAAAGACTATTTTTAGTTGCTATTATACATTCTCTTCTGAAAAGTGATCAGTGATTATTGATTTTTATTATTAACTAGTTGTGAATAATGTTCTCTGGTGCATGGTTGGGAGAAAAGGGCAGCATTCCCACCCATATATCTTTCATCTAGTTGGTTTTATTTTGGTGGGATTAGATTGGTTCTCAGTATCAATCTGTGCAGTATGGAGTCTTGAAGCAAAAAGTAAGTGGATGCACTGTTGATAGATTCTTATAGGGATTAATGTGGTTTTGTTAGGCAAGAGCTGGCAGATGTAGGATTTGTATGACAATTCTGTATTTTTACTCATTACTCTGCCTTCTCTTTCTTCGATAATCCTCAGGATCCCATTCTAAAATGTGATATGAAAGATATAGAAATGAATTTTAATTTCATAATTGTAATTTCATAAGGTAATTCCTCTCATTCCTTTCAGTTCCATATATTAATATCCAAGGTAATCTAAATAGAAATGAAATCATATTGGAGATATTTTCAAAAATCTAAAATACATGTTTCTATTCTTGAAGAATGTAACATAATGTAACATAATGTAACATAAACATAAACATTCACAATTTGGTCCACTGAGAGCATCAATTGTTCCTCTTCTCTCATTGCAAAGTCATTGCACCTGCCCGATGGAGCAGCTTAATTCCCATATTTGGATGGCCTTCCATAAGCCTCTAAAAACTTGACTTCTTCCTGAGCACTGGGCTAGGAAGTTAAGTGAGCCCATTTCTGAGGGACAGTTGTGAATGTGGATAGATATACTGCCATAGGCCAGATATGTTTGGGGGATTTTTATTGTTTATTTATCACACTTGTTTGCTGAACGGTATCATATGTTGGGTGGGCAGTCATATGAATAAATCCAATAAATAAATAATTAGTTTTGTCTGTCTGAAGTTAGCTAGAGCCCTGTTGCTATGTACAGTAGGACTTTTTCAGAGGTAGCTTTCAAAATTGGTGTCTGAAGTATTTCCCAAAGTCCATTAATGACATCATGCATGGACATTTAAACTTGTTGTAAGTTTCAGAGAGGATTACAGAGAAACCATGCTGTGCTCAAGTAATGATACCATCTTAACTTTTCAACTGGGAGTTAAATCCACCCACCTCGGTCTGGCATTTCTCCCTTGCTAATGGACTGAAAAGGAGGAAAGACCTTGACCTGTGGTTAAAGAAGAAAACTAGATTCGGAGCATAACATTTACAATAATTCTGTGCACATTCATTTTAGTAGCTCGCTTGGCAAATCATAATTTAAAATGGATTTTTTTCCACATTAAAAAATGCATCCATACATTTGCCAAAATAAATGCACTACCATCGTTGACACCATTTTGTTTCTAATGACTAATGTTCAGGAACCAAGCAATGTTCTTTTTATTGAGGCAGTAGATGAGATATATTATAGAAAGCTACTTTAATAGCCTTTGTAGTAAGCAGATGAAAAACCAGACACCTTCTCTATTTAGTTGGCCAGGTTTTAGAACATTGAAATGTTCAGGTTCTTAAAGACATACTTTAGCTATTTTGTGCTGAGAAAAAAGTCCTTTTGTACAGTGAAAAAGAAAGACGAAAGAAAGAAAGAAAGAAAGAAAGAAAGAAAGAAAGAAAGAAAGAGAGAGAGAGAGGGAGAGAGAGAAAGAAAGAAAGAAAGAAAGAAAGAAAGAAAGAAAGAAAGAAAGAAAGAAAGAGAAAAATATTGCATACTTGCTGGTCTCTAGCTTTATATACTTCCTATTTTTAATTTCAGTCATTGAACAGCTTCTGAATGTTAGTAGAATTTTGTTTTAAGGAGCTGTGGTACAATTCACTCAGAATGCAGGAAACCAAGACACACAAATAGTTATCTAATTCCTACTCTTTCTCTATCTATTCCCTCTCTTTTTCTCTTTTCTTCATTTCACAGTGATTCATTTTAAGAGATCAATATTATTTTTAATCATGCTTAAGATATCTGTACATGTGTACATGGCTATGTACACATACACACATACACATATGTGTTTATGGCTGTCAATAAAATAAGAGGCCTTTATTCTTAACAAATGAGAGCATGATAAAAAAAAACTGTGGGCGTATCAAATGTCTGCTTTTTTTCTTTCTTCATTTTACAATTTGAAAATACATTAATTTTTTATTTGTTCAGTATTTTTGTATTAGAACACTATGTATTGCTTAGCACAGTGTGACCCTGGCTGATCTGTAAACTGGAGACAGGTAAATCAGGTTCTCTTTAAAAATAATATAATGCACCAATATCTTGCTTCGTGCATCAATATAGATCTACTAGAAGAAAGATTATACTGTAATTTGCTTCCACAGTGTTTCAGATTGTTAAAATGTAGTCCAGATCAGTAAAAAAATTCCAATGGATCTGGATGATTGCAGACTGAATCCCAAGTGATTGTTTTTCATTAGGCAATATCAGAAGATTAATGTAATGTATAATATTATATCTTCATTTCATGCAGGCAAAGGCTCATGTTTAAATACAGTGTAAGACAGAGGGAAAGAAATTAGTGAAATCTTTGTAAGTGTAAAGCCAATATAAAAATATTTTCTATTATGTGTATTAGTAAACCATTTTGCTTTGAAGCGAACTCTCCTGTACTTTATTAGAATATTTATAATAGAAGACAATATGTCCTAAAGAGACCATGTTCTAAGAAAGTATTTAGAGAATGATAAGGAAGTATTCTGGTGAAATTTATAAAAATATTCTGAAATTTCAGTTTTTAAATCCATTGTTATATTAGGAATTTATATTATTTTCTAATGACCAATTTATAGAAATTAAATTAGAAATGAAATGCTCTAATGTTTATTCTACACAGAAAAAACCAAGAAACCAAAGTCTGGTTTATACAACAATATTGTTATTTTTAGAATACTAGTCATATGGTAAAACTATAAGACAATCACCTTCCTTTGGTCTCCTGGAGATGATTCTGCTTTGAAATATTATATATCTGCACAAATAACTTTAGCCTTGTAATGATCATGAATAAATGTGAATATACCCAAAGAAATGGAAAGGAAAAAAGCCTCTTAAAATTATCAGTTATAATAAATAGACAATAGCAATTATTGTATGGTTTCTGCTAAAAGTTCCTCAATCAGTCATTAAGAGGCTATTTGCTTATGTGGAAATGAATCTAAAGCTATACTTAACAAGATTATTCTGTGGAAAAAAACCTACTGCTCTTAATTTATTACAGCTGGTTGTGGAATACAATATGTATGCTTCTGGACATGATTTATTAGGAAATATTAATATTAATTTGGTAGCTTCAAATAAATTCTATAGTGCTGAACTGGCAAATATGCTGATGCATACTTTGATTTTTAAATAGTTGTCATGCCATCCTAAGAATGTCACTGAAAACAAACCTAATTGATTTCAATAATTTTTTTCCCTACATGTTAAAAAGTGGGAGACAAATAGAGTAGGTATCAGAATGATTCAAGTAAATCTTAAAACATATTGTAATCTAGATGATGCAGCTGGCAAAATTAAATATTGGTTTACAATATTGGACTGAATCATGCCACTATATAATCTATAAACTTAAAAGGCTGATTCAGAAAAGAATAATTATGAAGCTTTTCATATATATAAACTCAATATGCCTCTCATACATACAAACACACACACGTATCATTTTATATCATATATATAATACCAAAAAAAGATAAGTATTGACTCCAAAATTCCACACTATGACTTAGCTAATGAGAATCAATTAATTTATTTCTAATTATACCATAGTTTTTCATGTGCCTTGGCTTTAACTATCATGCTTTGTTTTTAAAAAACACCATTTTAGCCCAGTAGTATCTCAGCTGGCTTAAATCCAGTTTTCTTTTCTCACGAATATTTACACATTTTCTGTAACCGGTTTGTGGATTATTTTCAGTGTTCTAGTCATTGATTACAGTTTAGATCTGGTATCAAAGAAAGAGTATCAATTTTCTACCTAACAGTTTGTTTAGAATATAGTGAAACACTATACTAAAAAATAAGTCGGATATTTTATTATTTAAACACATTTACTTGAATACCGTGGTATTAGAGCTTCTAACATTTTACAAATGATATTGCTATATAGTAAAGTCAGTCTAATGCTTAATAATTACAACACCCATATCTGCCTTTCTGATATCTCTTCAGTCCACTGGATTTTGAACAGGGATTATGATTTTTATAGTGATAAATAAATTACTATAATGGTAGTTAAAATACCACTCAAATTTATAAAATCACTGCATTAAAATAATATATTATGCATTGTTTAATTATTTATCAGGACTAATTTAAAATAACTGTAGGGTAAACCATATATTCATTTTTAAATTATGGCCCCCATACAAGAAACAAACATGTTTTGGCTGGCTAAAAAGGAGAGATGGAAAGCTATCATGTGGAGTAATCTTTATTAAATGTGACCTGGTTGTGTCGCAAAATAATATTGTTAAAGATGCATGGCATTCATTTGCTTGAAATAAAATGGAATAGAACATAATGTATAAATTTGAGGTAGATATAATTAATAAATAATGTGAATTTCATCAGAATCACTTATTGAAATAGCACTTGAGTGTGGCAAGAAAGCTGATAGACATTTGGACTCATAGTATTTATACTCCAATGACCAAACATAAGCACGACAGACACTAGTAAAATATTGAAAAATAATATCATTTTAATCTTGCATTAAGTATCAAAAATGCAGAATTTTGCTGACATCGATGAATAGTATTGCAGCTTTCAGAAAATCCAATTCATTACATTCTTCAAGAGAAAAGGCACACAAACTCTAATCTTTGCATATAATCACCATACTATCATGCAATTATATTATAGGAATGAAACACAGGCATTCTTTTCCTTCTGCTTCTTTTCCTGACCCCACCCTGTTTAAGCTGCTAATGAAATACTGGAGATTGATTGCAACATGCCTGCAAGGGCATATTTACTGTACCATATATAGTCAATTCCATTTGGTGCATTAGCATGTAGGCATTTTATGCAAATTTAGTGAGAAAATGACTCATGTATATGATTTAATATGCATCAGCAATAACTTGGAACATCCTCATATGAAGAAATTAAAAATTCATTATGGAACTAGACTAGTGTTGCTACATGGCTAAAACATTATTAAAGCATATTTCAGTGTTTTGCTTACACTAGGATTGTCATCATGGTGCCACCATTTCATGACAAAGCCTGTAGAATAGAAAACATTCAACTTAAAATGTCTGCTGGCACACATCGCTGGATTTGTATGTCACTAAACAATGAACGAGCCTAGCCTTGAATACCAACTATTTAATTAGCACTTTTGCCAGCCATGCATAAAAAACCAGCTCATTTACATGCATCATGCTTAACAATTATTCCCATAAAAGCTACATTTTTTTCATGTAGCCTTGCATAGTAGTGTACCGTTGCATACATTCATACATATATATACATACATACATACATACATACATACATACATACATACATACATATATATATATATATATATATATATATATATATATATATACATATATGTATGTATATGTATATGTATATATATGTATGTATATGTATATATGTATATGTATATTCCCCTTTTAAAACTTTAACATTGAACATTGAAGTTGGTGAAACATACAAATATGTGATATTTCCAGTGGTAATACAGTTTAATTATTTAATTTACCATCAATGTGCAAAAGGCTGGAAACAACGAATAATTAAGATCCGCAAAGGGCAACAGAAACTCTGCAATGGTCACCAGTTTAATTAAAGGTCATTATTGTAAGGTTTTGGAGTACAATTATATTTAATGACAAGTGCTATCTTGCAAACACTGCTTGAGGAAAATATGAATTTCTTATTGTAAACATTATTGGGAGATGCTGCTGTGAGGTGTAAATTAATCTAATAAACACTTAATAATTTGTGAAAGGCAGACATTTACATTTTGAAATTCACTCCTTTGAAATTATAAATTCTGCTTAATTTTCTTCTCAGCTACATTCTGAGAAATTATAATTTCTCAGAATGTAGCTGCGAAGTAAATTGTACAAAGTACATATACAAAATACGTACAAAATACATATTACAGAATAAGGGGTCAGTAAATGAAACAGATATGTTGGCTGCATCAAGATGGATTGTACAATAATTACAAATGAACAATTTTATAATGAATATAATCTACAGGAATGCCACTACAGCAAAAATGGCAAATGATTGTTAATGAATAGTAGTCTGCGAAGTATTTAATTTATGATACTGGTCCATGCTTATCTAAGATTAAATTGTTGTTGTTTTTTGGTAAATGTACATATATGGAGTTTTTATAAAAAAGAACACAATTTATTTTCATTAGGCTGTTACGTATACAATAATAATAGAATAAAAATCTGAAGGAATATTTAGTTTTTGGACCAATAAAATATTAATGTATGATATGTATCTGATGAAATCTTCATATTTCAATATTCATAATTAAAATAGCATTAAGAATTTATAATCATATGGAATTGATATAATAAGGCCCAAGTATATTTTCTTGTTGAATGATATTGGAGGTTAATTTAGAGCCTATAATATTTTAGAAAAGGAGTTACTTTAGAAGAACAGTAAATGACCAAATAACATTTAGGTAGTAAAAATTTAGAAATTTTGCATTAATGTTTTTAGAATATTGTTCTTATACATATTATTTACTTATTAAATGCAAAAGATCAAAAGGGTGCTATGATCAAATAAATTTTATGAAAAATGATATTCAAGTGCTATTACTTTTTAATCTACACTTGTATGCAAGTGAAACAAACAAAATGTTAAAAAGTTATGATATTTATATAGTTACTTACCAAGCACATCTAAATTATATTAAAATAATCAAAATATCTTTACAATTCTCAAGACATGACACAATTTTTTAGCACTCCTAATGTTTGGAAATTGAAGGGTGAAAAATTTGACACGCCTTACATGTATATGTCTCATAACATCATTTATTCCTTAGACAAAGCATAGCAATACATGGCTTTGAGAATATCTTAATTCCCAAACACTAATGTTAAGAATCTATCTATAATTATACATATACATACATATATATATATACTGCATATCTGCAAATATGTTAGATAATATAATATAATATAATATAATATAATATAATATAATATAATATAATATAATATAATATAATATAATATAATATAATTTGTATTTATAATATAAATACAATTCAATTCAATTCAATTCAATTCAATTCAATTGTAGGTATATAGTATGTATACCGTATTATAAATATATAATATTTCTATTTTGAATGCTATGATCCAGTGGTGGGTTTCAAATTTTTTTACTACCAGTTCTGTGGGTGTGGCTTAGTGGGCGTGGCATGGCTTGGTGGGCATGGCAGGGGAAGGATATTGTAAAACCTCCATTCCCACCCAACCCAGGGAAAGGTTACTGCAAAATCCCCATTTCTTCCCGATCAGCTGGGACTTGGGAGGCAGAGAATAGATGGGGGCGGGGCCAGTCAGAATTTTTACTACCAGTTCTCTGAACTACCCAGAATTTCTGCTACCGGTTCTCCAGAACTGGTCAGAACCTGCTGAAACCCACCTCTGCTATGATCCGTATTTTTTATATACAAATACATATACATATACATGCACAAACACATATAATAATATGCATACATATTAATATGGATCATAGCATTCAAAATAGAAATATATATTAAGTTCAGCCATGTCAATATATGTAGAAATATTGTTTGTGGAATAAACCTAAATAGATTGATTTAATAATCTGAAGATTTAATGTCTAGTAATAAAGTTAGTGGCAAATCAGGCCTCTTCCAAAGTAAAGACTAACTTGGTGTGTAGAAAGGTGGACTTAGATTTGGGAATATGGGGACATTTGGGAAGTGTTTTTACAACATTTCTACAGAGATAAATAAAAGACTAAATATTATACATTATAGTAGGTGTTTATAAGGGGAATACAAGATAAATAAAATGAGGACAAAGATTTAATTATATGGTACTGCGTGTACCTGAGTCTGTGTGGTATCTGGCTATGATCTAAGATACTTAGTATTATAATCTGCTAAAATTAATAGTCATTACTATCAGATATGTGTTTTTGGACGTAGATAATATTCTGAACCTATAAACATTATTTCTGGGAGCAATAGAATAAGTTATTTCAAAGAAAATAGACTTTATTGCCAGGATGTTTTTATTGGCTATGATGGAATAGTAATTTTGATTTTTTTTTCTTTTTAAAAATCAGATGAAGATCTACATTGACTAGGACATAAATAATATGAATTAGAAGGATTCTTTTGTGCTTTTTCTACAAATGGAAAAATATTAGAACATCACATAGGTAACTAGCATTTTGTTTTGTAATCTCTTATTAATATGCCCTTGCTTTACTTATAAGCAAATGGAACAAATATGTTAACTCTTGATTTACTCATAGCCATGGATGTGTCTCTACCATTAATGGCAGGTGATCCCAATACTTTCTTTTGAAACAATGTGCATCATTTAAATGATGGAAAGTATCATTTGGATTTGTGTAAAATGGAACAACAGTAAATTCATCTATAGAAAATACACGAAAGCCATCCCCACAACTTCCCTAATAGCAAAGTTTTTCAGAAGCAGCAGCAAAATCTCTGTTCTGTTTTGTATCATAAATATATAGAATGGTAAGAAAATCCAACAGATTAATTTTGTTACAATGCTAGTGTATAAAGAAAGGCAGGATGGATCATTCATTCTGGTACCTAATTCTTCATGAATCACAGTTTTTTTAAAAAAAATATACTTTATTAAACTTTTATTACATTAAAAACATAAGAAAAAAAATTATATCACTTGACAGGTATTTGTGGTGTTTTTCCTATAACAATAGGAATGTGCATTATTTACACAATGTGCATTATTTACAAAAATTAAATTGTGTGTATTTACATTCTTATTTTATCTATTGCTTATACTTAGTAACTAATTATTCTTATCTATCTCCGTTCTATCCATTTATACCACTTGTAAAATATCGATGTCTCTTTATCTTTTATCTTTATCTTTTAAACTCAGCGTTAATTTGTCCATCTCTGCGCAGTTCATGAGCTTTTGTATAACAAGATTCTCTGTGGGTATACATAGCTGTTTCCAACATTGAGTGAAGGCCATCCTAGCGGCAGTTAATATGTATAGTATTAGATATTTTGTGCTCTTCTCATTTTTTTTTTTTTTGAGAATCCCCAATAGAAAGAGTTCCGGTTCTAAATCCAATTGTTCATTCATAATTTCCTGTAACCAGTCTTTAATTTTAAGCCAATATTTACGTGATTTGGGGCCGGATCACCACATATGGTAATATGTTCTGTCTTTATTTTTACATTTCAAGCATCTGGGGCTCATTTTGGGATACATTTTCGCTAATCTTGAGGGGAGTGTTTTATAAGTGTTTTCTTTATATGCTGCTGATTTTGTTAGCTTATAATTTCTGTTCCATATAGTCTCTCAGTCTGATAAATTTATGTTATATCCAATATTTTGACCCCATGCAATCATACATCCTTTCGCTACTTCTTCCTCCAAATCTACTTCCAGCAGATATTTATAAATTTGGGTAATATTTTTTTTTGTCCGGCCCTACTAATTGTTGTAGTTTAAGATATATTCCATAATCTTTTATATCTTGTTTGTATTGATTTTATAATTGAAGGTAAGCCCACGAGTCCACTCATAGTCCTTGTTCTTGGAGGTTTTGTAATGTTTTTAATTTTCCATGAATATCTAATAAGTCCTTGTATTTTAACATTTTATTCAAGTCTTAAATTATTTGGATGGATCATCGCTTCCATTGTGGATAGCCAAATTGGGATTTTTATGTAATGTTTCTTTTAAACTTTAATCCAGTTGTTTATTAGCGAATCTCTAATCAGAAGTCTATGGAAATATTGTTGTTTTGTGTGTCCTGTTTCCCACAGAAAGGCATGATGAATCACAGTTTTTAAAAAAAATAAAAATACACATTGAATTAATTTTTCACATAAAGTCCTGACATTTTAGAGAATCCTTCAGGGCTAATTTGTGTAGTGATATAGAAAAATAGCAAATACATATACCCAAAGTGGCAGTATTCCTGCCCACGTACCATCTGGGGAATAATAGAAATACAAACATAGGTTTAAAGGATACACTTTAGACTCAGAAATGAAAATGGCTATTTAAGATGCATAAGCTTGTGTTGTACATCTCTAGGGTATTATTATATTTAACACAAGAATAGTTCCTCCTTTATTTGTCAGAAATAGATGACAATTGTCTACCATGCTATACAAAGATGTACCTCAGAACTTTGTTTCTACAAGAAAACATGAATACTGAACATAGTATGAGAATGTTGTAGAGATACTCTAAATGCAAATAGCTAGCATATACTTTAGTTTCATTGCAACATTCAGAAATTTCTGTGATGGAGCACAGTAAAAATTTATTGCATTTAAAGAGGAAAAAAAAGGCTTGTGTAGAATAATGGACCAAGCATTGTTTCCTTACAACGCCTTCACATTAACAGGCTTTTCAGAGAAACTGATTGAAATAACATCAGATTTAGCATATATTCAAATTGTGTAATAGAAACAGCATATTAATTTTGATAAGAGTTGTAAATAAGTGGATGAGTATGATAAATTTGGATGGAGAAATGAAGATTCAGATTCTAACTCAGTCATCACTTTGAATAAATCATATCTCTAACTCATGTTAAAAGCTAAATAAGAGTTGTTAAAAGCTAAAATAAGAGGACCCAATGTGTTTACTCACCAGTATTTTGGCTGAAGAGCTGAATATTAATGTAACAAGCTATAATGCACATCAAGACTGCAGTCTTGCTTATGTGTCAGCACAGTAAATCAATTTCCTTTAGGTGGCATTGCATATAGGAAAGAGGAGCTCGTATATGAGAGATGGAGCAAAGTTTTATCAACAGGTAAACATCAATGGTGGTTCCACTTCAGATAGCAGAATGTCTAAGCTAAGCATTGTGTACAGTTTAGAAGTTCTGATCATAGTATCATATTTAACTTGTGTCTTAGAAAAAAAAGTAGGGGAAACTTTCATCTTTCCACTATCATAAGCTCGTCTTTTTATTCTCCAAATCTATTGGTCTGGATAATATTTTCCTTGGCATCTTCCCCTGCATTCACCTTCTGTCCACAAGTGCACATCTAGTGTTTATTTCATTGATAAGATTGGTATTAAGCTTTTTGTGTTTTAAGAAAATAATCATTTCATTTCATCATCCTACTGTCTCAACCTCTCCACAGTGACTGTTCTACACCAAAGTGTCTCCATAGCCCTGTCTCTCCCAATGTACCTTCCTGGTCCTGTGTCTCACTGATCCAGGTTTCCTAGTTCTCAACAAGAGGTTGATGTCTACCAATTCCTCATTCCTTAAATTATTTTTCTCAGTAATTTTTTTCCGCATCTGATTTGATGATTTCCATTTATTCAATCTGCACCTGAACATCAGCAAGACCAAGGAGATGGTGTTGGACTTCTGGAGGAAGAGAGAGGAACCTGCCCCACTTTACATTGAGGAGGGCTATGTAGAGAGAGTTTCCTCCTTTAAATTCCTGGGAGTTTATCTCAGTGAAGACCTCACCTGAAAAAACAACATGGTGGTCAGGAAGACCCAACAGAGACTCCATTTCCTTAGGGTCTTGCGTAAAAACAGGGTGGAACAACAATTGATGACCTCCTTTTACCGATCCACAATAGAAAGCATCCTCACTTATTGCATCATGGTATGGCATGCCAGTCTGAGAGCCGTGGATAGAAAAACATTACAGAGGGTGTTAAGCACAGCACAAAACATTGTGGACTGTCCCCTGATACCACCAGATGAGATCGCTAGGGCTCGTTGCTTTAGAAGAGTGAGGAAAATTCTCAGGGACGACTCTTACCCTGGTCATCACTTCTTTACCCTCCTACCATCGGGAAGGAGATATAGAACTATAGCCAGCCGTAGAAACAGGCTGGAGAACAGTTTTTATCCGTAGGCTGTCAGACTCCTGAATGAGAAATAACACCATAACTATGTAGTATGATGGCCTGCAGGGCCAGCGCAATGTGTAACATGTTCACACTGATGCAATAGGACTGGGTGTTTTTTTAATATGATTTATTGGGTTAGGGATTTTCTGTCTTCACTGTGAGTTGTATTGTGTTGGGGGGGGTGCACTGAGGTAGCTCAACCAAACTCATTGCAAATATGTTGTGCACTGACAATAAAGATTTGAATTGAATTGATTCTTTAAAATTCCCTTTTTAAAAATCTCTTAGCTTTCTACAGATCTTAAAGAAAGCCACAAGCAATTTAACTTTGAACTTCCCAAATATGGGCTGCATGTTTGGTAATTATAAACTGGAATTATTGAATGTAAATATTTACCTATTATTAAACAGATTACAGATGAGCTCAAAAGAAAAAAGCCATATGAAAAGGAAGACAATAGATATGTAAATTCCTCTTCCCAGGAATGCAAGTTGGAAATTGTTTTAGAGCAAATGAGAATATATTTATTCCTAATGTGCTTCGTAATAATTTGGCAGAAAACTATAATAGTGCTGTCTTTTATTATGCAAAGTATGTAGTTTTTAATCAGAAAAAAGGGTAATTTTAGAGCTGCTTTACCCAATTTGGCTTTTGGAAACTCCCAAGGTTTCTGGGAGCTGTAGCCCAACTCACGTAGAAGGCATCTCGATGAGAAAGACTTAAGTTTAACTCATATAATCATCTATTGTAATGACCTTCCTGTTAAAGACTACTTTAGCTTTAGAATAGAATAGAATAGAATTTTTATTGGCCAAGTGTGATTGGACACACAAGGAATTTGTCTTGGTGCATATGCTCTCAGTGTACATAAAAGAAAATTGCAATAATACAAGAGCAACCAATAGATTTAAACTTAATGTCAACCGCTTTAATCTAGATTGCAGAAAATATGACTTCTGTAACAGAATCATCAGTGCTTGGAATACTTTACCTGATGCTGTGGTCTCTTCCCATAATCCTAAAAGCTTTATCCAAAAACTTTCTACCATTGACCTCACCCCATTCCTAAGAGGACCATAAGGGGCGTGCATAAGCACACAAACATGCCTACCGTTCCTGTCCTATTGTTTTTCTTTTCTTCTTCCTATATATATATATATATATATATATATATATATATATATATATATATATATATATATATATATATATATATATATATATATATATATATATATATATACCTCTAATATTTACACATATATGTTTATATACTATATAATCTTTTTGTATGATACTTACATATATATTTGTGACAAAATAAATAAATAAATAAAAATAAATAGAAAGACTGATTTAAAGTATAAACATACAGTACATATTTTTGAAGTTATTCTCGGCCACTTCACTATCAGTCATAAGGATTACTGTATGGACAATTAGACAAACTCAAGCAGCAGTGAGATATATAAATTATGTATTATAATGCATATTTTCATATCCAATTTAGAGATAGCTGTAAAATGATTCTTGCCCATAGCAGCCACTATTTTTTCAGTTATACAGTACTGAGTGGCTAACAGAATTGTGGTTAATACTATGCTTAGTAGTATTCTGCATTAATACTACTAAATAACACACACAGAATAAAAATTAAATGTTTACTTGACTGAATCTTTATGGGCTGTAATCCATATTACATATAAATGACTCTACTTGAAGGCTTTCATAAAGAAAAGCAGCTTCAGGAGATAATTTTGATCAGAAAAATAACAATTATGTTTAACGTTTCCTTACTTTGTCATTATATTTCATTATGAACCCTGGTGGTGCAGTAGTTAGAATGCAGTATTGCAGGCTAACTCTGTCCATAGTCTAAGTTCGATTCTGACTGATTCAAGGTTAAGTCAGCACTTCCATCCTTCTGAGGTCAGTAAAATGAGGACCCAGATTGTTGGGGACAATATGCTGACATTGTAAACTGCCCAGAGAGTGCTGTAAATATATAAGTCTAAGTGCTATTGCTATATCTCCAAATTCAAACTTTCACAACGTTTCTTCTATATGGCTCCATTTTTTTTATGGCTCTTATATGGCTCCTTTTTTTTAGCAATGCATTCTATTTAGGAAGTAGATTTAGGTAAAGGAGTTGTAGTGAAAAGTACTTTAATTACATCTTCACACCAAGTTTTTGAAAAAACAAATCTGCCCAAAGTTATTTGTACTGTATATTTATATATATTTGATTTTATATTTAATTTATAATGAGGCCCTATCATTCTTTAAAAAGACATATAATAATAGATTTTAACAGCCATGCAATTGATTGTAAGACTCTACTTGGTAATTCAGTGAGCATACCTTTAACTGAATTCTGTATTAGGAATCTGCAGAATCTACCAAATTTAATTCAGAAATCTGTTCCAAAGTATTAGAAATCCAGATGAGGTCTAGATTTGGATCTCAAGCTAATCTGTGTGAAATTTGGAAATATTGTAAACTCCATTTTTCTGCAGTGTAGTATAGTAAAGATGCTAGCATGATTAAGATGTTTTCTCTTGTTTTTTGACAAGAATAGGATGACGGATTTTTATGCAAAATAGGATTTTATGTGTTAAATTATATCAGATTTTGTAGAAGTTCGAACTGTTGAGTTACTCTTATTCGATTTTATCTTATTTTATCTTATCTTCTTTCCTGTACTTACATTATCTAAACATCCTACATTATCTAAACATTTTAAATAGAATGTGGTAAAAATTGTATGGATATAATTCATTAACTAAGCTACTAATTTTACACATATATAGGCACAGGTTTTTTATGGAAATAAAACTATTATATCTAACAAAGCCTTTTCTGAAACATATGGTAACTGATTGTCAGGAATGGCTGTGTCAGGATAACATCTCTGCTCTGTCTCTGTCCTCACTTTGGAGTAACGAGCTGGCCTACAGCCAGTGGGTTCACGGCTCCTATCAGTCCTGGCCGAGAAAACTCAGCTGCCTGCCAAAAAGTTCAAACAGATTAAGACTTCAGCTCACTTTGACACGGTTCAGCTAATTTGCTTCCCGTGGAACTGAGAGCAGTCCCAAAGCTCCTTATATATCCTGTGGTATATATCCTTCCCTTTGATGATGCCGCCTCTCTAATCTTCTGAAGCGCGGGTCGATCCAGGCTTGATTAGTATGATTATTAGCTGTGTCTGAAGGCTTAGCCTGAGGAAGGGAGGAATCAGGGGATATCAGCCTCATTACGTCCTCCGATTGGCCTGGTTCTGGCTCCTGGAGCCGAGCCAAAGGAATCGGTGCTTCTGAGGTAAGCCTTACCAGCCCTTCCCCCTCACTCAGAGTCACTTTTGGGCATGGGGCCAGGTTCGGGGGCTGGAGCCACAACAATCTCAATACATAAAATAGTCATTAAACTAAGTTATGTAATGCAGCTCTGAAAAGTTGTTACCAGTCAGAACAAGAGACAGAGCTTGATCATGGAACTATGGAAAAAAAGAAGGATTTTTCTCACCTGTGCCACTAACCTCCAACACTTTTGGATGGACCAACCAATCACAGTATGATCGCAAGGGTCACTCTGATTTCAGGGCAAACTGGTTGGTCAACCTATTCTCTCCATCATGTCATTTTCTATAAAGTATAATAGGTTCCATTGTTGCCATTTTTTTTTGAGTGTGCTAAAAATGTGGAAAAACAGTACGCTTCTACAGATTGTGAACAGTCTGTCTCAGAAAGGTGCCTAATGGAAGGATGTTTATAAATTTGTGGATTCCTGTTGCCTCAGTCAGAGCATTGTACAATAGAAGATAACACTCAAACCAGAAAATTCAGACCTCCAATATATTTTTATCATCAAGG
Source organism: Ahaetulla prasina (assembly GCF_028640845.1). Lineage (NCBI taxonomy): Eukaryota > Metazoa > Chordata > Lepidosauria > Squamata > Colubridae > Ahaetulla > Ahaetulla prasina. Next base: position 263,810,924 of record NC_080540.1, read on the forward strand.
CCTTCCTGCATTGAACTAGAACAGGATATAGGAAAATCAGATGAACTCTAGCTGTTGGGTGAATTTAACTTTCATTGAAATAAAGGGACTCACCTCTTACCTGTAATTTCAAAAAACTGAAGGCCATTTGGAGCTTTTATTCTTTTTTTTACAAGAGGCAATTTTCATTTTCTATTTTTAAAGCATGTTTTATTTGATTTAAAACTGTGAAAAGTGCTCCTTTTCTCTTCTTTTTCTTGTTTTGCCATAGATGCTGCACAATCAGTGCACTCAGAGAAACATCATTTCAGAACCGATTCTGACTATATCTCTTACTGCTTTATGATTAACATTTTTGCATAAGAAATAGAAAATGCACAGAGGAGCATTGGAACAGATCTTTTTTTTTACATCAAGTTTTTTTTATTTTATAACATAAAAAAATTTCATTTTCAATTAAACATGTGTTGTCTGGGTACATATAGTTTTAGAAAATAGTGATCAAAATATTTACAACAGTATTCATTAAATTAGTATTGATTCTATAATAATAGTAATAATAACAATAACAATAATAATAATGACAAAGTTTAAACTCTTTAACATTTAACATGTGAGTGCAGCAAAATTGCACAAACTGATTACAAAGCTAGACATGACCAAATTGCTAAATTAATCCACTGGTTATTATGTAAAAAATACGACTTACCTGTATCTGAAAAGTCAGGGGAACATAAAGTGAAAAAAGTTGTTGAAAATAAGAAGATGAAGATCCTGTGGGACTTTCAAATACAGACAGATCATCATTTGGAACGTCAGATAACACAGTTGTTTGAAAACCAAAGCGTACAATTTATTAATATCGCTATAACAGGAGACGCCACAGTTGAAGAAAAAAACCTGGAAAAATTCATGAAATATCGCGATCTGGCCATCGAAACTTTGCGATTATGGATGAAACGTGACAGTGATACCCATTGTCATCAGGGCACTTGACACCATGTCCAAGAATTCTACAAAGTACATCAAGAAATTGCAGCTTCCTGCAATAACACCAGCGGAACTGCAAAAGACTGTGCTACTTGGAACAACATACATTTTAAGAAAATACTTGGTCGATACCTAGGATGCTAGCAGCATTAGTGCCAGTCAATGATATTTGTGATACATTTTTAAATGTTCAGTTGACTGAGTTTCATGTTTAATGATAATAACAACAGCAATTTTAACATACCTCCCTTATATCATTGATCCTTTCCTTATATTTCCCTGCTTCTAACTCCAGTTTTTATCAGCTAACCATTGATAAAATAAATCCCAGTTAAATGGGAGATCGTTTACTTTTCAGAAGTGATTGATAGATGGGACATTTCAGAAGCATGTTAATTTCTGCCTCAGTTTCAAAGTCTGAGCAAATATGCAAACATAGGAATACCATTGTATCTATCCAACAGTACCACTGAGAGAAAAACATCCAAAGATATTACATTTAACTGAGTAGATTAGAGGGGTGCCTTTACTACCACAGTGAATGTTTTTGGGTATTTTAATATCTTAGCTCTAAAGCTATTTGAAAAAAAAGTTTATAATTACTATTTATTTATTTATATTTCACATTTCTAAATTGCCCATCTCCTTCAAAGAGGGATTCATTGAATTATTGGGATTTAATTATAAATGAACATCAGTAAAAATCACAAGTAAGAATGAATTCGAATTGTAACATTTGGACACCTTTCACCACTTAACTGCTTTTATCTGGAATAATGTTATACTGTAGATAAGTGAAGTGCAATTATATAGTTTTTGACAAACATGTGGTATTTATTTACTTATGTATACTTCTTTGTCTCAAATTATATAGGGTTTCATTCCTGAAAAGGGGTTGGACTAGAAAAGGGGTCTCTAACCTTGGCAACTTTAAGCCTGGTGGACTTTAACTCCCAGAATTCCCAGCCAGCTTTGCTGGACTAGAAGACCTCCAAGATTCCTTTCAACTCTGTTACGATGTTCTGTTCTACCTTTTTATACCTTATTAAGCTATATTTAGAGATTATTTAATAGACATTCCTATAAATTATATAGAATTTTACAGAATTTTAAAAAAAATAAACTGTACACTGACCAACTTTAAGTAAGAAATTATTTTTATTTGTGTTTATAATTTACCTTTTAAAAAATTTGTAGATTTTCAAATGCAGATTTGTATATAGAAACTGTTCTAAAGAGTGGTGGATTTGGATAGTCTCAATAGCTTAAAAAGATTCATTTCAGTTAAGTCCTGAATAGCTTGTATTGTATTACTGAGCTCTTCATATAGACCATTGTCATAACATACATGCTAAATGTTCCACTAAAAACGGAACTGCTATTGACAGATGTGGCCTTGAGGCATGCACAAAAAGTGACATTCAGAACATAATATATAAGTTTTAAAAACAGAGTCTGCTTTTTTCCCAAGCTTCTAAAAATAAAAAGGGCTCAGATTATAGTGAATATGATGTTGAACAATATTATTCCAAATGGTGCTGTTCAGTAGTGTATTAAAAAGACAAAATACAGCAGACTGCTGAATTCCACTAATATTAGCAGAATTAAATGTAAATGTTTGGCAGAACTGTGACATTTGTGTGTGTGTGTGTGTGTGTGTGTGTAATATTATATTACCTAGGCTTAGTCTTTTAAACAGAGGAATGTGTGTGTGTGTGTGTGTGTGTGTGTGTATCGCGTGCTCACATTTTCAGTGCTGGGCGAACCGGTTGTTAAGTCATGTGCCACCTACCTCTGTATACACACACACACACACACACACACTCTTACTGTCTAAGTAGGAACTACAAATGGCATCTCTTCTTTGTGTCAAAGCAGTAAGTGCTGCAACCAACTTCACATAAGGATACAACTCCTCATACAGAGAAAATGTAAATAATTTCTAACTTACTTTGCACTCTTCACATATATCCCATACAGAATTCCCCAGGCTTTTGCAAAATATTTGAAGGATATATGGGGATGGACGAAATAAAATAATTTGCTGGTGCAATAACCCCATTAGATGCAACCCATAGAAGTGTACTCAGAATATTCAAATTATTTTTATACCTAGAGCAGAAAAACCCATAAGTGTTTCTATCTATTCCTTGAAGTAAAATACAATGCCAACAAATACAATTTGTTTCAGAACTGATACGTTTTCTAGAAGGTGCTCTTATTCCCATAGCCATTTCTGCAAGGATTTCTTTGCTTTAAATAATCTTCTCTCTTCCCTATATAGCTGGTTTTCTATTCATTTTTTTCCCCAGGAACAAGAGGCAAACTCTTCTAAGTGGCAAATGAGTAATAAGAATAAAAGCAATATAGTGTTATCAGTCACTTAGATTAGTTCTTGAAATGTTTTGAAGGGGGCTTTGGTGTTGATCTTGGTTTCAGAATTCCTAATGCCCATCTTATAATCAACTTAAATCTATAGTGGGTCATCAGCTTTGAGCAATGTATAACTGCTTGTGCCACAGAGTTCTATTTTAAAAAGCTTCTGCTGTAGATATAAAGTGGCAAAACATGTATATCCAGATGATCGGTATCCTTTTTTCCAATAGTCTTTAAAGCATTTATCAACTTAAATTCAAGATTCCTCTTACATTTGAATCTATTTAGATCCCTTTTTATGTATTTTCAAGGGAGTTAGAATTGGCAGTACGCTTCTAGAACAGCATCTGTAAAGTTGTCTCTCTAGGAAAAGAATATTGCAGTTTCATGAGAATAATCATCTCCTCTCCACTTCTTTAAGGCAGTGTTTTCTTCCCCAATTTGATGCTATCCAATTCCCATCCGTTCCAGATAAGGATAATGGGAACACATGTACAACAGATTTGGAAACTACCTGGCCAAGGACAGCTAGTTTATGCCAACTCTTCTTACATAGTGTTTCTGTGTTTCTTGTTTGTGGCCATCTTCTTGTGTGGCCATCCCCATCCTATTAGTTCTAGATTTGCTCAAAAGCTATATTATTTATTAATTTCCTGTGCATGAGTTTAATATTAATGTAAAAGAGACTCTGTTTTGATCGGTACACATGTACTGATGACTTTGTGTGAGATTTTGATTACCTAAAATATCTATGTATGCCTGCACAGGGAGAAAGTTTTTTGAAGCTGCAGAAAAAGAAAACTTCCAAACAAAGTAATTTTTCCCACTAGTAATGAGGGCAGGTCTTATTTAGTGGCTGGCACTGCTATGAAGATACTACAAGGCATTACTTAGGAAGTAGCCAAAGATCCAAATTCACATTCAGTTTAAGAAGTGACCTGTTTAACTAAGGAAACTGATGCTACTTGTACTTCTGGTTGCATGTGCAATTCTTTCAGCTCTTGACTTATGTTGGCATATGTTAAAATTAGCCTATATTAAAATAATACTTTGTTGGGAATGTGGGGAAAAAGTTGCAGATGAAAAAAAACCATCTATAGCCCCTATACAGTGATAACTTTTGCGTTCTTTAAGATCAAAAAACAATCGTGATAAAAGAAACCAAGGGTGCATTAAAATGTCTTTATAATCATAAAATGAATTCAATTTTTTAAAAATGCTAAGACAAGAATATAAAAATTCTAGCAACTGTCACTGATCTAATCCCGAACATAACAACATTACTCTGAATAATGCTTTATCATAGGTCATTTTATAGCTATTTATTTGCTTAGTGAGCTCAAAACCATTTGGTTAAAGAACATTTACTTGCAATTATGTTTCTTGTTTTTAAGTTTTTGGTTTATGCTTTCATTTTACATGAACAAGGATGACATTCAAATAGAAATCGCTGATTGGAAGCATACTTCTTTTCTGATTATTGCCGTACAAGCCTTCCCATTGAAGTTTTTTTTTTCTTTTTTGTAATATTGTGATTTTTTTTATTGGAAAGTTCACAAAATAAATCTCAAGTATGATGTATTAAAAATGCTTTGTTTACAATTATCTTTTGTGAATAAAATATACCTTTGGATATGCACAAAACTCACTTTATAATCAGACTTTACTCACCCTATATTAGTTAATTATTTTGATTTTCAGGGGGAGTGGTTTCCACAAGAGGTTGTTAGTCTTCTTTGTATATTGATGCTATCTTTCTCTTTGCAATGAGAAAGGCGTTAGCTGGAACTCTTCCTCTCTTAAAGGTTTCTAGTTTAATGGAACTTACTCCCAGGTAAGTGAAGATGACAAGCTTGATAATGGGTTGTGACATGTGCTTTTGCGCTTGATAAATTCCCTCTGTGGTTTCCCCTCTTTTGAGATTTCCTTAGTTTTTTTTTTCTTTTTTCAACATATGGCTAGCACTTTCACTTATTTGGTTTTGCAAACTGTGTTTGCAAAGTTTGACAATGCACCTCTGCTCACTTCACGAAACTAAATTAAAAATGTTGGCAAAGAATTTTACTGTAAAATTGTTTGGTTGTTTTACTGCAGATGGTATGGGGAGGATTTTCATATTTATAGTCAGCATGTGTTTCTTTACATTGTTTGCATATGAGTCATAGAGAGACTGCACAAAAATATAGCTAAATGTTTGAAACATGACTTTTTTTTATGTTTCAAATATTTAATTGCATTTCATTGCATTCATAGTTAATCTGGTTTTGGCAGGTAATTATGAGCAGAAAAAACAGCTTCATTTTTGAATGGCATGCTGGAAAGTCCACTGAGAAATTAGGCAAGATCAGATGAAAAGTAGGTAAGATCATACAAAAGTGGATTGGGGTATTTTAAAATACAGGGACTCCTTGACTTATGACCACAATTGAGCCCACAATTGAGCCCTGCCCCTGCTGAGCCTCACCATCAGCAGAGGGTTTTTTTTTTTTACTTTTAAAAGTTTTTCTTCAGCCGAAACATGCCTTTAAAAGTAAAAAAAAAAATCTCTGATGATCGCCGGGCTGAGCAGAGATCATCAGAACACTTTAAAAGTTTTTTAAAAAAAAACTTCTTCAGCTGAAGAGGAAAAAAGGAAAAAAAAGGGGGGGGCTTTAAAAGGCTCCTCTGGCCATCCAGCTGAGTTCCTCATCACCAGAACCTTAAAAAACATGTTTTCTACATGTTAAAACAATTATTTTAAGAGGTTCTGGGCTGCTATGAGGGAACTTCAGCTGAGATTGTCAGAGGAGCTGACTTTAAAACTTTTTTTCCTCTGGCAATCCCAGAGGAGTTTCCTGATCCTAACAGGCTTTTAAAATCACTTTTTAACAGCCCCCACTTACAAGAGCCCCCACCCATGCCCACCCAATGCCCCTTCCTCACTTACCTATAATTACTGCATACTGCTCCTTTCAGGCTGGCAACGCAATGCTTACTTCAGCTACTGATTACAGCCTGCTTTGACTTCCTGCTTTGCTGAATGAAGAACTCTGGGATTTGAAGTCCACAAACCTAAAGCTACTAAAGTTGGAGACCCCCTGATCTAAAAAAATAAATAAAAATAATAAAATAAAATATTTGTGCAGCTTTCTGAAATTTGGTGTGTTTCTGTAGTGTTTCACTCTAACTACACAAACACACAAAATCTCACAAAGCTGTATGTGGCATTTTGTGTGTGTGTGAGTCAGTTGTGTTGTGTGTGTGTAAAGTGTGAAAGTGTGAGGTTCCTGCTTGTTGCAGGGGCCATTCTGGGTGAAGTGCAGCTGCTTTTACATTGTGTGTGAGTCAGTTGTGTTGTGTTGTGTGTGTGTAAAGTGTGAAAGTTGGTTTTTGGTACCTCTTATAGTTTTGTATACTTTGTTTATTATTTTTATTATTTATTGTTATTGGCCACGCCCACCCAGTCATCTGACCACCAAGCCACACCCACCAATTAAGCCATGCCCACAGAACCGGTAGGGAAAATTTTTAGATTTCACCCCTGATATAAACCCAGGACACGGCAACCATCATAAATATGAGTCAATTACCAAGTGGCTAAATTTTGATCACATGGCCATGGGGATGCTGCAACGGTCATATGTGTGAAAACTGGCCATAAGTCACATTTTTCAGTACCACTGTAACTTCAAATGGTCACTAAATGCACAGTTGTAAGTGGAGGACTACCTGTATCGTTGCCTGTAGCCAATCTCTAGCCTGAATTATATTTACATTTAACATGTTCAAAGTAATAACTAGGGTAGAAAGAAGAGCAATGTTTAGCTAAATTTTGATGATTACCCAAATTTAAACCGTGTATATTTCTGAATTTTCAAATAAGTCAAAATTTGGATTTAAATCATTTTACTTCAACAGATTTCATCAAAATTAAACATATCCGTGTTCAAATAGCTTAACTTATTAAGTCAAATAACTTAAAATGCAATATACTGTCCTTCCAAACTGCAATATTTGTGTCTTTTAAGATTATTAAGGCAACAATTTAAGAATTTAGAAGAAACATATTTGTTTAAGAATTACATTAGTACTGTAACACTTGTTTCTTTTAAGAATCCCATTCAAATTCAAAGCTCTAAAAGGGAAAAAAAGCATTGCATGCATGAAACATGTTCTCATCCTTGTTATTTCATAATGGATCTTTTATCAGGTATTATACAGATATTTCAAAATTACAACAGTAAAGACTGTTTCCTACTTAAAACCTGGTTTGAACATTTGTTACATTATGGTTTAGAAGCCTTATTCTCTGGCAAGTTTCTGGATAGGTTACTGTGACATTCTTATAAAAACCTATAGAACAAATGCTATCAAAAGAGTCATAGAATTCTGTTTAGTTTAAAAAGTGCGTTGCAAGAAGATCAAAACTATATTTCAAAGTAGATTTCCTTAAACAAGTGAAGCTTCCTCCTGAAAAATGTACAAAGGATTGCAGTCTAACAATCAAACCCTGACTTTCCATAAGTTTCTATCTTATGGAAAATATGATGCGACTGCAGCTCACAGAATTTTATAGACAGTCAGATTGGAAGAAAAGCTGATGTTCTGACTCATGATTTTTCAAACCAGTCTCTTTTAGTCCTGGCATTCTACTGCTAGTAGGAAGGTAATAACTGGTGGATTGAGAGAGACAAAGATTACTAAAACTATTATTAACATTTGTATGATTGATTATGATATCAGCTCCCATCTAAATGCCCCACCCCCAGTTCTGGAAGAGCAGCATAAAGAATTTCTTAGCCTTCTTTTCTTAAAAAAGAATCTTGTATTAAAGTATTTGCGCTAAACTATCACATGAACGTGTTTCTCTCTGTGTGTGTGTATTGGAAGAGAAATCATAAATTCTCCAAAGGAAATAACTGCAGCAAATTACAAAAGGGGAACCCAAGAAAGTCTTTCAAAGCACAAAACTGAATCATATTAGTTCAATACCTACTGGCAAAACACAATTTTTGAAATAGTACCTGAAGAGTTGCTGCAAACAAAGGGCACTTACATATTCAAACCTTACAGCATTTAGAGGTTTAAAAAATCTGCACCATAAATTGAGCTTGAAAACAACCAACCAATGAGTATTATTTTACTAAGTTGGGGTAATTTTTAGTTGTAAAATCTGGAAGAAAGACAGCATGCATTATCTCAAGAAAAGTACTGATGTCCAGAAACATTACTGGGCTATGTTCATAGTTGCTGGTTATAGCAGTATGTTTAGTCCCAGCCCTGTGCACATGCAGGTAATGGAAGTGAAATTCCAACCACATTGCTGCAATTGCCTTGAGTTTTAATTCCTCCCCTGAGGATGCTGCTAGCATCATTCCTTTCTATTTCTTTGCTATTTCAACTGCACTCCTATCTTCTCTAACATATAACTTTCCCATACATTCTTTTATATGTATATCTATATGTGTATGTGTATATGTATATGCATATGTACATGTACATGCATATATAGCAATAGCACTTACACTTATATACTGCTACACAGTGCTATACAAACCTCTCTAAGCGGTTTACAGAGTCAGCCTATTGCCCCCAACAATCTAGGTCCTCATTTTGCCCACCTCAGAAGGATGGAAGGCTGAGTCAACTTTGAGCCTCGTGACATTCGAACTGCCAAATTGCAGCCATCTGGCAGTCAGCAGAAGTAGCCTGCAGTACTGCATTCTAACCACTGTGCCACCAAAGCTCATATGTATATGTATTATTAAAGGGTATTTTTCTTAACAAAATACAAACAGAAATAAAGACAATGGAAAACTGGGAAAGGAAAGGGAATAGAGGGGATGAAGTAAGGGAAGGGAGAAAAAAAGAAAAAAGAAGAAACAGCAATTTCTGACTTTTTTCAGCACAGTTGATAATACTATTAACAATTGGTTTTAGTTATTAACCAATAGCCATTTCTATAACAATAATCTGTGTAATTGTCAAAATTCAAAGTCAAAGTTTCATTTTTTTTTGTCTTTCACACAGAAACTCCAGAAGTGGTTTCCAAATAAAATCTTCTTATATTTTCTCAAACATTAGTTCATGGGTTTGAAAGCAGGTCAGTTTATTTTATTTAGTGAAAATATATATTCTTGATTTCCATCTTATATTTGGTATCCCTTAGGCTCAGGAACTTCCTACTCCAGATTAATTTAATAAAAATAACAAACATAAGTTGACATAAATCTATGATAGTCACACCATACTATCTATAAGCAGGGCAAAAAAAGCACATATGCTCAATGCATTATTTAAAGCCTTTTTCAATTGTGACAAGAATCACAAAACCAGTATTATACTGCATTTTATACATTCTTAACGATCAAAGAAGCAGTAAAAGGTGATCCAAATTTACAACCCTGAATATTATAAATCATCTGAAATATCACTTTGATATCTGCATCCATATTCAGCAAAATGAAGATTTTAATGTATAGCTATTTAGAGGTTGCATATGTCTTTCACTGCAGCCTTATACCTTAATAAATGCACACCAATATCCATAATATTTTACCCCATTCTTATTTAAAGAAGTGAGTTCCAGTTCAACCTAAGGATGCCATACGGATGCATTCAGTTATGAATTGCATACTTGTTCACACAATATTTCAATACAGCCCCTCCCCAGTTATGTTTCGGGTGATACCGAATAGTGTTCAGCTGTTTGTTGCTGACAGTGAGAAGATGTATTCCTTATCCTAGACCAGAAATATGTACAGCTAGATCAAAAATATTGTGAGCCTTTCCAGATCCATAAAAATTGAGACTTACATGTTGCAAAACTGAAGAAAATGACTTTTTAGTGACACTGTTGTTATAGTTAAGCAAAAAGAACAATGCTCATGTTTTAAGTTGTTTGAAAAATATGAGCAGAAAAGTCAAAGTACTTGTAAAAAATAGAGGAAGGGGGAAGTTTACTGTAAAGTAGAATAGAATAGAATAGAATAGAATAGAATAGAATAGAATAGAATAGAATAGAATAGAATAGAATAGAATTTTTTATTGGCCAAGTCTGATTGGACACACAAAGAATTTGTCTTGGTGCATATGCTGACAGTGTACATAAAAGAAAACATAAGTTCATCAAGAATCATAAGGTACAACACTTAATGATAGTCATAGGGTACAAATAAGCAATCAGGAAACAATATCAATGTAAACCATAAGGATACAAGCAACAAAGTTACAGTCATACAGTCATAAGTGGAAGGAAATGGCTGGTAAAGTATATGCAGAAAATGTTGTGTCTGCGGGCCCTGAGCTTGGCTTCCTGGCAGAGAGTGACTCAGAGAGTGAGGTGGAAGAGCTGACAGGGCTTCCCTCTGCAGAAACTTCCTCTTTGGCTCCACTCCAGATTCCAGAGAAAGGCCAGGTGGAGGAGGAGGAGCTGACACGGCCTATTTCCCCTGACACCTCCTTCCCCCTGGCAACGCCGCAAGAGCCAACTGAGGAGGATCAATCGTGGCTAGATGCAAGGCAGCAATGCTGAGTAAAGCGTGTGCAGCCAAAGAAAGGAATGGACCAGCCCAGGGAGTGCTGAGTCACGGAGCCACACCCCACAGGGTATAAAAGTGGGTGGAGCTGCCTTTGGGCTCCGTGACGGACAAAAAACTGACTTTTGGAAACTTCGGCTGCTTTACTGCGAGATTCAGGAATTGGCTTTTCGGACTTCTGTTTACTTCTGAACTCTGGGTTGCTCCAGCAACAGACCGCAGTAGCATTGAAGAGATAAGGACAACTTGGCAGGCAATTGCAGGTTCGTTGCTAGAGCTGATATCTGTAGCAAGAATAAATTGCTGGCAAATACAGTCAGCACGTGTGTCTTCTGGGCGGTGGGGCAGAACAGGAAAGGATAAAAAACAGAAAAATATAGTTCAATTTCTATGATCTGATATATTTTAATATAAAGTATTATATAAAGTATAGAGTTTATCCTTAAAATTCTCGTACTTTTTTTTTTCCTTCTTTGGATATTGAGATTTGGATATTCATTGGATAAAAACCAGTTTGAACTTGTGGATAAGATGCTGACCTAGAAACCAGAAGACTATGAGTTCTAATCCCGCTTTAAGGCATGAAAGCCATCTGGGTGACTTTGGGCCAGTCACTCTCTCTCAACCCAACTCAACTCACAGGGTTTTGTTGCAGAGAAATAGGAGGAGAAAGAGAATTGTGTGTAAGTTATTTATAAAAATAATAAAGGCATGATAGAAATAAATAAAATATTATTTAATGCTTCATTTATTTTCACAAAATGCCGTTCTTTCTTCTGACAAACAATCCACTTTCTCTTTTAAAATGAGAAATGGGAAATCAATGTAGCTCTCATGTTAAAATCTCCTCTAACTAGCCCAACATAAAGGTTGAGAACATTTACTCTTCAATTTACTCTTCAATTAATAGTTATTGGGCGCTATCTAACAAAATGAAATTCAACAGTGAAAAAAGTAAGGTTCTACATTTAGGCCAAAAAAACAAAATGCACCAGTACCGTATATGTGGTACCTTGCTCAATAGTAGTACCTGTGAGAGGGATCTTGGAGTCCTAGTGGACAACCATTTAGATATGAGCCAGCAGTGTGCAGCAGCTGCCAAAAAAGCCAACACAGTTCTGGGCTGCATAAACAGAGGGATAGAATCAAGATCACGTGAAATGTTAATACTTTATAATGCCTTGGTAAGGCCACACTTGGAATATTGCATTCAGTTTTGGTCGCCACGATGTAAAAAGGATGTTGAGACTCTAGAAAGAGTGCAGAGAAGAGCAACAAAGATGATTAGGGGACTGGAGGCTAAAACATATGAAGAACAGTTGCAGGAACTGGGTATGTCTAGTTTAATGAAAAGAAGGACTAGGGGAGACATGATAGCAGTGTTCCAATATCTCAGGGGTTGCCACAAAGAAGAGGGAGTCAAACTATTCTCCAATGCACCTGAGGGTAGAACAAGAAGCAATGGGTGGAAACTAATCAAGGAGAGAAGCAACCTAGAACTAAGGAGAAATTTCCTGACAGTTAGAGCAATTAATCAGTGGAACAACTTGCCTGCAGAAGTTGTAAATGCTCCAACACTGGAAATTTTTAAGAAAATGTTGGATAGCCATTTGTCTGAAATGGTGTAGGGTTTCCTGCCTGGGCAGGGGGGTGGATTAGAAGACCTCCAAGGTCCCTTCCAACTCTGATATTATTATTATTATTATTATTATTATTATTATTATTATTATTATTATTATTATTATTATTATTATTATTCCATTCAAAATTATGTTTTCATATATTATATTGTACAAAATATAAATATGATCATAACCACATACTCTTATGTGTGTGGGTGGGCTTTGCATTCAGTAAACACCCACCCATGCACATAGAGTATATGGTTATGACCACAGAGTTCACTGAACTTAGAAATTAACCAAGAATCAGCTCATACTTTTGTTACCATTTTGCTCAGACTCTTTGTAAAGCCTGTTCCATGCTCAACACTTTCTAATACTGACAGTAGATACTATCAGAGCCTGATCACTGAGGTACAGTATCCAGGAACAGTGTAGCTGACATACCGACTTGTCAATAGGTACCAGAGAGAACATCTGTAACCTCAATAATAAAACATCTTTAAACTAAAAACATTGTTCCTTTGGGAGTATGAAGAAATTGTTGAATGTCATTACTTAGATAAGCTTCTTCCAAACATTACGTCCATTTTATCTGGATTAAGTTTCAGTTTATTTGTCTTCATTCATACTGTTCATATAGCCAGGCTTCTTCCAGGCTGGATCTAAGGAAAATATACCATCTTGATTAAAATGGAAAGTATCGTATGCTATATGACCTTATTTTATAAGTCATCTGAGGAAGCTATTGGGTAACAGGCTGTACAAAACATTCAGATCAGATCCCCCCGGTTCTATCCGGCTCACTGAACAGGTAGCACCGGGAGTTTCTGCCCACCCACCGGGATGTCATTACGTCCCTTTTTTTACCATCTGCGCATGCGCAAAAGTTTCTGCGCATATGCAGAAGAGGTGCGCGCATGTGTAGAGCGCTCCCATTCCTGAACCGGTAGAAAAGGTAAGTGGATTTCATCACCGATTCAGATGTTTCTTGAACAATTATAAAACAGTCTCAAAGGTGCTTTTTTCAAAAGGCAACTGGACTGTTTTTTCCTTGGGGAAAGAAAAACAGATTTTGCTCCTCATCCAGAACCGATGAAGCTTTCTGGATGAGAAGCGAAATGTCGTCTTCTTCCTCAAGGAAAAAAGCACCTTTGAGACAACTATGACCTGGATGACTGAGAATCTCCAAAGACAATTAAAGCAGCCACATCCTCCAAAAGGCTTGATGTGATTCTTTCAAGGCTTTCCTTTGTCATCTGTTAATGTGCCAACAACAATTCTATGGAAATATGAGTAAAGTTCTGTTATGGCACACACACCTGTGGGCTACTGGGAAAAGTCTCTGAAGCAGTAATTCATTGTACATTCCAGGGGTGCGGCTGCTTTAATGCCTTAATGCTTTGCTTGTACAAATGTGTTTTGCACCATTCCCTCCTGAATGCTCTGTACAATATTGTGGAATATATTGATTACATAATATCAGATTTTGGCTGGTTTTGTTTCTCTTTTGGATACAAGAATTTGCATTACCCTGGGAACAGGATAGTTGAGAAAGGTTTTTTTTGTTTTGTTTACATTTATACCCCGCCCTTCTCCGAAGACTCAGGGCGGCTTACAATGTATAAGGCAATAGTCTCATTCTATTTGTATATTTATATACAAAGTCAACTTATTGCCCCCCCAACAATCTGGGTCCTCATTTTACCTACCTTATAAAGGGTGGAAGGCTGAGTCAACCTTGGACCAGGCTCGAACCTGCAGTAATTGCAGGCTCTGTGTTCTAATAACAGGCTTCTCTACTGCCTGAGCTATCCCAGGTTGAAGGAAACAATAGGAGAGATGTGTTTTTGTAGGTTTTTCTTCTGTCAAACTCATCTTAACTAGAGTTTATTTTATTTTTATTTTATTTATTTTGTCACACAGTATATATAAGCATAAGCATGAAATAACTATACAATATATAAGCATATATATAAGTATGAGTATGTAATAACTATATTAATTGGATATAACGAAAGGAAACAATAGGACAGGAACGGTAGACACGCTTGTGCTCTTATGCACGCCCCTTACAGACTCGATGACTCCACTAATGCTCTTGAATGAAACTTATATTTTTTCTTGGCTTTGGTTTATTTATCTATAAATATATTTTATCTATCCTAATTTCATGATTCAGGATTGTTTGTTGCCTTTTTATCTATAAAAGAACATTGTAATTTTTGCCATGAGAAAATTTCTGAGAAGTGAATACTTTATTTGGGTTTGAGCAGCAAGTTGACCACCTATAAATGTAATAGTATAACCTCAGTTCATTTGTTATTGAATTCAGAGTTAAAATGACAAATAAAATAAAATAAAAAACAGTTATGAGATTGTTCCATATCTGTTAGACGTTATTGAATAGAATCAGATTTTATTTTATTTTATTTTATTTTATTTTATTTTATTTTATTTTATTTTATTTTATTTTATTTTATTTTATTTTATTTTATTTATTCATATTTTTATACCGCCCTATCTCCCTAGGGACTCAGGCCGGTTCACAACCAGATAAAAACATACATATAAATACAAATAAAACATCCATTAAAAAACTTATTATAATTGGCCGAATAATTAAAATAATGATAAAAATAATAAAATCCCCATTAAAACCAATTTGAATTTAAAATCTAGTCCAGTCCTGCACAAATAAATAGATGTGTCTTAAGCTCGCGGCGAAAGGTTCGGAGGTCGGGAAGTTGGCGAAGTCCTGGGGGAAGCTCGTTCCAAAGGGTGGGGGCCCCCACAGAGAAGGCCCTTCCCCTGGGTGTCGCCAGCCGGCACTGTCTGGCCGACGGCACCCTGAGGAGTCCCTCTCTGTGAGAGCGCACGGGTCGGTGAGAGGTATTCGGTAGCAGCAGACGGTCCCGTAAGTATATGTAACTAGCATAAAATGTATTAAAGAAAACAAACATAAACAAATGTTTTGTTATAATCAAAAGCAGGTTAGCTGCATAAACTTTGCTATTCTCTATACAAAAATCTATGTACTTACTAATATTTCAGTTTGATGTTTACTTTTATTTTGTTGTAATTGAATGTAAGGAGATTTTGTTATAGAGGTTTTTGAACAGATGAAGGTGAAATGGGAATGCTCAGCATTATTTTGATTTAAATATATAAAAGAGATACTTCTGGTGATATGGCAACACAGGCAGCTGCACATATGTGAGCACTATTTGATAATTATGAATTTATACCATAAATATTGGGTAGGGGGAAAAAACACAACCCTCCCGCTCTTTCTTCTAAATAATCACAAGTTGCAAAAGTAATTTTTTTTCAATACAGGTAGTCCTCAACTTACAACAGTTTGTTTAGTGACCGTTCACACTTACAACAGCATCAAAAAAGTGACTTATGACCATAGTTCATACTTACGACTGCTGCAGCATCCCCATGAACATGTAATTAAAATTTAGACACTTGGCAACTGACTCATATTTATGTCGGTTGTAATCCCAGGGTTATATGATCAATTTTTGTGACCTTCTGACAAGCAAAGTCAATGGAGAAGCCAGATTCCATTAACAACCATGTTAAAACTAAAAACTAATGGGATTCACTTAATATTGGTGGCAAGACTCACTTAAGAACTGTGTCACTTATCAATGGAAATTTGGGGCTCAATGGTGATTGTAAGTCAAGCCTACCTGTATACACAAGATGTTGAAGCAATTCAGTTGACTCATCCTACAGTCAATGTGGGCAACGTGCAACAGTTCAGTTCACTCATCCTATAGTTGATGTGGGCAACCGGCATTCCCAGGGCCCATAAAGTTTCAAAATCCCTTGTCTGTCCATCAGAGAATCCTTTGACCATGACTGCTGAAAAATGGCAATCTGATATCCTAGCATTTTGAGATGGGTAACTCTAGGATCAAATTTAAATAACAGACAGGTATATGACAATTAATAAACAAAACCTCTCCAATCTCCAACAGTTAACTACCCAGTTTTGACTCTCAACCCTTCAAAAATGGTTCAATGCAAACTCTTGACTATCAAAAAAAGTCTATCTCTGGCCTGCAGAGAAAGTGAATTTCCACGATGATATTTTATATCACATATCTAGGGCATATATGAATGTTATATAATGTATATCATGTTCTGGATTATACAAATCTTGATGCTTCTGTAGTTTGTATGCATATAAAGGTACATAAATAATGTCTGCATTTCAATGTCATCAATAGATAAGATATTTATATGTCTTATATCAAACTGTATATAATACATTAATATTTGGTAATCTGACTAAGACATTTCGGTTTATTTCAGCTTCTTTACCCCGAAAC
Organism: Ahaetulla prasina; assembly: GCF_028640845.1. Lineage (NCBI taxonomy): Eukaryota > Metazoa > Chordata > Lepidosauria > Squamata > Colubridae > Ahaetulla > Ahaetulla prasina. The sequence goes on from NC_080540.1 coordinate 263,827,754, forward strand.
CCTTCTTTGTTTTCGATTTGAGTCCATTTGATGTCCTGTTGAAAAATATGTTGCTCCAGATTAATGACTTGCACAATACCTGTTCTGAAATCTAAGAGGACTGAATTCAATGCTTCATATTCTAATATCTAATTCAACTCTAATGAAAACAACAACAACATTCCATTCCAATTTGTAAAAGGAAAGAAACCAGTAAGAAGGCAGGGACCACATCAAGGAAATGTTGCAAAAGAAGCTTTGTATTCTTTGCGTGGTGCCATCTCCTTTTCAATAACCACTTTAGTAACTGTTTTTGCTCATATGGTAAAACAGCAGTAGGCACGAATACACAGAAGGCTGTAGGCTGCTGTTGGGAAAACACAGATTTAAAAGGAGCTAAAATGCTGGAGGGGTCTTTCTCACATGAGGATAAAGGTATGAGACAGGCAGTGATCTCCTGAATTCACTGCTGAGATAACTTTCTCTTGACTTGGCAAACTGCTGTTTCTTCTGACCATCTGCAACTCCTAATGATCACACTATAATGCCTTTGTAAAAAAAGAAACTTTATTTTTTAAGTTTTAAGTTTTTATCATAAAAATATTCTAACTTCATCACTGAGACTGGAATGAAACTGTAGGGACATTTTTTTTAATTGCCTAAAGGGGGCCATATGTTTGTTTATCAATATTCTAGGGCCCAGGAATTATTGTCTATCCACATTATTGTTTCTTTTAAGCTTATAAAATTTCATTTAAGTTAAAATATAATTAATTGTGATGAGATACAGAAAGTATATTTCTGCACTAATACCCCATGTTTCTTTACAAATTTGTTTCAAGATATAAATCAAAGTGCATCTTAACTGAATCAGGGTCAGGACATCTAATAATCAATTACTATCCATTCATATATACTAGAATAATTAGATATTGGTTCAACAAATCATTTCTTTTGGAACATATGTACTCTCTTCATTGATGCAAGCCCTGAGGATCTCATTTATGATTTGGTGATGTGTTTTGATGCTTAAATTCAGAGCCCCATAAATAATAGGTTATTGAACTTGGACTGCTTGGAAATAATTTCCAACTATCTGATAGAGAAATAGATTGTAGAGAAGACAAGAATTTGACAGATTTTTAAAAAATCTACATTGAGTGATAGAAAAACTTTATTGATGGTATTAATACAGTATATTACTTTCTCTGACAAACAATCCTTATACTTTTTACAATTCAAAAATGTTTATTGTATTGGTTTATTTTAAAATACTTTAAACCCTACATTTCTATTTAAAAAGCACTCTAAATGATTAACATGACAATTAAGAACAAAATTTAAATACATGTTTAAAACCATATGCAGTAGGTACATGTGTATGTAAATCAATCAGAAGAATAGGACTGATTAAGCCAATTAACAAAGCAAGGATTCCAGAGGAAAAAGATAGGAAGTATTTTTTTAATCCTTGAAATTGGATTGGGCTGGAGCTAAAGGACCTTTAGAGAATAAAGAATTGCACAAAACATTTGGTGCCACAGAAAAGGAATACTTCCATGAAGATGCTAACCTTATACAGAACGAGAACTTGGAGGAAAGCTATATAACTCTTCTAATGAGCTGGGTAGAAAAATTGGAAGAGAAAAGTGGTTTTTTTAAGGAGCTTAAAAGACCCACAAGCAAACAGGGTATTAGTAGTAGTAGTATTTTTCTTCCCTCTGATCTTTTGAGGTACTTAAAACTATAGCTGCCACATTTTGGACAACAGATCATGATCAATGTCAAGAGTACGATAATGAAATGTCTACACGAGAGCACCAAAAGCCAAAAGGATAAAGTGGTCTAAAACATTGTTACCAACCAAAGGCAGGTTTAGGTATATTCTTCCATCATTAAACAATAATAGTAGTCAATGTAATCAATACAGTGACTTTGGAATAATATGCATTAGTAATAGAATGCTGCAATAGTGGGTTTCAAATCCCGTCGCTACCAGTTTGCTCATGGGGACGCTCACGCTTTTGTGCACATGACACTTCTGTGCATGCGGAACACGCTTCTGCACATGCGCAGAGATGTCCGGGTGGGTGGGCGGAGCCTCCCGCCGCTGCTACCGGTTCAATCAGTAGGACAAACCGGTAGCAATCACCACTGGAATGCTGGCTTTTCTTGTTCCAACCAAAGGTAAATATCACATTCAAGGTAGACAGGATTTGAGTGATTTCAGCTGGTAGCAATAAGTTAGTATTTTCTTCTCTGGGTCCCTTGTAGAAATTTATTTTCAAGAACTAGTGTAAGCCTTTTTGACTGGTTTAATTTCATTGGGGTTATTGTTATTTAAAACGATTAATTCATTTCTGTCAGATTAGTCTGAATAAATGTGATTGTACTCTAAAGCTTACCTATAAGGATCTTGTGTCAGTAACGATCAGTTGGATTGTTAGGCAAAGTGATGCTACATGTCCTTGTTTCATAGCAGAGAAATTGTGCAGAGTATTAAATCTGTGTAAGCATTAATTATCTCCTCAGAATTTTTTTTCTTTAATACAGTATAGCTATCTTGAGAAAGAAACTATCAAGAATGATTCCATAAAAAAACCAAAACAGATACATTAGAAATCATCAGGAAATTTAACAATACTTCTCTTAGTTTAAATAAGGTCTCTTCTCATGCTATATGTATCGAATTCATGCAATCATGACTGTGTCACAACTAACTGCTGCCTCTCTCTTATTTTTGATTATTGTCTGCAGTAATTCTGTGTCTTATCCCATTTGTCATCATTTTTCATTTCCCTCTCTCTCCTCCCCTTCATCAGCTGTGTGCTATGTATTTGTGCGGCTATATTTGCTCTCAAATCCCAGGTATATAGAGACATCACTTCCCAGAATTCCCTCTTGCATGGGCAAAAGCTGCTGGAATTCTGGGAGTTGTAGTTCTAATGCTTTAGGGAGGCATCCAATAGCGAAGAGTGCTTAACATTTCAGAAGGCTGTTTATTGTATCAACTATGTATGTAAACTATATAAAGAAATACTATTTTAATTCCTAAATACTTTTTATTGTTTTACAATCTAGCTGTCAGTGCAGTGCCGAATTAGAGACATTGTTTAGATAGAAAGCTACCTCGAAATGAAAACAGAGCTAAAGAACAAGAGCCTTTGCTTTCAAGGTTCCCCTTTCATTGTTCTTAATCTCAAAACCATTGACTACATAAACAAATATGATACTATAGTGAGACAAGAAGCTGCTATTTTGAGATAAATGATTGGGTAAACATCTCAGAGTTATCTATGGACAATATTTCATAAACTATGAAATTCAGAGAGAAAATAATTTCCTGGAGATGAATTGCAGCCACTATCCATTGTTCTTTCAAGTGGGTTATCTACATTATATCAGTTGGTATTGTTGTGACCAAGAACCTTTGTACTTGGGCACTATCTTGACTGTTGAGATACTTGAATAAAAACAAAAAACAAATTGATTATTGCCAGAAAAAAAAAACCTACATTGTGTTTTAATGTTATACTTCTTTAAAAAGTTCTTATTTATATTATGAATCTAAGTGTTAGCATAATGATTAAACCACACAAAATAGTTTCAACTTAGCTATAAAATTCCTATTGGCAGAACTGATTTGTGTTCTTTGCTGATTTTAATATCTGTTACAGAAACTTGCTACATTAAAGTAGATAATGAAGTTATATTAAATATTTGGATCATTGGTATAGTTCATGTATTATGATACATATTAATTAGCACACTTGTATAGCTTCCTGATATCATTCTCTTTATTTTGACCTTCTGTTCACATAAACATCCTTTGTGTTGAACTTTGAATATTTCTTCCTATTATAGATGTTCATAATATTGAATGTGTGTAAAATATTTATTCAGGTGCAATACTACAGTGATTTGTATGGTTTTGGGAGTAGAATTTAGTTTTCAAGTCTCATAGCCCTTAATAGTCTAATACATTCAATTTAAAATCTAAATTATTGCCATAACTACATCTCATAGCAGCAAGTCCACAATTTAATAATATACAATGTAAAGAAGTATTTCGCTTTATTTATACTGAACATTCCCACATTCAATTTCAATGTATAATCCATACAGTCCCAAAATTCTAATGTCAAAGAAAAAGATTCCTTTTGAATCTCATTTTTAGTTCTGAGCATAATTTTCTACATCTAAATTTAGCTGCATTGCTTTCAGCTAAAAAAAAAAAACTATTATCATTGAAGTATTTCATCAAATTAATTATTTTGTTTGCCTTGTTTTGTTTGGTATCTTTGTAGGTTGTTCAGTATCTATTTGGAGCTGTAGTATCTAAAATTATTTGTGGAGTTTGCCTTTCTTATACCAAGTCCACACTTTGCTGAAACAGTCACTATCAGTTTATTTATTAAACTTGTATGGCACACATCTTCATAGGTTGTTTTATTTGTCTTCTTTTAGAGGATATGGTATACTATTTTTTCTTTTTAAAAATAAAAGGTAGAAGAGGTTCGACCTTGTGACAGAAAGCCTGGTTTGCTTTATCCTCACAACAAACCTATGTGGACATATATCTGCTTCAAACATTCAGTAACAGTCTTATAAAGATTTCCAACATGATAAAATCAAAAGGGGATTTTGCAGAGCTCCAAAAGGATTCTTTCAAAATGAGGAGCATGAGCCTTAAAATGGCAGAAGATGTTCAAGGTATCTAAATGCAAATTGATGTACACTGGCTCTAAAAATCACAGGCTTTAATAATCTGATCATAACTTACACAGTGGTTATACCAGTAGTTATAGGGATATGTCACACTGTACATTGTAACATATGAACAGAGCCTATCCTTAATACAGTTGTCCCTGGCAGAAAACAATTCGGTTGTTACATGGCAATTTTGTAGCAGCTGTGCTTTAAACGGAAGGGTAGCAATAAAACATTTGATCAAATAAATATTGTCAAGGAAATATATGCATACATTCTTAGAAATGGCTGAACAATGTACTTAGTTAAATAGTAGATTTCTTTATATATTCATCTAGAACAGGGGTCTCCAACCTTGGCAACTTTAAGACTGGTGGACTTCAACTCCCAGAATGCCCCAACCAGCTTTGCTGGCTGGGGCTTTCTGGGAGTTGAAGTCCGCCAGGCTTAAAGTTGCCAAGGCTGGAGACCCCTGATCTAGAAACACACCAAGGGAATATGAGGCAAAATACTTCTGAAGAGTATTTTTAGAATCAGGCTGCAATGAAGTTTTCACTTATTTGGGAAAAAGTCCTGTTGTGTAGCCATAAGTATGGGATAAGAATATATACGTAATTTCATATCCACACAAGATACAAAGCAAGTTTTCCCCCTGCCCCGAGCAGATAACAAAAGAGTGACGCGGAGGGTTACTTTATTTTTATTCTTAATTAATGAAAAAAACATTGAAAAGGCATTCTTAAAAAAGAATTTGAATGTTGCAAAGCAAAAGATGACCAACATGCTATTTTCTGAGGGGGAATGACTGAAATGGCTGTTTGGAATGACTCTTAGAAGAAACCCAGCATGACGCCTTCTCTACCAATCTGAGGTAATTCTGCTGAAAGGCAAGAAATCCAAAGTGATGTATGTCCAGCTGGTTGTGTGTTGACAGTGGCAGGCCTAGCAAAAGTCCCATCTGCCTGAAGCCAGAAAACAAGAAGAATGGATAAAGCTACCGATTCCATTTTTGGAAGGCTCAAAAACTTTTTTTTTCACAGATTCAGAGCCAGAGAGCTAGGCATTGTTGATCTATTTTCTTCACATCTCAATGCTATGTGAAGATTGTTTGGAACCATAGCACACAATTAGCCCTGTTCAACTCTTTAGATACATTTGGTTAGGAAACAGAAGAAAAGCAGGAAATAAAATAAATTTTTGGATTTTATTTTAAATCTGGGGGAGAAAAGCCCCTTTTAACTAAAAATATTTTTATATCACAAGAACCAAGTGAACCAGACCCCAGGCAAGGAGGGAGCTAAGCATCTTCCTTTGCTGTTATAGACAAAAACTGAATCTGACCAGTACATTGGTACACCGGATGGTATATCAATTACAGCAGAAATATCTGTATTTGTGTAATACAGTGGTAGAATTTGGTCTCTTGAGACTGTTTTTGTCAGTAGAGGTGAAATTCCTTTCCATGGATATTAAAAATGTGTTTAAAACATTTTTTTTAAAAAAATGACTTAACAATATAGCAGCAGAAAATGCAGTGAGGTCTGAGGTTTATCTAGCTCTGTTTGGTCTGCTTCCTTGGGGTTAGATAAATTATGTATACTATTTTCACTGTATATAGCAGCTGAAAGATATTAATTATTACCTAATAACTTATACTAATTTTTTCAATTACCAAAGAGTAAAAGTAAAAGTAAAATTTTAAGAAAAATAATATATATCTTGATATAATTTTGTGGATAGTTTTTCTTTCTATGTTATGGGGCAAATATGCAACTTCAGGATAGAAGTCTAAACAATTTTATTTCTGCATATGCATGTCTATATTTTTTTCTGTTTCTGCATTTCCATCAGAAAATGAAATAAAAACATTGGCAGAAAAAAACGAAAAAATGAGAATATTAATGATGAAATAATTCTTTAACTTCAGTTTTTGTTAAAAAGTTAGTTTTATTTATTCAGTGAATATTCTCAGCAACTCAGAATTCTCAGCCAGCACTCCAGGAGCTATTGCTACACTATTGCAAGTTTAGAAATTATTAAATATTGATGGACTCATATAATTCTATATAAAACTAGGGGTTCTTAATTCATGCATAATATCAATTTCATGTCATGCAATAAAGTGAGGTCATCCATATCTATTTAGTTATCTGTCTATCTACATCAGAGCTGTCAAACTTCCAGCCCACAGATGCGTCATGTGCTGGCCATGCCCACACCTGGTTTAGCAAAGGGGAAAAAAGTCCCGATTTACCACATGATGACACTGTGATGTGAGTTTGACACCCCTAATATCTATCTATCTATCTATCTATCTATCTATCTATCTATCTATCTATCTATCTATCTATCTATCTATCTATCTATCTATTTATATCAATCTATTAGATCTATCATCTATCTATCATATTCTATTCTGTTCTGTTCTGTTCTGTTCTATTGTGTGTCATGTCTCTGTCTCTTTCCATATCATCTACCTTCTATCTATATCCTTTTTTCCAGATAATAGTCTGCTAAAACAATTGCCAATTATGCTATTTCTAAATAAGTAATCATTCTATCACCACAAAAGGAACTGGAGGTTTGTATATTTCATTAAGCTGTGAGATATTCCAATTCATATACTCTTAAGGCAAGGGTGAAGAAAGTGCAACTTCAGAACACCCTCAGAGTGGTTATGGTCAAAATCAGTGGTGAAATCCAATTTTTTTTACTACCAGTTCTGTGGGCGTGGCTTGGTGGGCGTGGTGTGGCTTGGTGGGCGTGGCAGGGGAAGGATACTGCAAAATCTCCATTCCCTTCCCATTCCTGGGGGAAGGATATTGCAAAATCTCTATACCCACCCCACTCTGGGGCCAGCCAGAGGTGGTATTTGCCAATTCTCCGAACTGCTCAAAATTTCTGCTACCGGTTCTCCAGAACCTGCCAGAACCTGCTAGATTTCACCCTGGTGAAAATGATTTTGGAATAATGTATAAGGTGGATGTCCTAAACTTTATAGAGGCTTAAGAAACCAGTTCATCATTTTGAGTACTTGGGCTTCCACACTTGGAATGAGATTCTTGTTACTTCCACATTTTGAATGAGATCCTTAGTGTGTCATATAAAGGTCAATAATGACTTTGAGCAAATAGAAATGATACACTCCTAAAATATAGAAGGTGTTATTGATTAGTGTTTGACTAATCAAATCATTACATTTGACTCGTTTTATTCTCCTTTTTCTTCTTTGAAGAAGAATCATGGGAGCACTGCCAGGATCAACTTTCTTTTTCCTTTGATAGATAAGAAGAGCATACGAGGGACCAGAAATTGTTTTCACTTTACTCTGGTCCTTTACAAATAAATAAATAAATAAAATTTGTCAAGTTTTATCTCACCTTCCCCAACCTAATGCTCTTCAAAGTATTAGGATTATTATTCCTAGAACCCATAATTAGTATAACCACATTAGAAAATTTTAGAATTATACTTCCTGTAAATAGGCTAGAAACATTTGCAGGATGTAGCTATCCTGAAAATACATGTTCAGTTGAAATCCCAGAATAATATACCACAACCTTAAAGTGTTGATTTGAATTCATTGTTTCACAAGACTCTATCAAGTAAAGTGACACCTATACACACATTATATTTAATTCATATAAAAATGAATACATAATTGGAAGTATGTATCCACAGTGCACTTTGATCAAAGGCATGCTCATTCTTAAGCAATGAAGGAGGTGTCCTCTCTTGTTTATCACAATGCTTTGAATGCATCACATGATCAGATGCCAACAATCGCCCAATTCTATATAAATGAATAAGAAAAAAATATCTCTAGAAGAATATTCTACTTTTTCATTCAATTCTTAAATGGAACTTTTGGTTTGATGCAACTAATGCTCAAAGCAAGCAAAAATAATTTGGATTTGCATCCAACCACCTACAAAGTGATTTGGATCATCTCAAGAAAGACATTAAAATCTCCAGATTTGATAAGATGAGAATGCCATAATGTTACAGTTTATGACTCTAATTATTTCAGTTTTAAGGTGCTATACAGTATTGCCATTTCTATCTTATGTTTTTTCATAGTCTACAAAAAAAATCAAAACACTCTGTAGCATCTTTTGAGAATAACACATTTTATTAAATTTAGTCAGAAAAGGAATGATCAGGATTCTGCTTTTTTGTTACTGTGGTTAAAACAGCTCTCTTCCTACAAAGAGATTTGTAAATATTTGGTCTGTCATGATCCATCATAGTTTTATTCAAGATTTTTTCTAACTTTCAGATTTGCATAAGATGGTGGCACTGTTCTTCATCTCCTGTATAATCCAAAAGCACTGCTCAGATGCTTTCTAACTAAAACAAAGGACAGACTAACAAAAGAGAAATTAAAATATAATTTATTTTTCTTAATTTTTTTTCTTCATGCAATCCACAATGTTTTTTGTTACTGAACTCTTTAATCAATTCCCAAGAATTTAGTTCCTACTGGATTATTTTTTCACAACCATATGGAAAGTGTCTAACTGCGTATTAGAATAAATACTAGTTTGCTTCATGATCCTAAGGTGAAGTAGAGCATTTTTTGTGACCTTGGTTATTTCCAGTCTAACATCTCAATCCTGCTATTAAGGTTATATGTTAACTGTTACTTTAAAGGTTTTTTTTTTACTCCATTAAAAAAGATACTAAAATAACTTATAATGTAAAATAATGTCAGTATTTTCACAAGCAAATCCATGCAATTCTTCTTGGATTATATATAACAAAATAAAGCCACCAAGGGCACAGTATTTGTCAGTAGCAGAATACAAACATTTAGGATATTACTGAGTGATTTCCAGTAGAGTATATGTAAATGCTTTTCTGATAGTCATTTATTAATTAATTTGTTCAGTTTCTTAGTTACAATCTCTGATACTTTAGATACAAGGTCTTCTATATTTTTCTATGCTCTTCTCTGTCACAATGGCTCAGGAAAACATTCTGTAAACTATTGTATCCCATTTAGGTATTGATCATGACAAGTTCTGTTTCTGACTGCTTCAGTAGCAGATCTCTTTTCTGGAATTGCATTTCTTGTTCACTTTATGAATTACATGAAGCAATACAATAGTAACATGGTTTTATCTGAACTTATCAGTGATTTTGCTGAATGAATCTCACATTTATCATGATTGAAGGATTTTGGTCACAGGAAGGTCATTTCTAATTATTAGGTCACAATAATGTGACTTTTGTGGTACCCACTTATTATCCATAGAGCTATTTTTGAATGGTCTAGAAAATTCAACTGATATAGAATTATAAATATAATCTGGTTTAAATACTGAAAGTTATACTAATACATTTTAATAGTTTTCATTGGCTTTTAATTTATTTTCATAGTTAATTCAGGGTGCAAATTGACCTACAATAATGTTAGTGGACTGGGATCTAAAAATCTATAGCTTATGGAAGACAATTTCAGCTGGTAGGGGACATAAGACAAAGGTTTGCTTTCCAAAGCATTTAATATCTTAATAAAATATTTTAATATATTTTAATAATGTTTTTCTATTTTAATCTTTATTTTTACAGACCTTGTTTATATATTTATATATCCTATTTCTCAACCACCCATCTCTCTCAGAGAAAGGCTCTGGATGGTGTACCATATAACCAACACATAAACAACATATAAAATTAACTTTAAAAACAATTTAAGATTAAAAGATGTTAAGTATATAAAATTATGACATGACCTTGTACAATTTTAAGAAGATGAAACATTCCAAGATGCCTTTGTAATACATTACAGTTAATTATTAGAACTGGGGTGGGTTCTCAGGGACTAACCAGCCCCACGAGTGTGTGGTCCTCTGTGGCCCCAAAGCAAGGCTGCAGAGCTGTTTTGATCCCTTTGTGGAAAGCAAGGAGAGTGGAGGTTACCTCATCTCTGGGGATAGGATGTTCCATAATGTGAGCCAGCTGCAGAAAGTCTCTCTTCCTATTCTTTGACCAACAAGTCTGCTGCGTACCTTCCCTGCTTGATCAAGTGGGATGGGCTGATGTGATGGTGAAATCGATTCCATAGGTAACCTGGCTCCATGTCATGTAGGGCTTTATAGGTGATGACCAACACATTTAATTGGATCTGGAATCCAATTGGCATCAAGTGCAGTTTGCAGAACAGAGTGTTATTTGTACTCTTCTTTGGGCACCCAATATGGCTTGTGTGGCCACTTCTGGATACTTTACAAGGGTAACACCATTTTTTTAAATTTACATTTATATCCCGCCCTTACATTGTGTAAGGCAATAGTCTCATTCTATTTGTATATTTATATACAAAGTCAACTTATTGCCCCCCCAACAATCTGGGTCCTCATTTTACTTACCTTATAAAGGATGGAAGGCTGAGTCAACCTTGGGCCTGGTGGGACTAGAACCTGCAGTAATTGCAGGCAACTGTGTTTAATAACAGGCTTCTTACAGCCTGAGCCACACCGCGGCCCACCATGTAGAGCATGTTGCAGTAGTGTAATTGGGAGATCCCCAGACCATAGGTGACCGAATGGAGAACCTCCCTGTTCAAGAAGGGCATAACTGGTGTGTAACACAGAGTTGGGCAAAGATCATCCTAGCCACAACTGCCCCCTGTTCTTTCAACAGGCGCCATGAGTCCAAGAGGAATCCCAAATTATGCACCAGAACTTTTAGTATGTTTGTCCTTTTAAGTTAGGTTTATATTTATTATAAGGTATTATTATTGTCGTGCATTTGCATTTTTTTATGCCTGTTATATTCTTTATAGCATGTTTAGTGTACATTTTATTGTATTTGATGGACTTAATTTTAGTTATTGAAATGTGTAACACTTCTATAACTTATTTTGTTGGGTAACTAATAAATAGTTTTAAACAATGGCTAAAAGATTAAGTTTTACTTCCAGTTTCTTACAGAAAAGCAATGCCTTAACAATGTTAAAGGTTGTAATATAGAAACACTTAGAAGGAAGAAACACACAACAGATCATTAGTCCAGAATAAATGTGTTATCATAAGTATTGATTTTACAGTGATGTTATGTCAGAATTTGAGATAGATGTATTAGATGAAAATATCTGTGATTGTACATAGATTGCTTAATGAAACCAGCAGCATCTTCTAATGTCCACCCAATGCTTGTTGGCAAATAAACACAAATTACTGGATTTCTTTGGACTGTATTTCTTGGCTAGAATTAATTGTTTTATTGAAAGATGATTATGTGAACTTATTCAAATAGAAAAAAAATGGCTTTCTATTGCATTCCCTGTGTGATAGTAATCAAATAAATTACCGTCTGGTACTTCATCATAAATGGATAAACTTGTATCAGCTCTACATTTTATCAATTTTAGTAAAATATACTTCAAATTAAGCTTCTGTCAGGCCATAGCTTATTTTGGACTGTATTGCCTGTCTTTGCTCACTTAAATGGGAATAAATCCCATTGAACATAAAATTACTTATTTTATTGGAAAATAGACTCAAAGGTGATAATTTGAAAGTGTTATAAATTCATCCTACAGTTGCTAGTGTAAAAGAGAATAAATGTTTCTTTATCAAAACAGGGATGAGTTTAAGCAATTAAAGAAATACCTAACAATTATAGTTACTTTATTAACATTATCAAAGTAACCATATTAAACCAAAATCTAACAGTAATTTATAAGTAAATCTATAAGGTTAGTTACATAGTACTTCTTGCTTTCTAGATATTCTATTTTGATTGTATTTGGAGATTTGATTGAAGTCTTTTATTTTTGCCTTCTTACTTTCTTCAAAATAAATGGAATCAAGGCAAACAGGCAAAAAAATAGGACTGAGAAAGCTCAACTGGTACATGCTGCTAAATATTGTGGGATCCATAATTTCGAGAAATTTTGAAGTTCTAAGACATAATTCATAAATACTATATTTTTAAAGAAAAGCTTCAGTTAGTAAAATATATATATATCTTGGATTCCTGAGAGAATGTGTCATATTTGTATACATTCATGTGCAGCTTGATTTTGTGTCAGTTTGGGTGAAGGGACATCCATTAAATATTATATTCAGAGGCTTGGTGGCGCAGTGGTTAGAGTGCAGTACTGCAGGCCTCTTCTGCTGCCTGCCAGCTGCCTGCAATTTGGCAGTTCAAATCTTTCCAGGTTCAAGGTTGACTCAGCCTTCCATCCTTATGAGGTGGGTAAAATGAGGACCCAGATTGTTGGGTGGAATATGTTGATTCTGTAAAACCGCTTATAGAGGGCTGTAAAGCAATATAAAGCGGTATATTTATTTTATTTTATTTTATTATTTAAATTTGTATACCGCCCTTCTCCCGAAGGACTCAGGGCGGTTCACAGCCAAGTAAAAAATACACAATACAATATAAATACAATTAAAATACAATTAAAAAACTTATTAAATTGGCCACAATTAAAATTTAGGACTAAAACCCATTAAAAAACCCATAAACTTAAAAACTAACCCAGTCCAGCGCAGATGAATAAGTGGGTTTTAAGCTCGCGGCGAAAGGTTCGGAGGTCCGGAAGTTGACGAAGTCCTGGGGGGAGTTTGTTCCAGAGGGCAGGAGCCCCCACAGAGAAGGCCCTTCCCCTGGGTGTCGCCAGACGACACTGTCGCGCCGACGGCACCCTGAGGAGTCCCTCTCTGTGAGAGCGCACGGGTCGGTGAGAGGTATTCGGTAGCAGCAGGTGGTCCCATAAGTAACCCAGCCCTATGCCATGGAGCGCTTTAAAGACGTTCACCAACACCTTGAAGCGCACCCGGAAGGCCACAGGTAGCCAGTGCAGCCTGCGCAGGATAGGTGTCACTCGGGAGCCACGAGGGGCTCCCTCTATCACCCGCGCAGCTGCATTCTGGACTAACTGTAGCCTCCGGATGCCCCTCAAGGGGAGCCCCATGTAGAGAGCATTGCAGTAGTCCAGACGAGACGTCACAAGGGCGTGAGTGACTGTGCACAAGGCATCCCGGTCTAGAAAGGGGCGCAACTGGCGCACCAGGCGAACCTGGTGGAAAGCTCTCCTGGAGACGGCCGTCAAATGGTCTTCAAAAGACAGCCGTTCATCCAGGAGAACGCCCAAATTGCGCACCCTCTCCATCGGGGCTAATGACTCGCTCCCGACAGTCAGCAGCGGACTCAGCTGACTGTACCGGGATGCCGGCATCCACAGCCACTCCGTCTTGGAGGGATTGAGCTTGAGCCTGTTTCTCCCCATCCAGACCCGTACGGCTTCCAAACACCGGGACAGCACTTCGATAGCTTCATTGGGGTGGCCCGGTGTGGAAAAGTACAGCTGGGTGTCATCAGCGTACAGCTGGTACCTCACACCGAAGCCACTGATGATCTCACCCAGCGGCTTCATATAGATGTTGAACAGAAGGGGCGAGAGAATCGACCCCTGCGGCACCCCACAAGTGAGGCGGCGGGTGACCTCTGCCCCCGTCAACACCGTCTGCGACGGTCGGAGAGATAGGAGGAGAACCACCGATAAACGGTGCCTCCCACTCCCAATCCCTCCAACCGGCGCAGCAGGATACCATGGTCGATGGTATCGAAAGCCGCTGAGAGGTCTAATAGGACCAGGGCAGAGGAATAACCCCTATCCCTGGCCCTCCAGAGATCATCCACCAACGCGACCAAAGCCGTCTCAGTGCTGTAACCGGGCCGGAAGCCGGACTGGAACGGGTCCAGATAGACAGTTTCCTCCAGGTGCAGGAGAACTAATATGCCACCATACTCTCTACAACCTTCGCCGCGAAGCGAAGGTTGGAGACCGGACGATAATTACCTAAAACAGCCGGGTCCAGGGAAGGCTTCTTGAGGAGGGGCCTCACCACCGCCTCTTTCAAGGCGGCCGGAAAGACTCCCTCCAACAAGGAAGCACTCGTAATCCCCTGGAGCCAGCCTCGTGTCACCTCCTGAGTGGCCAGCACCAGCCAGGAGGGGCACGGGTCCAGTAAACATGTGGTGGCATTCAATCTACCCAGCAACCTGTCCATGTCCTCGGGAGTCACAGTCTTATAAGTCACTTATAAGTCTAAGTGCTATTGTTATTGTTATATTATGTGTAGACTCAGTTTCTTGATTTATTTTCTACTTCTATTGTGAAAGTTGTAAATGTATCCTTATTATTCAAGTAGACTGCAACAGTATGTTATATAACATCTTTTACTTATACATGTATGTACTATAACAAAGCATTGTACCAAAAGAAATGTTTTGTTTTATGATTTCATTAATGTATCACAATTAGTGCTCTTTATTGCTTCCTGAAATTAAATTTACAAGAGACAATATAAATACAATTAAAAAACTTATTAAAATTGGCCACGATTAAAATTTAGGACTAAAACCCATTAAAAAACCCATAAACTTAAAAACTAACCCAGTCCAGCGCAGATGAATAAGTGAGTTTTAAGCTCGCGGCGAAAGGTTCGGAGGTCCGGAAGTTGACGAAGTCCTGGGGGGAGTTCGTTCCAGAGGGCGGGAGCCCCCACAGAGAAGGCCCTTCCCCTGGGTGTCGCCAGACGACACTGTCGCGCCGACGGCACCCTGAGGAGTCCCTCTCTGTGAGAGCGCACGGGTCGGTGAGAGGTATTCGGTAGCAGCAGGTGCTCCCATAAGTAAGCCAGCCCTATGCCATGGAGCGCTTTAAAGACGTTCACCAACACCTTGAAGCGCACCGGAAGGCCACAGGTAGCCAGTGCAGCCTGCGCAGGATAGGTGTCACTCGGGAGCCACGAGGGCTCCTCTATCACCAGCGCAGCTGCATTCTGGACTAACTGTAGCCTCCGGATGCCCCTCAAGGGAGCCCCATGTAGAGAGCATTGCAGTAGTCCAGGCGAGGCGTCACAAGGCGTGAGTGACTGTGCACAAGGCATCCCGGTCTAGAAAGGGGCGCAACTGGCGCACCAGGCGAACCTGGTGGAAAGCTCTCCTGGAGACGGCCGTCAAATGGTCTTCAAAAGACAGCCGTTCATCCAGGAGAACGCCCAAATTGCGCACCCTCTCCATCGGGGCTAATGACTCGCTCCCGACAGTCAGCAGCGGACTCAGCTGACTGTACCGGGATGCCGGCATCCACAGCCACTCCGTCTTGGAGGGATTGAGCTTGAGCCTGTTTCTCCCCATCCAGACCCGTACGGCTTCCAAACACCGGGACAGCACTTGATAGCTTCATTGGGGTGGCCGGTGTGGAAAAGTACAGCTGGGTGTCATCAGCGTACAGCTGGTACCTCACACGAAGCCACTGATGATCTCACCCAGCGGCTTCATATAGATGTTGAACAGAAGGCGAGAGAATCGACCCTGCGGCACCCCACAAGTGAGGCGCGCGGGTGACCTCTGCCCGTCAACACCGCCTGCGACCGGTCGGAGAGATAGGAGGAGAACCACCGATAAACGGTGCCTCCCACTCCCAATCCCCCCAACCGGCGCAGCAGGATACCATGGTCGATGGTATCGAAAGCCGCTGAGAGGTCTAATAGGACCAGGGCAGAGGAATAACCCCTATCCCTGGCCCTCCAGAGATCATCCACCAACGCGACCAAAGCCGTCTCAGTGCTGTAACCGGGCCGGAAGCCGGACTGGAGCAGGTCCAGATAGACAGTTTCCTCCAGGTGCAGGAGAACTGATATGCCACCATACTCTCTACAACCTTCGCGCGAGCGGGTTGGAGACCGACGAAAATTACCTAAAACAGCCGGGTCCAGGGAAGGCTTCTTGAGGAGGGGCCTCACCACCGCCTCTTTCAAGGCGGCCGGAAAGACTCCCTCCAACAAGGAAGCACTCGTAATCCCCTGGAGCCAGCCTCGTGTCACCTCCTGAGTGGCCAGCACCAGCCAGGAGGGGCACGGGTCCAGTAAACATGTGGTGGCATTCAATCTACCCAGCAACCTGTCCATGTCCTCGGGAGTCACAGTCTTATAAGTCACTTATAAGTCTAAGTGCTATTGTTATTGTTATATTATGTGTAGACTCAGTTTCTTGATTTATTTTCTACTTCTATTGTGAAAGTTGTAAATGTATCCTTATTATTCAAGTAGACTGCAACAGTATGTTATATAACATCTTTTACTTATACATGTATGTACTATAACAAAGCATTGTACCAAAAGAAATGTTTTGTGTTATGATTTCATTAATGTATCACAATTAGTGCTTTTTATTGCTTCCTGAAATTAAATTTACAAGAGACAATATAAATGTCTTATGGGGTTTTTTTGTAGGCTTAGAAAAACAGGATTAGAATTAAATGCAATCTCTATTTGTAGCATACCAATCAATGATCTTTAAAATAGTTTAAAAAGTTAGATTTTCATTTTGGATGAAAAAAATATACGATGAAATGTGTGCTTTGCTAACATAACACAAACTTCAACCTTTTGCACCATAATGTTGGATGCAACATGTACATCGTATTGTCATTTACACACACACACACACTTCATTCCCATTAGGATAGTTTGCTTGATGGTCTTCCTCTGTGGTTTTTCCCTTATATTTTATATTCTATATTTGATATCCTATGTGTAGTATGCTATATAGTGCATTCAGTTAATAGTAGGCCTGGTGAAATGGCAGCAGTTCAACTTACCATGTTTTTTCAAAACTTTGTCCTATAGCTTTACAGTTGGATTGATTTGCATTGTACTTCCTCCATGCAAGAAATCCAGGCCTATGCACAACACTTGGTCCCATGCATAAGGTTCTGAGTGGAAGGGAATGCTCATGCCATCTCTGCATAGACTAGCAATGTTGTGTGCATTTTTGATTTCATAATAGAAAACCATAAATATAGTGCATGGTGCTAAATATGAAGAGATTTATAAATAGATTTTTTTTAGTGTTCCATTTCCTATCTAAAAAGTAGATTGCATGCATTCTAAGCTCACTGACATCTTGTATAAAAATGAGGATATCAGTTCTATGAATTTGTGCAAGAAAATTCTGGTGCTAAAAGAGATCACATAATTCCTTTTTTGAAGGATAAAGAAAAAGAGCAATTAATAAAATTCTCAAAATGCAAAATTGTCCATAAGAAGGAATGACTTTAGGCTTTCCCATTATAGAAATAGAGGAATGTCTCTTTTAAAACATATCAATAGCTCCATTTTATCATTCCTATTGCTATATTATTACTTCTTAAATATACGCTTTTATCTACAAATAAATCATTCAAATTATATGTAACATAAGCTGACATGCAGAAAACTAAAGAAATATTGTAAAAGTATGTTCTATTTTTAAATCCTAATTAATCAAATCTTAGACCTTCAGCAGCTCGGATGTGCAAAGCAGAAGTCTGATAGGATTGGGTGCTTAATTTTTTGTGATTAGTCTTAGCCCATCATTTTAATTTTTTTCCCTGGAGCTTGAGAGTAAGATTAGACAGCTCAGCATCAGAGTCTGGGAATCTTATTCACCCTCTGAGACTGTAGTTGAAGGTCATTGTTGACAGGACAAGTTTATGGCTGTGGTGTGTTTGGCTTAGCCTCTTCTAGAATATCTCTTTCTTTGAAAATTGAATATGCAGGTTGAGTATCATTTCTACCCAGAAGATCTTCAAGTTTCTTCTTTCAAAATACTTCTCTTCAAGTTAAAATCCAGAGAGGCTATGACATCATAACACTGGGGCTTGTTTTATTTTTCTAATTTATGCCAAAGAAAATATTAATGAAACTATTACTTTTATAATTTAAAAAAATGTGTTTTTGTTCTAATTAATTGTTCACATATAATCTAAATACATTGCAAATGGCATTTGCATATAAGGTACAGAAGATTTGCATGTCTGACATTAATGCAACATTATATGTTTCTAGCCTATTACTAATGTATTTGTTTCATAGACTAAAGAGGTCAGATCATAAACCGACTGAGTGCAGTTCAGGTACTGCTAAGGGTATTTGTCTTCAACGGATATGCAGGAGATTCAAGTGTTCAATTGAGCATTTAAACCTTAAATCCTTTTTCTGGATTCCATCCAGTATAAGTTATGCTTTAAAAAATATTAAACTTTCAGATTTTACATTATGAAAATATTTGTTACCATTACAATTTGGAGAAACTCTAGTGATCTAATAGGTCACTAAATACATGAATAATCATATCAAGGAGATTTACAGTATACATTTTAAAAATGGTATTGTTCAGTGTGCTGTTTGATTGACAATGTGCTATATTCCATATCTGTAGAACAAAGACCATCTGAATAATGACTAGATGCAAGTAAAAAGCAAAATTACAGGGAAGAAGCAGAAGATGTAAAATACGGCAGTCAATGCAATGACCAGGGCATACAGAATTTAAATGTTTAATGCCCACACACCCAGATTTCTTTTTCTGCCTTAGATCAGGCTGAGAATCCTGAAATACAAAAGAGAGCATTTCCCTTTTGGATGCAGATGGTTGTGTACATGTGTGTATGCATGTGTAGCTTGCAAATGTGTACTGTATAGATCACTGTACTTGAACAGAGGGAGATGTGATAATTAGTAGCTTGGGAAAAGAAAGGAAGAGAAACCTCTGCTAGTTCTGCTTATTCTGTTTTTATTTATTTATTTGCGATACACTGACTGAATACGAGCTTTCCCATTTCCTAGTCATGATGGAAGGTTAGAGTACAATGGAATTATTACAAAAATATGAATTACAGCATAAGGACACATTTTACTATGCTAGATTTTTGCAAGTTAATATTTTCTGCCATTGTAATTTACATGATATATGTAAAAATGCAAAAAAAGGAAGGAAGAAATTTGTACAGAAATGCATACAAAAAATTTTTAAAAGGAGGGAAGAAAAAAGAGGAAATATGTACAGTAATGAAACAATCATCAGTAGGTGAAATAAATTATTTATCTTCCTATTTTACATACATGTAAGCCAAAGGGGCTCCATTATGTGGATGAATATTTCTGAGAAATGTTTAAAATATTTAATTAATATGCTTTCAATACAGCATATCAATATATGCTAGTACATGCCAGGATAACTGTCTTTACTATCTGTTGAGTATTTTATTTTTCCTAAATATATGCTATTTAGTATCTTGGATGTAAATGCATGCGTAAATTGATCTGCTTTTCCAAATTAGTGTTATTGGGTCAAATAAATTAATGCACAGTCTTGACAGAATGCCTCATTAATATACACATGTAAATTCGGGGACAACCCCCACCACCACACCCCCATTAGTAGGATTTATATTAAGACTGATATGTGATTGCAAGACATTTAGTTATTTACCAGACCTCTGGTTTATAAGACAGATAAAGATATCCCTTAGTTCATCAATGTAAACACTTTCATACACAAATATGTTTGTAATAACAAACCCTTAACTCTTAAATAATTTATAATTTATAAATATAATTATTGGTGAAATCCTGGTACTGTAACATTGACAAAAGCAGTATGTAGGTATGCCTTTCATGCTTGTGAAGTTGACTGAAAAGCTCCCTGAAAATTAACTATGTGTTGTTTCTTGTGAATTGTAGAGCCCTTCTTTAGTGGATGCTAAGGGAAAGGCTGAAATAAATACATCTTTCTTCAGCATATTAACTTTTGGTGAAATAATTAAGTATTGCTATATATCAGTCTTAACAAAATTGACTAGCTTCATGAACTTTTCCCTTCCCAATATTATATGTACGTAAATCCATTTTATTACCAGCATCTTATGCAAAATGAACCTTACTGAGCCAAATCCATCACAAAGGTAAATATAACCACAACTGCACAAACTTCTTAAAATGGTTTCTTTTTTAAGAAAGAAAGAAAAAGGCTCTGGTAAAAATTGGAGAATATAAGCAATATTGAAGAATATTTGTTCCCCACACATAAGCACTCACTTATCTTTTTATTTTGAAGTTCCATGGGTAAATCGACCTAGTAGTATGAGCTACAGAAACAGATTGGTGGGGGCGTAGAGAGAGGGGAATATAGCAACTTGTAAATAAACCTATGAATATCAAGAAGCAGAGATACTTAGATTATGCATTTTGCCACTACACTTCTGTGCTTGTAACCCATAAGGCCAGACATTTGTATCATGCAAGACGTGGAGCTGCCCGAGAGAGATTGGGAAGAAGAAAAGGCAGGGAGGGACAGCCAGACACAATGAAGCATAATAGCATTCCTGCATGTCTAATAGCTTAAATATGCTATGCTTCACTATATCCACACATTATGAGTAATGCCAAGGAATCAGTTAATATTGCATCAATATTTTACTCTTAAATTAAATACCTTTGGAAAAATGAAGATTAATAGTTTGAAAAGAGAGAAACCCCAAGATTAGAGTTAACAATATCCCTCAAGTACAAGCTTTGCTATTTCTTGCACATAATGCCAATCATAAATGCTGCCTTTTTATTATGTATATTTGGAGATGCCACTCTGTCGCAGAACTAAGATAAATAAAGATGTAGGCTTTTTCGGCACTATATAAAACCACCCAGGACATTTTCAGTGGAAAATAAGTGTTCATTGCTATATTTCACTTTAGCTATTGCCTGGAATGTATGGTAAGAAAGTAGAAGGTGAGACTTTGCTAGTCTGTTGATTGGATAAGAAACAAAGAAGGACTACATTGTCTTAACAAAGAAGAGGAACGCTCTGCGTGTGTATGTGTGTAGAGATATAGAGATTTCATCTTCCAGGTTTCTTCAGTCCAAAATTATAGGTAGGATGGAATGTCTGAGTGGCTTTTATTTTCAGTAGCTTTTGGAGGGTTACCCCCCTTTCCCTGGCTTTCCTTTGCATGAAATGTCAAATTAATTTACAGGGTGCTATTACGGATAGGTTTGCTTGGTTTGTGGTTTGCTAGGAAAGACAAGCAGCTGAGACCAAGTCTTAGGATGGAGAGGGGGAGGGGCAAAATTGCCACCCCAGCCCAGAGTGTGGCCAGCTTCTGCAAGCAGCCTGCCTGTCTTTTGACAGCAGGCCAAAGAAACTCCTCTAGCTTTCATTTGCATCCTGAAAAATAGCCAGGATTAGAGGGAATTTATTTTCTTGCAGAATTTAGATCTGACATTTATGGTTTGGTTTGCTGGCTTCTTGAGGGAAAGTTTGTTTTTCTCTCAGAGAGGAAAATATTTTTGGAGAAAATAAAGGTTGCTTAGCAGAAACAGTAAATAAATATCTCCTTGGTAATTCTGGAATGGAACTTAGCTAATACAATCAAAGATAGGTGTTTATTGTTAAATTATTAAGTTTGCTCCTTAATATCCAACAGAGTAAGAGAGTAATTTTCTATCACTTTCAGTATGTGGCTATTTAATACAAGAAATGATTTTATCATATAAACAGCAAGGAAGTATTTTTAAAATAACAAATTAAAAAAGATTTTGAAGAAGAATAATGCATTAAACTATATTTTTTTTTCTGTGTTTGTGACTAATTGTATAATCTAGTGGGGTGCCACAAATAAGAAATTATTCTTTTGTTTATTTTCATCACATTTTAATTAATTTTTTTACAAGTTAACTATGAAGAATAGAGTATCGATAGTATCAAACATTTCAATTATCTACATTTAAAACTTCAGGCCACATGGAAGTAGTTCTGGTTGTCCTTCCAGTAAGCAATCACACAGGATTCCAACTTCCATAAAAACAAAGCTAATTTTTGATTACTATGAAAAAATATGCTGACATTTTTCTACTATGAATGGACCGGCCTTAATTCTCTACCTTTAATTCATAATCATTATGTTGGAACTAAAACTGTAGGATTCTTAGACAGTCCCCCTAATTTGGAGAGCATCAGGTTGAGGGATTTGCCCTGTATGAAGCTTCTGAAGGCCAAATGTGTCTGGAAGCTGTTTTACAGCTTTCAGATGTTTTCTTGATCAAAACATCCAGTTATTCTAACTTGACAACAATATGGCATGAATTTTGGAAGTAACAACAAACATGGATACAATTCATGGACACAACCATGTCTGGCATCCATGGTTCTATTATTACATAAGTGCTTTTTAGCTAAAATATAAGATTTTTTAAAAATAAAATAAACTGAATACTACCACAATGCACACAAGTGCATGATTATACAGGTTATTGTCAGACAATCAACAGATGTCATTTTTAATGTTTTTCTTATGTATTCAAGTAGATGCGAATGCATCCTGAATGTGTGGAATTACTGCTAAGTGATGAAGAAGAGCTGTTCACTGAAATGCAAATAGAAATGCATATAAGGCTGCCGTAGCACTTTAAATTTTTGCATGAAAAAGTCAATATACTATTAAAAGAATAGTATCCTTGAGCATGATTTCTTTCTATGTTGCAACTGAATGGACTATGTACCACCAAATAATTCACTTTGTCATTAGTTTCTGAATTCTAAATAGAGTGTTCATCCATTTTCTGTATTAAATGCATCCTGTGCATGCCCACCAGTTCATTGGTTCACTTATTTATTTATTTTAAAGAAAAAAAATAGTAATTATTTTGAGATGGAAGAAGATTTTTGGTGATTCAAGAGATATTTGCAAATCAATGGTGAAATTAATTGACTACTACCTGATTTTTTTCCAAAAGCTTCAATCTAGAAAGTAAGTTCATTTTAAATTTGTTGAATAAATTTCCAAATTAGCCTAACTGTTCCCAAAATGTTAAATTTGTTTTCATCTTCTATATAATTTTTTATGTAAATATAAGTCTCCAAACATAGCTCCAACCTAAAATTATAAGAAGAGAATGTCTGAAAGGAAGATCAACGATATCAAAATGGCAGATGTAATCTGGTGATCGTGATCAAGAATTTTACCTTCTGCTACAGAATTAGAAACATTTTTAACATTTAAAATTTCTGTAGTATATAAATATAACTCTGATAGGTATAATTTGCAAAAATAATGATAAATTGGAAAGCACAATATCTACCCGCTGTTCCTGAGCATTTACCATTTTCCAGGCAGATTTAGTTAACATCTAGTATACAACATCTGGATGGAACCCAGAAATGATAGCATATGCATATGACACAGATATATCAGGCTTAGATTTAAGAAGACTCTTGTTTTTGTCATCATCCAATTTAATTGGAGCCTGATTTGCACTTCTTAAGAAACTATTCCTCCTTTGAATTTGCTATTATAGTGACTTCTTTGTATTCCTGAATTTTGATTGATTATGAGCCATCGGGTTATTAACTCTTAGTAATGACCTAGATAGGTTTTCTCCAGGACAATCTTCAGGTCTTCCAAAAGTGCAACCATCACCCCAGTAACGGAATCTATCCATCTTCTTGCAGAATATCCTCTAATTAAAAAATAGGAATGTTTTTATGTAGCACCAGAATCAAGCCAAGGGACACTATGAACAGGAGACTACTGGGATATTTTAAATGCTTTATGTTAATAACACAAGCATCTCACATTAATTCACTCATTCAGTGAATTCATAAACACCAATGAAGCTCTTCTGGTTGTTGACAAGGAACAATAGGGTATATGAGTTCCCCCTTGGAACATGCTCTGATGATAATTGGTAAAATGATGGGATTTCAAACTTCTCTTCCTTCCAACTTTCTTTATATAGGCAATGCTGCATTGCTTCAGCTGAATTGCTGAATATCATCATTCATTAATTTTTAATCATAAGTTATCTAGTAGTCTGGTTAGGTGTCATTATGTCCTTGGTGATGACCATACCATGATAGATAGGGCAAGAATAGTATGTTCAAAAATTCTCTATCCATTTGCACCTTAGCTTGGCACATCTTGAAATCAGTTTTTGTGGGATTATCTCTAGGATTATCATGATTTTTACATTTCAGATCTCCTTTTCAGTGAGTACAAGTTTTCAATTTTTCCGTATTTTCATGTCTCCTACTAATTGCTCCAACAACTGAAGTGACTATTTTTATATCCCTATAACAGTGTGAGACATATTGCAAAGATGTAGGGCTTCATTCATGAATAGACTATCATTTTGATGTCATTGACCTTTTATACATATCCCAATAGATACTTTTGCCTAGGAGAATAAGGAGTGAGGCTGGCAAGCAGAGAAACCAGGGGTTTCCAGCTAGATATAGCTCTTCTGTTAATAACACTCAGCTGCCTCTTAAGGAACTAAGGGAGTCCATTAATTCAGAAAGGCAGAAGGAATA
Organism: Ahaetulla prasina; assembly: GCF_028640845.1. NCBI lineage: Eukaryota > Metazoa > Chordata > Lepidosauria > Squamata > Colubridae > Ahaetulla > Ahaetulla prasina. The sequence continues at coordinate 263,852,597 of NC_080540.1, forward strand.
TGCCTATATTTGGCACATAAACTGTATATATATCAGGTTTAGGATGGCCCCAGCCCTGCTGACCTTTAGGAAGGCATTGAAGATCTAGCTATGTGCTTAGGCCTGGAGTCCTGATTGTGTAAAGGGCCCGGATTCCTGGTTATATTGACTCTGATGGATTATAACATACTTGGCTGCCCCTTGAATTTACTTTCTTTTTTGTATTGTGTTTTAACTGGGTTTTTTTTATGATTGTTCACTGAAGAGTTTGAAATGGGCATCTATACAATTTGAATAACCAAATAAATTTCAGAAATCCAGTTTTTCCTTCATCAGGCTAAAAGTACTTTATTTAAATTTTGATTCTTTTCTATAGTACATAAGTTTCTGCCAAACTTAAGTCAAAAAATGGATTATGACTTGTCAGGAGGCCTGAAATTTATTGCTGTGCCTGAGTGTAAATTTAATAGAAATATATGTTCACTTATATATTGTATTATCTTTATTTGTTGTTAAAATGTGTCCCTTATTTTTTTATTTCAATACTCAACTGCATAGAATTTATTTTAAAAATCATAATATAAAATGTAACAGAATTACTTTAATACAGATTAAAATACAATCAAAATTAAAAGAAATTATTTAAAAAAAAATATTGGTAAAATAAGTGTGATTTTATCATATTTCAAAATATTTGGAGTAGTGGCCAAACCAGATACCTTGAAGTACATCCCACAACCTGGGATGCTCTGCTCATGTGAGTGGAGCTTCTAGCAACAGGTTTTGCAATGACGACTGAACTCTGTAGCTCAGTGAGAGAGTATATACTTTGCACACAAAAGTTCCAGCTTCAATTCCTGACATTTATAGATAGGGCAGTGTTGTGAAGCTGGTGTGTGATAAGCTGGCCCATTAAAGCCAAGCCAATCATGCATCTGCTTGGAAGGAATGCTGGTGAAGGAGGCATCATCAGGAGATGAAGTTAAACACTGGTGCTTTTGCAACCTATCAAGGATTTATAAATGGATTGTGACACATTTACAAACAATTTCTTGTACTGCTTGACCTCCTGGCCTCTCTTTGTAAAACACACAAAATATGTATGCTTTCACTCTCTCTCTTCTAGTACTCAGTCCATTGCTCAGTGGCAGAGGTCATGTTTTGTAAACAATGAGTTCAATTTCAGTCCCTAATATCTTTTGATATGGCTGCAAAAGAACCATGATAGGAGAACTAGAGCACTACTCCTGGTTTTGTATTGAGTACAATGGCCTAGAGAAACAGATATTTTGCCTTAGTGTGAGGTGGCTTTCTATGTTCTTTGTTCATCACTTCATGTACATGGCAAAGTAACTTTTTGGCATAGCAAGTTAAGCTTAAAGGGGTTGCAAGCTTTGATCTGCTGCTGTTGCTGCAGCAACTAACTTAATCAGCCATTGTGCTGGAAGGTGGCATACCTAATGTTGATGTTATACTGCACCAGTGCACCATACTTCTAAGTATTATTAAAGTTTTAACAGGGGATCAAACAAAATCTAACAAACTGTTCAATCTCTATATTAGCTGAACTAAGAAATTTGCCTCTTGAGCTTAGTTGACTAAAATATATAGGAGACAGACACTTTGGGGAAGTGGTTATGTCACCAGGCTTGAAATTAGTTCTATCTTATGCAGAAAGCCAGCTGGGTGACCTTGGGCCAGGCCCTCTCTCTTAGCCTTAGGAAGAAAGCAATGGTAAACCACTTTTGAACATCTTACCAAGAAAACTGCAGGGACATCATCATCATCATCATCATCATCATCATCATCATCATCATCATCATCATCATCATCAAACTATGAATTATCAGAATCCTCTCAGAACACTAGCTGATATTTATATAGCATTCTGTTTCTTACAAGTAAAAGTAAAAAGGTTAAATGTTGAGAATCCAACAAACAAAAGATTTACCACTAAGAAAGCCCAAATACTAAATACATACATTGTTTTTAAAATATGTTTTTTTTTTACTTTCTAGGGAAGATAATACAGTGCAAGAATATACTATTGAATAGATTGATAAAGAAAGACTAAATGATCACTTCAGGGATAGATTAGAAGCAGCCCAATCACTTTCCTTTCAATCATAGGCATTATTCTCTACGGTCATTCTTAAAATCTAAATAGTAGTAAGCTGACAAAGGCTACAAAATATGGCACACAAGCACATCTGATATCTCCGACCCACATTTTGAAGAGTTTCTGATTTATCAATTAATTTGATGATAATAAATAAATGCCTATGTACATTAATCAAAAGAAAAATAAAAAAGGCCGGGAGCATAAGGGAGGAGTTTGTTTTGCTGGCATGTATATTTGTCACTTTTAGTCATGCAGCTAGACAAATCTGGTTTATTCTATGTCCTCTCATCTGTATTCATTTTTAATCTTTATTTTCCCATTAAAGCACTTAATAACTGAAAATATGCATGCATATTTTTAAAATAAAATATTTCAAGGCTTTGAAGACTATAGAATCACATTATCTATTTTGTATAATCCTCTGTTGATGACATTAGATGTCATTGTAAATATAAATAAATGAAATATACAGTAAAAGGAAAAGCAAATAACTAATTGCCTTTGTGTTATAATCTTGAGTAGCCATTAACAGTGAAAAACAGGATTCAAAAACAAAATGCTAGTGGCGTTTGATATAATTAAGACTCACGTACTAAACTCCACTCAGATACTCAGATACTTCAACAACTTGATTTTGTGTGTGTGTGTGTGTGCACACATACACACATCAGTTTTCACCTTAATTATTTTACAGTTGAAGAAGTTACAGCAGGTCCTCTTTTCTTCTAGGCCTGATCAGTCAAGGAAAAGCATATTGCTCATATATACGTTTAATGATAATCTCGGTTATCTCTAAATCCAAAAATACATGGAGTATCTATGAATTTTTGGGAACAGTTTGTGATGTATTTGGGAAAAATCAACTTCAAATATGAAAATTGTTTTGGTCTTTCAAAATTTAGATTATATACCAATTTAAGGGATTATATGGGTTTATGGGTGCCACAGGCCCTATTGCCTATACTCTAGAATGATCATAAAGGTAATGAGACAATATTTATATGATCATATGAGTCAACCATGGACACTTTCTGAAATGGATTTGACCCTGTGACTCCCGAGGACATGGACAGGTTGTTGGGGAGGTTGAATGCCACCACATGTTTACTGGACCCGTGCCCCTCCTGGCTGGTGCTGGCCACGCAGGAGGTGACATGAGGCTGGCTCCGGGGGATTATTAATGCTTCTTTGTTGGAAGGGGTTTTCCCTGCCGCCTTGAAAGAGGCGGTGGTGAGACCCCTCCTCAAGAAGCCTTCGCTGGACCCAGCTGTTTTGGGAAATTATCGTCCGGTCTCCAACCTTCATTTTGTGGCGAAGGTTGTAGAGAGTGTGGTGGCACATCAATTACCGCAATACCTGGATGAAACTGTCTATCTAGACCCGTTCCAGTCCGGCTTTCGGCCCGGATACAGTACAGAGACGGCTTTTGGTCGCGTTGGTTGATGTTCTCTGGAGGGCCAGGGACAGGGGTTACTCCTCAGCAGCTTTTGATACCATCGACCATGGTATCCTGCTGCACCGGCTGGGGAGTTTGGGAGTGGGAGGCACCGTTTATTGGTGGTTCTCCTCCTATCTCTCTGACCGGTCGCAGACGGTGTTGGCAGGGGGGCAGAGATTGACCGCGAGGCGCCTCATGTGTGGGGTGCCGCAGGGGTCGATTCTCTCGCCTCTCCTGTTCAACATCTATATGAAGCCACTGGGTGAGATCATCAATGGTTTTGGGGTGAGGTACCAACTGTACACTGATGATACGCAGCTGTACTTTTCCACCCCAGGCCACCCCAACGAAGCTGTCGAAGTACTGTCCCGGTGTCTGGAAGCCGTACGGGTCTGGATGGGGAGAAACAGGCTCAAGCTCAATCCCTCCAAGACAGAGTGGCTGTGGATGCCGGCACCCTTGTACAGTCAGCTGCAGCCGCGGCTGACTGTTGAGGGCGAATCATTGGCCCCGGTGGATAGGGTGCGCAACTTGGGCGTTCTCCTGGATGGGCGGTTGTCTTTTGAAGATCATTTGACAACCGTTTCCAGGAGAGCTTTTTATCGCCTGATTCACCAGTTGCGCCCCTTCCTTGACCGGGATGCCCTATGCACGGTCACTCATGCTCTTGTTACCTTTCGCTTGGATTACTGCAATGCTCTCTACATGGGGCTCCCCTTGAAGAGCATCTGGAGGCTCCAGTTGGTTCAGAATGCAGCTGCGGGGGTGATAGAGGGAGCCGCTCGTGGCTCCCATGTAACACCACTCCTGCGCAGGTTGCACTGGCTACCTGTGGTCTTTCGGGTGCACTTCAAGGTTTTGGTTACTATCTTTAAAGCGCTCCATGGCTTAGGGCCGGGGTACTTATGGGACCGCCTATTGCTACCGAATGCCTCCCACCGACCCGTGCGCTCGCATAGAGAGGGACTCCTCAGGGTGCCGTCTGCCAAGCAATTCGGCTGGCAGCCCCCAGGGGAAGGGCCTTCTCTGTGGGGGCTCCCACCCTCTGGAATGAACTTCCCCCAGGACTTCGTCAACTGCCTGACCTTCGGACCTTTTGCCGCGAGTTGAAGACTTATTTGTTTATTCGCGCAGGACTGGCATAGAAATTTTAATAGCTTTTAATATTTGATATAAATTTTATGGGGTTTTTTTATGGTTTTAAATGGTTTTAATTTCGGCCTTATATTTAATAAGTTTTTTAACTATTGTTTTATTGTGTATATAATTGTTGTTTTATTTTGGCTGTTAACCGCCCTGAGTCCTTCGGGAAAAGGGTGGTATAAAAATTCAATAAATCTAAATCTAATCTAATCTAAATATCCCACAATTTTCTTTTGATGTGTTGCTAAAAGTAATGTTTATTTTTTGGGTTTCATTTTTACAATTAGAAGATTTGGATATGAATGCTTAATAGTAATTAATGGTTTTAAGTATATACATCAATGAATGTAAATGTATGCAGATATAATGGGTATAGGATTTCCCTTTCCCTTCTACCCATATTGTGATTTGAATATAATTACAAGATTACTAATTTTGCAAATAATACAAGTTGTCTTGAGTTTTGGACTATAGTCACTGGACTTATTGAAAAACACAAAAAATGCTGTAACTAGAAATTTATATAGCAAATTATTATCTCTCATATTTTTTTCTACCTATACTTCTAATTTAAATAATACCTGCTTAGTTGTTGCTTTGGATAAATCTTTTATAAAATCACTAACTGACTTATGGGATAGAGCCAATTTGCACTCATACACTTGTTCATAATTAACCTTTATAACAAACAAAAATGAAGCAAACCTTGAAAATGATTCAATAGATTTTATATAGTGTGTTAATTTGCATAAATTTTAGCATTTTGAAACCAACTTTAAAATACTAGACAATGAATATTAAATCATAAGATGACTGACAATTTTAAATAGATTGGATCGATGAGACGGTTTAAATAGTGTATGATGACCATTTTTCTGCTATATCTTTATAGTTTTAGGTAGAAATTACTTAAAGAAACAAAGGCTTATTTATTTTGCCTAAAGAAGTAAAATTATCCTTTTGAAATCATGACAGGCTGTGAAAAAAAATAGCAGATGTTTTAAGTAATTGTTGAAGTACTTTTTTTAAAAAAATCTCTAGTTTTTAGTGATTTCAGACATAAAATATTAAAAATAAAACAGAAACAAAAATGATTAGATATTTGTCAATCTTGTTTAAATTGATGTTACTGATCTATAAATGTCACATTGAATAACCCTGCAAAATTATCATGGATCTACATAATTAATGCATATTCATGGTGTTGATATGCATGAAACTAGTAGCTGCCTATATATACTATGAGGAAGGGGAAAGAAATGATTTGATAGACTGAAATTAATACTAGCATATAAGAAAAAAATAGCAATCCTTTGGTTTTATTTGGTTGGTCAGACAAAAGAAAATATAGATACTAAGATATATATATCAGTATATATATATATGAATGCTTAAATGTGCTTTTGATTACTGAAAACATCTAAACATTAGGACTGAAAAAGCAAAAGGATCTTTTGTTTACCATGATCTGTTGGGTAATGTTTTCAGCAGGAGACCAACATCATGAGTTCTGCACAAAACAGACAAGCTGATTGCAAATTATATTAGGCAAACTATTGTTTCAGTGATGAATATGAAATCCCCCTACTCCTAATTATGTGGTACATTGCTAAAAGATTATGGACACAATCCACCAGAAAGTTTGTTCTGAGTGAGCCCTATTCAAATGAATGACAGCTGACTGCTGAAAACTGATGCAGCTCCAATGAATTTCAATGGAATTTGGGCAGAAGAAGTTCCTGGTGGATTGTGCCCTAAAGTGAGAGAATTGTCCTGTTTGTGGCTCAATAGCTTTTTGTGCTGAGGCAGAGAGCAGAGTTAATCAGGAGCTTGAGAAGTAATTATCGGAAGAGTTTGGGTAGTACAAATGGTTGGGTAAACAGCGATTGTTCTTTCCACAAAATTCTGAATAGAAACAACAATGCTGGCATTGTCCTCTACTTCTCATTAAGGGGATTCAAAGATGGAGCTGAGCATTCTGAAGCGGATGGGAAACTGACAGGGAAACTGTACTCTGAATGAATCTCTCATGATCCCACTACAACAGGCTCTGGCTTTTGGCATCAGCAGTGCCAGCTGCATTGGGAGAAGCCAAGCCTGTCATACCATCTTCTCATCAAATTCTCAATATGCAATGGGTAAAAGCATAGTTAAAGCTTAATGAAGAAACAAATACAAAAGGAAAGATTAGGCCTTGTTAACACTTGCATTCATTTTTTCTTATTAAAAACTTGCACCAAAGACTTTTCCTTAATGGAGCTGGTTCTTATTTTTCTTTAGAAAGATTAACCATATTGATAAAGTATTTGTTCTCATAAATACTTTTCCCCTCAAGTTTGCTGCATAAATATTAAGCTAAAATTGCATTGGCAAACAGTGACATTTGAAGTCCTTCTTCTGGTGACTACTATCACATCACCCATAATTAAGTTTTTTTAAAATGATTGATCAATCAAACAGAAATATGGTACATTGTTCTTTCTTAAGAAAACATCTTTTTATATCTTTTTCTTGCCTTTTTTACAAATATAACAGGCCAGCTTGATCACTAGCCCAAGACAGGTGAGGATTTTGGATGTCATCAAATAGCAGGATATAATTAGTTATTTAACGTGCTGTGGGCTTATGATGGCAATAGTGATTGTTGTCTTTATTGTCAGAGAAAGGGTAATCTGCTTTTAGGGTGGTTGTTGTTGTTTTGTCTCATGTCCAAATAACCTGTTTGGGTATAATTATTGTATTATATATAGCATTTATTCAGGAAAGACAGTTTTTGTAAAGAGCAACTGGGATTACTTTAATAGAAGAGAAGGTGTGCAGTCATTTGTATCAAATTACCTTCCCTAAGAACTTTTCCTTGACAGAGTGTCCAGTTTCTCCCCAATCATGAATTTAACAGTCTGTGTGAGACAATGGCAATGGACCACATATAATAATTTGAATTAGCAAAATGAATGGCAAACGACATATATAGCTCTCTCAGTGCTAGAAGTATTTCCTTGAATAAAAAATATAAATAATATTATATCCCATTAAATAGAAGGTTGTTTTGAGATTTTATACTCTTCCAAAAAGTTTTACACTTGCTTCGACATTAATGAATCTGCAAGAAATCTAGATGTTAATACTTCCAATGTTTCAGCATTATTGCCCATCAACTGAGAAATCTGAATTGGTTTATATATTTGCCTTTTTTCCTTCTTTTTTTTAGAAGAAGTGGTAGCATAGGGTAGTGGCACTAGGCTATAAACTGGGAGAATGTGATTTCTGTTCCTTGCTTAAGCACTTTTCCTGGTCCCAAGAAAATGGTAAACCACTTCCAAAATTCTTGCAAAGGAGACTTCTGGGATTAGTACAGTTGAAGTTGACTCAAGGACACACACACACACACACACACAAATACAGGAGTTAGTTTTTGTTTGCTATCAATAAATTATCTTAATAAACATTATTCTAAGACACAATAGATGTAAATTCTTCCATTCAGTATGTCACATGACATAACAAGATTCATTAAATATATATATCCTTTTTTAAACAAAATTATTTCTGGTACAACACTAGTCCCATTCACTGTAATTTAACAGAATCAGCTATCTTCTTTCAGCTTCTAAGCCAAGCATTTGAATAAGATTCTATTATCTGCTGCAAAAAAGAAATGAATAGAGACAAAGATTTAGGAAAAGTTAGTTTTTCATAGAGAGGATGCTCATAAAGTTTTGTCTCAAATAATTTACAGTATGATGGTATAAGTTCCCAGAAATAGTGTCTGAACATGGGTAGCCAGCAGACTGACTGCTGTGTGTGTGTGTGTGTGTGTGTGTGTGTGTGTGTGTGTGTGTGTGTGTCCACTATTATGGTAGTATCTTAAATTGAGTCCACTGTTCAATGCTGCTTAATGGATGTAAAATATGGATTTGAACCTCTTTGAAAAATTTAGTGAATATATCCAGCTTATCGTGCTCCCTTTTCTGACTACAGACTGTCTTTTGAAAGTCTGCATAGACCAACAGATTATTAGCACCTGCTAATTCTTGGAAAGTTGCCAGATTCTCAGCATCTAAATGGATGGCTATGTTATGATTCTGTTTGAAAAAAGTCTCTAAGTGTAAAAGCTTCCATTTAAATTTCCATATGTATAATGGAAAGTGCAATATGGGAAATTAAATTGGTGTGTCCTAGAGTAAGTAATCTGTCACAAAGACCACAGAAACTGTTATAGGTGAGAAATTAGCAGAGAACACTTTGCCCTAAAAAAATCTACTCTAGTAGATGAAATATCATCCAATGCAATCATGTCTTTGTTTATAAAGCTATCCAGGATTTATTTTAATACTGTATTTTTTTTCTGAAGAAACTAGGAGCAATGACAATAACAAATAAATTCTTGCAGATTACTTGCAAAGTAATCAAAGGTTGTTTTAGAAAATATTTATTTTGTACATATCTTATGCCAATAGAGAGAAGCAAAGGGTAAAACACAGCACAAACCCCTGTAAAGGCCAGTATGGTGTAAGGCAGAACACTCAAACGTGGTTAAATCAAGACAGATTCATAAATCAATAGCTGTGATTTCAACATGTGATTTATTGTGCAAAGGAATACTAGCTTTTTTGTTAGGATGAGTTCATAATGGTAAGACAAAATAAAATCACTTGTCTGGGCTAATATTCTAATTTTTCAGCTGGGGAAAGATTCCCACAAATGTTGAAACGTTTCTTTTCCACTACCATGCCCCAGAAATCAAAGACAGAATTAGACAAGTCTGCTCTAGTAGAGAAATACATTATTTCATTAATGTGATCATTATCAGATTTGGAAAAGGGATACTGAGAATACTTAATCCAAGCCCCAGGTCCATAGATTCAAGTTGAGTTAAGGTTAAAAGAAATTGAAAGCATGACTTAGATCATTGGTAGATCTGCAAGGTAAATGGGTTTTCCACAAAGCTAGGCCTGGCTTAAGCTTTTTACATAACTTGGTTCTGATTTCCACAGGGAACAATCTAAAAGTGCCCCTTCTAAAAGGTTGGCATTCCTTACAGAGGTATACATGTCTGTTTATATATGTCACTCATGCCATCAGAGTAGCAAAGTGGATTCCCACAGTCAAGTGTTCAGGAAATGAAGCATCTCTTGGCCCTGATTCTGATCACATCTGCCAGATTTATAGATAATTTATTACACTGGTATGGTGCTACCGGGTTTAGGACAACTCGCCACCACCATCTTGCCACCGTTATTTTGCTGTAGCCAACTCGCTATGGCTATCTTGCTGCAGCCAACTCACCCCAAGCCAACTTGCCATGGCCAACTTGCTGCAGGACAATTCGCCATGGGACAATCCATGTGGGATAACTCAACGCAATAAGTGTAATCCACCACTGTTTCTTCTACATCAGGGGTGTCAAACTCGATTTCATTGAGGGCCCCATCAGAGTTGTGTTTGACCTCAGAGGGCTGGGGCTGGGCGTGGCCATGGTGGGCATGACCATCTCAACATCACTCATGTCGGGGTCATCTGTGATGGCCAAGTGCTAAGGCAGAACTTTCCTGAGACTCTCCCTCACTCTTATTATAGTCTCCTTCCTCCCTCCCTCCCTCCCTCCCTCCCTCCCCCCCTTCCTTCCTTCCTTCCCTCCCTCTTCCTTCTCCGTTCTTCTTCCTTCCCCTTTTTTCCAGACCTTTGCTGTCTCCAGGCCAGCCCCATGGGCCGAATCTAAGCATCTAAGCTGAATCTAAGCATTGAGTCTAAACTCAAGACCTGCAGGCTGGATCCAGCCCGCAGGTCTTGAGTTTGACACTCCTGTTCTACATTGACAAAAATGGAAATAATGTCAAAGAAACAACTGCAGATAACCTCTATCATGTTGACTTATCTCACATATGGCAAGATGGTGACAGCAAAATGGCTGTGGTGAATTGGCCACAGTGAGTTGCCGCAACGAATGGTCATTCTGGGTACTATTAGCCCCTTTTGCAGTTAGCTGTTGTCAGCCTCTTGATAGTCCAGTCCAGATCAGGAAACCGACTAATAAAGAAGAAGGTGAAGGTTTGCTCTCCAAGCTTGTGGGTTGGTTTCTGAATGTTTCATTATAAATAGCAGAACACTGACACTGATTTCCCCTAAACTCTGCTGAAGATATTACTTAGCCTAGTAATGAAACATTTGGAAACCAACCAAAACCAGAGAATGAACCTTCACCCTCATCCTATACTTAAGCTACAGATATTTGCCACTATCAGAAAGAATATTAGAGAATCTTGCTAATCTGATTGAGTTTTTCTTCCCTTTCTTCTCATACACCAGTGACTCAGAGAGGAGCTACCCTGACTTTCTTCCTAATACAGGGGTCTCCAACCTTGGTCCCTTTAAGATTTGTGGACTTCAACTCTCAGAGTCCCTCAGCCAGCTTTGTTGGCTGAGGAACTCTGGGAGTTGAAGTCCACAAGTCTTAAAGGGACCAAGGTTGGAGACCCCTATCCTAATACTATCTCCTTTCTTGGGCTCAAGGAAAGCTTGTTCCCTGAAGGGGAACATGATGAACTAAGTACTAATAATCTCAGTGTATCCTGCTATTTAATTGTGGCAAATTAATAAAGCAGGTTTTTTTCCAAAAAAAAAATCAACTTCTTAATCTTTAAATTTAAAGCAGGAAAAAAAAAACACCACACAAAGTTGGAGTAACTAAAAAAGCATCAGTAATATAAGTAGCACACTTCTTTAAGAGAAGCAAGGATATGGGTATATTGTGCCCTATGCCGCTGAAGAAAGAGAAGAAGAAAGAGCAACTGAATCAATGGTCGTAAATAAAAAGTCACTTTGGATTGTGCTTGAAAAAGTAAGTAAAAAATGAAATGATCATCATCATCATTCCACTTGTGCTGGTCTTTGAAAGGGTTCCAAAAGATAGAATGCTGCATCATTTTAAACTGCTGAATAATTTCTGAAAGGAGTGAAGGGAAAGCAAGGTAGTATTCACTTATCGAGAGCTGGATTTGTATTAATAAGATTATATAATTTGACATATTTTGCTATCCTCCGTTATACTTTTAGAGCAGAAAAAAATCTAAGGTGCTTGAATTTGAAAAGATGATTTGAAAAGATGGCATAAATAAACTGATGCTGCAAATGGAAAGGATATTTATTATTCCCATTATTGAAGACAGGGTTTGAGGTTGTGTTTTATGTAAGGCCTGGAAGCCTAAGGTTGGGATTATAGCTGATCAAGAGGCTTAATAGATCATGTACTTAGACACTGTTCTACACTAACTCTCAAAAGAATATTGATTATCTGTCATTGTAATGCAAATTGCATTCAACGTTTAGGGACTCTAAAGACATCATTTAAGTTTTTTATGAGTTATAGCCTGTCCAAGATAATTATCATCTATATTTTAAAAACAGTCCCATAATTTTCAGGAGACACTATATTATTCTTCTCCAGCTTGTTGCTCTCCAGATGTGCTTGACTTTAATTTCCATAATCCCTATCCAGCATGGGCAGGTTTTGGGAGCTGAAATCAAATAAATCTTAGGGACAATGGTAGCCATTTTCATGGAACTAGAAAGACCACCCCAGTTTTGGATTGCCTTATATCATCATCAACATAATCCATAAAACAAAATAAGAAATTCCAAAATTAAATAAAAAATAGCAAGTGTCTAATAGACTTACCGTATTTTTTGTCCATAACATGCACTCCCCCATCCAAAAAAAAACCACAAACTGGGTGGAAATGTCTGTGCATCTTATGGAGTGAATTTTGCATCACAGACCATGAAGTGTATTACCTCAGGGCTCCGCATCAATGGACCTGTGCCGGTCCTTTGGTGAAGGGACCTTTTACAGTGCTGAACCCCACCTCTTCTGTCTTTCTCATTGCCTGCCTCTTCTGTCTCTTTTCCACAGGAGTCAATAGGCAGAGCTGGCACATGATAGGACACCTATCTGTGGCCCTCTCAGGCTCCGCCTGATTTTTTTTTCTTGTTTTCCTCTAAACCTAGCTGCGTCTTATGGAGTGAAAAATACAGTATATAAAATGGTCATACTTTGTTTGAAGAGGTATTTTGCAACATATAAACAATGTGCTTCCATTGTCAAGGAACATTACTAATGTGGTTTGTCTCACTGAAATATCCTGATTGGTTTAGGAGCCTTCTCTGACCTTTCCACTAACAGGAACTGGTGGCCTACTGGTTATACAGAAGAATGTCTTTGAAATGACATGAAGTGAAGTGGTGGGTCATGTTGCTTCATAAGGACACCTCACAAAGTTACTTCATGTCAACCTTCATCATGGAAAAGCTTTCTGAAATGTTGTACAGCTGTATCTTGTCCAAATATCTTGTCCAAAATTGGATTATTGGTGCAAGGCTAAAAGTGATCCAATAAGATTTAGCACAAAGATGGATTTTTAAAAAGAATTATTTCACTTTTTCAACTTTCTTTGTAAAGAGGGATTCCTCCTTACCCTTACACAGCTTCCTTATCACTTCAGAAGCAAAGCTGAATGAAATCATTTCTCACATTCAGCTTCTAGTCATCAAGCAAAATAACTACATCTGGAGAAATCAATGTACCTGCCAACTGCTCAATGTGAAATATGAACTGCATTTAATTATATGTATAGCAGCCTCCCCAACATGGTGCCCTCTAGGTACGCTATCTTGGGATTCTGAGTAATATCAGTTCATTTAGGTGGCACTGTGAATGTTATTTTATAGTTTTATGACTAATGTAAAAATCAGTAACTATTCCTCTACCAGAGATTAAGCCTTTTGTAATTTGATTTCTTTTGTTTGTGTGTATCTACAGTAAGACTAGAGTGCAACTTAACAGGGCATAGCTATTGCTGAAGTTGAACTATCAAGTTTAATCTACTTCCCACCAAGAGTTAGTAATACAAATAGAAATAAATTAAGGATGTTGTCACTTCATCTGATGGGGGAAATGTCTGATCACTTCTGAAATCTAAATGGTAGAGACATTTACATAAGGATGGTTCAGCAAAGTAGTGCTTATGTTTTTGTGTTATTCATTCATGTTCTGATTCTTATATAACTATACTACTCTTAAAGATACAGTACATATGGTTTATAAATGTATTGATTTATTTCAGTTTATTTTTCTGTCCATTTCAGTGACATGATTCTGGGTATCTAATAATGGGCATCTGAAACCCACCACAACCCTCACACAAGCATCTCAAGGGGTCGGCTTCTGTCCTGACTCACTGGGCCCAGTGACATAATCAAGTCTTTGAGGCCCTATAAAAATCCAAGAGGGTAGAGTCAATCTGATGCCTGAGGGGAGAAGACTCCATAACAGAAAAAGCTCTTCTTGTGGGTCTCACCAGATAGCATTTTTAGTAGATCTCCTGTCGAATCTAATTGGACTAGTACATTCAGCCCCAAGTCGTGAAAAGCTTTGTAGTTAACTTTACCAGCCTGTTCTCCACCTGGAGTCTTATACCCTCAAAATACTGAAACAGGGTAAAGATATAAAGCTGGATATTACCAGCATACTCCCAACCCCTATTAAGTGAAATTTTTGGATTGTCTAACCGAATATAATATAATATAATATATTCCAATGATGTTTAACGGTTCTTAGATTATTCACAGCACAAGTAAAATCAAGCAAGTTGGTGCTTGAACTTGTCATCCAGCCCAGACTTGGGGCCTCTTTGCAATAAGCTGATCATCATTAGTAGGTGACCAGCATTGTTTTAAACTGAGTTTTCTGTTATTTTAAAAGCTATTGCAAGGCTGATCTGAAAGCTGTACAGCACCACTGTACAAATACATATAGCAAGAATGAATGTTGGTTAAAACTAAGCTTGAGCTGAAGCAACAAAAGGCACTGTTGAAGGCCCAGCTGCAGTGTGTATATCTACAGTATGTGGAATCACCGGGATAATGAAACTGCTGACATTCAGCTATCATGGCATTATTGTCTGCATTTCTTCCCTCCATCAAAACATTCAAGGGTACTTTTATAAGAACCACAAAGAACCAGTCAATTGATACATTACACTTCATGCAAATGCAAAATGCAAGCTTGTTTAGCACAGCGATACAATCTAGCATTTACTCATTAGCTGAACCATTGAAATTACAACTTGGCAAATCCCACTTCTAACAACTTAGATGTACTTGTTTAGTGCAAACATTTAGATTTCTTTTTCTTTTTCCCCCAAGTTTTGCACAGTCTTTTCCAACTGAAAGAATGTAATCTGCATTTTAATGTTAGGGTGTTTGTAGCCTTCTTAAAAATTGCCTGGGAAGATTCAAACCATATAGGATTCACGAATGTTTACAGGTGGAAAGTGCTTGATTAGATACTTAGATAAATATATAGATTCAAGAATGGAAAGATATTTATTTTGACCAAGCACACCATAGAAATCCAATTGGTTGGAAGTAAAATAATAGTCTACAGTGAAAAAAAAATTTAAAAAATAAACATAAGTTAAGATAATTAAAGACATAGTAGAAAATCATGTTGATGTAGAAAATAGAATGTTTTTCTATTCAGCACTTGTGCAAAAGATCCAAAGATATTTTAGAAGGTTTCAATACATACAGAAGCTACATTTCTATAACCAGTTATTTATAAAAAGAAAGAATGTGAGCAAAAATGTAATTAACTTTGAGAAAGCATGAAGATAACTTCATAGTTTATATTCGCATTCTAGTTCTTAATGTATATGAAATGCAAAACAGAAGAAATGCTTATTTGATCAACTTTTTTATGACAGCTGTGAACGAAGTCTTATTTGGTTAACTCTCAAGAGACTTTGACTCTCTTTGACTGTTTTTAATGCCAGTTACTTATTTAACAGAAATAAATCTGACCCCAAGAAAATGCATCACTTTTTACTTTATATCACAACATTACACCGCCCGTTGAAAGTAAGAAATTTTAGTCTTTAACAGATATATTTGGAAATAAGTCTCCGTAAACTCAATACTACAGCTGCATAAAGTTTTAATGCCGTTTGGATTGAATTATCAACTAAGTTTAAGATTGCAGTATAATTATTGTGTCTGAAAATTGTGTTTTAACACCTGTGTGTATGTAGAATTACTTTTTTGTATAATTTTTTATGACATGTACTAAAAAGACCACAAAATGAACTTTTTATTATCAAAAATGAGCAATAGGGAAAAACAACAAAAAACCCAAAACACAGATGCATAAAATGAAACCACAATCACAACCTTCCTCATATATTTTCTTATGGTGTGTTTCAACTTTGGTGAGCCGACTGCTCCTCCAAAGTCTGTAAAGTTGTTGAGAGAGTCCCCAAGGGGAGCAATTACTGTTAATTATTATCAGGAGTATTTGCAGGCAGGGTCAAAAAGTCAAGATGGCAGCCACAACAGTGTGATCAAAGTATGCCTATAGTAAGTATGCCTAAGATTGGCTTCTTAGTCACATTGCAGAAAGTTGAAACAAATGATATTAAGTTTGAAGTTTGTTCTGTGTTAATATGGGCTACAATGGTACTAATTTTAAAAGCACATAGATATGATGCACATATGAGCAGACGTAATTAGAGAAAACGGCTTTGTAACCTTATTGACCTTTTGTTGCCAAATACTATAAGATCCATGATATGAAAGCCAGTGGATTTCTGTAATGTTTAACTACAAAATGATATTAAGTAAAAGTAAAAAAAAAAGATAAAATTAAAGTTCAAGGAATTAATATGTTTTGGCAAATTTAAATTTATAATGGAATTACTATTATCACGATACCTGAGCTATCGCAGATATTACTAAACTTTCATTCTAAGGCATGCTTCCTAAGGATGTTAAAATTGTAACTGTACAACATCCAATGTGCAATAGTTGTCTGCTCCTTTCAAAACTGTTTAGCAAGGAGAATCGAAAAATAACTGATAATTCAGGAGTCAAACAAAAACACTGTCTTTCTCAGCTAGGCATTATTTTTATGTGCATAACCTCCACACTATTATATGCTGTAATCTAAAATATCTAGTTTCTCAACCTAATAGGTGTTTGTAGCTGCAATATGGAAGAGTCTTCAGTCTATCTATAAAAGAGTATACAAACACTCTTTCAAAAAGCTGAATCAAATTAATCTTGCTCTAAAACTGCTTTAGAGTAGCTGAGCACATCTAAACTATAAAGAACAACAGTTTTGTAGCATTTGGAGGACTAGCATTTACTAAAGAAGAATCTATCCACTTATTGGGATACTTTTCTCTATTAGAAAGCTTGCATGTTATATAATAACTTTCCTATGCATATTTATTCAAAAGTAGATGCACTGGTTCTCTAGAAGTAACTTTGTAGTAAGTATATTTAGGGATACACCTTTATCTTTAGGAAACATTTATCCTTATGTAGGATTTTTAAATGGCAAATAACTACTACAGTTAATTAAACAGAGAAATAAATCTGGCTTCACAGACAAACCTATTCCATTCCTCAATTTGCTAAAACATGAGTGGAGACAACCTTTTTCAGGCTCCATGTCAATTCTAAGCCATTCACAGCTTTTTTTTAAATAACGTCAACTAACAATCCTGTTGCAAATTTCAGATTATTTCAAGTATACAAAAGTTGATCATCCATGTGTCCAGATGTGACTGTTGTGCACCAAAAAAGAGACAATGGTAGCCATGCTCATGAAATCAAAGCCTTGCCACTTTTTGTGACACATATAAAAAATACATTTTGCTCATAGACTTAAACTTTATTTTTAAGCCCCTTCTGTGGATACTTCTGCGTAGGCCAATACTTCCTAGGCGTCTGCAGGTAGGGATAGCAAAGGAGCCATCTTTTAAATTGTGAATGATTGAAGTCAACAGTAGTGAGGATGAATAATGGAATGATCCCATATAGGATGAGCATGGGTTTCTGTGGTTATATAGGAAGTCTAAACAATAGGATACCCTTGATGGATTACTGATTATATTTCTATCTAGTAAACCCATTAACGTTGTCAATATTACTGCAGAAAGATCAAGTAACTGGAATTATAGAAATCAATCTTTGGGGGCAGAATTTCTAACTCATTAGTCTGGATTTTTATTTGTAACTAAAGTAGATAATGATCTTCAAAATTAAACCTTTTAATGACAGTTTCTGATTCTCCTGAAAAATATGAATAATCCAGACTAAATTGCACAAAAATTAATTATTGTTAGTACCAATAAATTAGGGTAAGATTAGTGTGATATGCTGGCTAAAAACACTGTGATTTTCATACGCTCCCTATCTCTGAAATTCCCCAATATGGAATACCTATGGGTGCCAGTTTGATGCCTGGGATAACAAGGGATAGTAGATAATAGTCTTTGGGAGTGGAAACTAAGAAGTACCAGTTAATATTTTGGCAAAATGATGCTTTATCAATCTTCTTTAACAGATATTTTTGCAAATAAGCAAAGGAGCCATTTTGAAAAAGGACTTGTAACATATTCTATTGGAGGTGTATTTAGCTTTATATTTGACTGTCTTTCAAATTGTGGAAATAGCTTACTTGGTCAAACAAGCATAATGCTGTTGATTAATATGGTCTTCTTATGCACAATATATATGCATGCCTCACGTCTCCTATTTTGCTATCTAAATATGCTATTTTTAATCTTTTACATTATTCAGGAGCAACTTCTTTATCATTTGTAGAAAATAAATGCTATAATATACAGTCCAGTTTTCAATACATACCAGATTAGTTTCCACAGCCTAGTGGCCTCTACAATATTATTGCATTTCCCAAAATGTTACTTTACATACCAAATGCATGCTGGTTTTGTCCCATTAAAGTAAACTAAAAGTTCATGGAGTTAAATATTTATAGTGAACATCTGAGTTTTGGACAACTCGCAAAGATTATTATAATTATTAGCATTATATTACTTTTTTTTACTTATACTATAATCAGATACTGCTTGCTTGGAGAGAATTAAGAGAATAAGATCAGCCAGGAAGGATCAATTATTCAAAGTAGATAGGCAGCTGGAGAAATTGTCACTCTAACACCCACAGTCTATCTTGCAACTTCTTTTAACACAGTGAAGGGGGGATCTTAATCTTTTGTTTGTTTTTTTAAAAAACTTCTATCCTTACTTCTCAAAAGTGAACTCATGGCAGCTGATCTTTCGAGGTTTAAAAACAATAGTTAAAAGTAAAGGAAGTCTGTTTAGTTACTGTCCATATCCTGTTTGATATAAAAAATTAATGATATAAAATTATTAATACACTTGAATATTAACACTATTATATAAATGTCAGATCGGGACTAAGAGGTTTCTGTTTTCTACTTAATATCAGTCCTTCAAAGCATGCTTTTTGTTAGAAGTTATACAAACAAAAGATTTCATTAAAATGTTTGAGGCGCTACATCCAATTTGTTTCTTTTACTTTATAGAAATGGCAATACCTGAAATGATACTTCCTTTAATTAAAATTAGTTGATTTTAAATTAAAGTGGATGTATTTTTTAAAAATGTATATGTGCGTATGTGAAATCAGAAATAGAAACTGATTTGACAACTTTTATATTTTAAGGCTTTTTTTTTTATTATCAGCTTGGTGAAGCTTACTAAAAGAGACACTTCTTTTCACGTCCCACTCTTGGCACCTCAGGGTTCTCTTTTAGCCATATCAGCCTAATGGAATTAAGGCTGACATGTTTCAAGTCCATTCCTTTGTAAAAGGAATGCAAAACAAAGTCTTAGATTTCTTCTTTTAAAAAACCAAATAGTAACAACAACAACAACAACAACTCCCTTGAGCCTTCAGTGACTTAAAAATTTTCCTTGATCCTTTTACACATCTGTATAAAGACCATTAAAAAGGGAGCACAACAGAATAAATCAACTCAGCTCTAAAATCTATTGCAGCACATTCAATGATGGAGCCTTACTGAACGGGAGTGTGACCCTGTGGCTTCTTGCAGTTTGAAGCTAATTGCTTTGGTCAGGATGGGAACGTCTGGAGGTCCACTGCAGTGTCCCACCAGCAAGGCTTCAGTAACTGAGCTGGCTGGCAGAGCATGAGCCCACTTTGTAGCGACACAGCAGGCTTAGACACCACCTATTCTGCTTTCGAAACTGTCATGCATAACAACTTTATTGTGCTAAATTGAACTTGAAAGCAACCAAAGGCTATGAGAAGGCTATGAGAAAAGCATGCTGTCAGTGCTGGCAAAGGCTGACCTGGAGAGTGGGCTCAGAGACAGGAGAATAAAAGATCAGGGCCCATGAACACAGCATATTGTTTCATTTTAAAGCATGATTCCCATACCCAAGAAAGTAGTAAATGTGATGTAAATTTATTTAAATAGATTCCACTACTAAAAAGTTTGCCAGCCGCTCTTATCCAACTTTCCCAGCTTCCTGATTCGTTACATACAGTGGGAATATAATGACATATAGCCATCATTGTAACAGCTTCTTTGCAAAGGCACAATGATGATTAATAGCTAGCAGCAAATTTTCACATGGGCTCTAAAGCACTATAGTACTAAGCAGCTAAACACTCCCAAATCCCCCTTTTCTGTTTTTCTGAAAAGTCCTCTACTTGTACCTTGCAGTTATGAACAAAGCCTATCTTAATTCCAATCAGCTTTTCGCCATTCAAAGAGATCTTCTCTTTTTCATAATTGATTCATGTGCATTTTTAGTCCTTCAACACGCCTGAGCTATTTTTCTCCTTTTCTGTGTACTTTTCAGCTAAGCAGAATCATTTAAGCCATAATTTGTTTTTCAAAAGTCATGAATAGATTTTTCAATTAGTTCAAGTTTAGGTTTTTTGTTTTTTTTTTGTAAAGTAGGGTAATGCAAAACTGAAGAAAATAACTCTACTTCCTGAGGTCTTTGAAATGGGTTGCCTTCAGGGTCTGAGGCAGGAGCTCACACTAAAATTCTTGCAAAGATAAGTCAAGGATTTGAGAG
This sequence comes from Ahaetulla prasina, assembly GCF_028640845.1. Taxonomy (NCBI): domain Eukaryota; kingdom Metazoa; phylum Chordata; class Lepidosauria; order Squamata; family Colubridae; genus Ahaetulla; species Ahaetulla prasina. The sequence goes on from NC_080540.1 coordinate 263,873,217, forward strand.
CAACAATAATACTAGTTCTGCTTAGTATACTGGTTCTTATTCCCAGGAAAAGCTTAGCTGAAAAGGCAGACTAGAGAGCTTCTTTATTTTTCTAACACTTTGGGAAATGTTAGCTTAATAGACAAAAACAAATTTGAAGGTATTTTAGGTTTGTGTGTTTTTTATACCTTTAAAAATAGAACAAGACTGCCCTATTATTTCAGAATTACTTGATTTTCTGCAGCTAGTCAGTTTGCATAGAAATTATGTGTCATACAGTACAACCAAAGTCCACATTTTGCACTCAGATTTAGATGCTTTTCATATTTGTAATAATTCTGTTTGGGGAGCTATTTTGTTGTTATAGCTGCATGAGAAATGCAATCTTTTCTGAGTTGTGTTTTCAATCTATTCACCATTAACAAAAACATTGTAGCTAATATAGCTTGGGGATTATTGTTGCCTAAGTGTTATCATACATTCTTGATATTAAAATGCAAATAATTTTAAGTATACTAGATTTTAGATTCTTTCTTACATCTATGTTGAGCAGCACTATAAATATACTGTCAATTAATTTAAGAGTGATTTTATAGTAGATTACTGCGTGAGATGCTGTTGAGTCAACAGAAAAGTTAAAATAAGTATATTTTTAGGTGTAAGGTTATTATCCTAACTACAGTGATTTAATCATGAGTTACTTTTGAACCATTGCGAATTACTATGGAGAAAATGACGTTAAGTTGTTCAAATTAATTTGAATTTGAACCATTCTATTATATTGTTTTTAATACCATTAAGAAGCAGATCAATGAAACAGAAATGCTCAATGGTTATTTTATATGGCTATAACATAAAGGATGAGTATTTTCCAGGCAATCTATTTGAGAATGCAAACCTCAAATCAAATCTTTATTATGGTCATAGACTAGTACATAACCTAGGCAGTGCATTTCCCCAACTTTGGCTTATTTGAGTGACTCTCTCTCAAGCATTTCTAAGTCTTTTTTTTTTTTAAAAAAAGGACTGAATTTCAGTGCCATTTTTTTCTAATTCAGTTTAGGTTATTTGTCCTATTTATAAAGTCCTGAAATTTTTTCGATCTAACTATCTGAAGATAGACCTTTTCTCATACAGCCAATTTATGATCTAAGATCTTTGTATGAGCTCCTATTTTGCATTCTTATCTTTCCAGGGATGCTAAGAATAAGCAGCTGAATTCTTAAATGAGTTTGGATTCTGGAATGGCGTCTTCAAAGAGGTAAACCTGGACATTATGAGATTCTGATAGCACCTTAATACTTTTGTAGTCGACATTTTAGAGGATTATGTTGCATCATTCCATCGTCTGTGCTTTTATTTATTTTACACGGCATAGTGTGTACTGTATTCATATTTAGTTGAAGCAATTATACATAATATTACATACCACAATGGAAGCCACTGGATGCAGAACTCTTACAAATTTAAAGAAGGAACTTCATCTTCTTCCTCATCCATCTCAAGGATCTGACAGTCAAAAATATCAGAGAACTACAACAAAAATAAAAATAGTTGCACACATTTAAGATGTGCAATTTTAAATTGAATTTAAGAAAAAAAGTGCTATACAATGAGAAATTGTGTCTAAATAGCAATTCTTTCAGAGAAGCTTCTTTTAAAGCAGCACTTAACTGTATCCTCCAAATTATTTTAATACAGTTCCTTCTGATTAATACTAGTGATGAAAGGAAATAGGCCTAGGGGATATACGATATGCCATGTAATATAAATGCTCAAAGAAATCAGAACCAGCTTTTTAGCTGCAACCACAATTGTGTCATGACATTTGCTTCACTGAGAGACGTTGTATTTGTAGACAGCTTTCTCAAGTTTATATTATCATCTCTAGTCCATCATTTTTGTTTCATTTAAATTGCTCAGAATATAATGCTCAGAATTGCATTTTCTTATACATTGTAGAATTTAGTCATTAAATATAAAATACTATCTCACCCATAGAAACAAAATTCTAAAACTGCATATAAATGAGTGTAAAATGTTCATTGGTATGTATCCAAAATTTCTCAGACAAAGTAACAAACCTAAATTATGTCCCAAGGTATCATATTTTGCATTCAGAGCTCTGAGATCATTCCACAGGATGTAAAATCTTATATAGCTAAAGGAGTCCCCAATGAATGCATACTGAAAAGACCAATGAAGGTAGTTGGCTACAGTATATGCGTACATTCTTGATGTTTTTCTAGTGTTGAATATGTGAATAACTCATATAAGTTATTCTTATATTAACTCACAGACTTAAGGCACATACCCGTATAAGGATAAAGCAATAATTGATAAGTGCATTACTTCATTTTTCTTAAAAGAAAATAAAAATTAATAGTTATTTCAGCTTTGAATGGAATACACCCTTAAAATGCACACTGGGCTTCAGTTTTGATAATATAATTTATTCACTAAAACTTACATGAAGATTAAAAGAATGTAGGCCTTCCCAAGCTAATATCCTTCAGATATGTTAGCACACCAGCTCCAAGAATCCAATATTAGCACGACTGTAAATTTATATACATATTTCCTCAGTGTAGTCTTCCTCATAGGGACCAAGTTGGATGAGAATAATATATAACCTCAAAATATTAATAAGGTATTTCTTATATTGAATGATTCCATCAAAAATATCCAAGTGAAATAGGAAAATGTGTACAGCTGTAAAAAATGTGTTGCTTATTATATATGTGAAGACTACTGTCTGGACAATGATTAACAATCATGAGAAAGTTGTATATTGGAAGGCAATGAATTAAACATCTGTAAATGCTTAAGTAGGATTATTCAGGTTAATGAGTTTTGCTGATGAAGTTATGTCAGTAATTCTACACATTCATTAGTCAAACCAATTTATTTATTTATTTATATTTCATATTTCTAAACCATCCATCTCCTTCAAAGAGGGTTCTATTTTTAGCCTGATTTTATTATTTGATAAGTAACTTAAGATGGAGAATATACATAATACTTCCTCCTCCTCCTATTTTCCACATAACAATAACCATGCAAGGTGGATTGGGCTGAGAGAGAGATATCATATGTGTGTATGTGTGTGTGTGTGTGTTTGTGTGTGTGTACACACACACACACACACACACAGAGATACTGAGAGAGAGAGATATCACACACACACACACACACACACAAATTAGAATCATCCTTTTATATTCAAGCAAGTAATGTTAAAGTAGAAAGACATCACACAGCCATGATTTTCTCATTGGTAATACAGGTAGTCCTTGACTTACAACAGTTCATTTAGTAACTGTTCAAAGGTTACAAAAGCATTGAAAAAAGTGACTTATAACAATTTTTCACACTTACAACCTTTGTAGCATCTGCACAATCATGTGATCAAAATTCAGGTGCTTGGCAACTGGTTCATACTTATGACCGTTGCTATGTCCCAAGGTTATGTGATCACTTTTTGCGATCTTCTGACAAGAAAGTCAATGGGGCAGCCAGATTCACTTAACAACCGGGTTACTAACTTAACAACCTCAGTGATTCACTTAACAACTATGGCAAGAAAGGTCGTAAAATGGGGTAAAACACATTTAACAAATGTTTCACTTAACAGAAATTTTGGGCTCTGTGGTTGTAAATCGGGGACTAACTGTATATGGCTTTGAAATCATCTGGAAGCTTGAATGTAATATTGATATCTTTGAATTGTGAGAATAGAAAATACTACTGAGAATAACCTGGACTGAAGGGAGAACAAATAAATTCCAAACAATAAGGATTGCTCACAGGAGTTACTGACAATAAAAAGCTTAAATATTTTGAATACCTAGTATGAAAATAAGATCACCGCAGATGGCTGGAAAAATTGAGGAAAACGTGGCCAAGGAAGACTATTTGGCTACATACTATAACTGTTGACATAAGCATGAGGTTATAAGAACTCAAAGAAACAGCTACTGACAGTCCTGGTAAACTCCATTAAGTGTTTACCTCTGTCCCATTAGGTCAGAAAGAGAAGCAATTTAACTACTAAAGAACACATACTGCCCACGGAGTCATATGGTCTCTGAAGTTTGATTACAGTGTGTCATTTACAGGATGGATTAAACAAATTTGGTTCACTAGTTATCTTTTATCTTCTCAACTCCCTTTTTTTGAGAGTTTATAAGTCATAGAAATTCCTTATTCAGGCAGGATATTTTTAAGGTAAGTGTTTCTATTATGGAAAAAATAGAACACGAAAGTTGTACACCTCCCTATTTCCCACCCCCTCACAAAGACATGGAAAAAACACATTACAACATACAATAACACTACAATAAAGTATATTACAGAATGTGTAAGCAGAAAAAATAACAGTGAAAATTTCTTGAAGAATTCCTAAAATTCCTAGGAGAAAAAGACTTTCTCTCAACACATATAAAATATAATATAGCCTCAGACGTGCTTCTTTGGGGAAAAACTTCTACAGTCTGATCTTCTTTTGTTGGTTGGGGCACCTAGACAAGAGGTGATGACCTTATGGTACAGGGCTTAAGTTCAAGTAACATGTTTGGAATTATATGGGCTCTTAATTTTTAATTGTAGAAGGTGGAGATCAGTCATATTATTGTATCAATCAGTCCCTGTTAACAGACTAGATGCCCTATTTAGACTACAGTTGTCCAGTTGGTCCTTGAGTGGTGCAGACTGCTAACACAGTCTGTTATTAACAACAACTGCCTGCAATTATTGCAGGTTCAAGTCCCACCAGGCCCAAGGTTGACTCAGCCTTCCATCCTTTATAAGGTAGGTAAAATGAGGACCCAGATTGTTGGGGGCAATAAGTTGACTTTGTATATAATATACAAATAGGATGAAGACTATTGCTTAACATAGTGTAAGCCACCCTGAGTCTTCAGAGAAGGGTGGGGTATAAATGTAAATAAATAAAAAAAAATATTAAGACATAATCCAACACATAACAGCAGTGGTGGTGCAGTGGTTAGAATCCAGTACTGCATGATTCTTCTGTTGACTGCTGGCTGCCTGCAATTTGGCACTTCAAGTCTCACCAGCTCAAGGTTGACTCGGCCTTCCATCCTTCCGAGATCAGTAAACTGAGGACCCAGATTGTTGGGAGCAATATTCTGATTCTGTAAACCGCTTAGAAAGGGCTGTAAAGCATTGTGAAGTAGTATATAAGTCTAAATGCTATTGCTATTAAGGGCTGCCTTATGCCATGTATAAGGATATGGTGGCTCAGTGTCTAAGATGCTGAGCTTGTTGATCGAAATGTTAGCAGTTCAGCAGTTTGAATCCCTAGTGGTGCATAATGGGGTGAGCTGTTACTTGTCCCAGCTTCTGCCAACTTAGTGTTTGAAAGCACGTAAAAAATTCAAGTAGATTAATAGGAAGCACCTTTGGTGGCAAGATAACAGTGTTCCGTGTGCCTCTGGTGTTTAGTCATGCTGGCCATATGACCACGAAGACGTCTTCGGACAGTGCTGGCTCTTCGGCTTTGAAACAGAGATGAGCACCACCCCTCAGAGTCGGGAACGACTAGCACATATGTGTGAGGGAACCTTTACCTTTACCTTATGCCATGTATACTTGAAATGACAAGGCAGCTATGACCACCTTGAATCTGTGAACCCAAGCAATACAGGACCTACATATGTATTCCACAACATTTTCTGAAATCTGTACCACCAGACTGAATTTTGATATCACTACTAACATAGAGTTACATTTCTATTTCCTCATGGTGCGACCGGAACAATTTGGAACTGAACACACTCAAAACCGTAGAAATGGTGGTAGGTTTTAGGAGAAACCCTTCCATACTTTCACCTCTTACAATACTAGACAACATAGTATCAACACTAGAGACCTTCAAATTTCTAGGTTCTACCATATTGCAAGATCTAAAATGGACAGCTAACATCAAAAACATCATTAAAGAAGCACAAAAAAGAATGTTCTTTCTGCACCAATTGAGACAGCTCAAATTGCCCAAGAAGCTGCTGATCCAGTTTACAGAAGAACTATTGAGTCTGTCATTTGCACCTCTATAACTGTCTGGTTTGGTTCTGCAACCCAGCAAGACAGATACAGATTTCAGAGGATAATTAGAACTGCAGAAAAAACAATTGCTACCAACCTGCCTTCCATTGAGGACCTGCATACTGCACGAGTCAAAAAGAGGGCTGTGAAAATATTTACAGACCCCTCAGATCCTGGACATAAACTGTTTCAACTCCTACCCTCAAAACGATGCTATAGAGCACTGCACACCAGAACTATCTACTCTAGATAGTAGAACTATCTACTGTTGACCTCACCCCATTCCTAAGAGGTCTGTAAGGGGCGTGCATAAGAGCACCAGCGTGCCTACCGTTCCTGTCCTAATGTTCCCTTTGGTTGTATCCAATTCGTATGGTTATTTCATGCTTATACTTATATATATTGTTGTGTTGGACAAATAAATAAATAATAAAAAAAAAAATAAGATCGAGACACAAGAACATTTTTTTCCCAAACACCATCACTCTGCTAAATAAATAATTCCCTCAACATTGTCAAACTATGTACTAAGTGTGCACTACTATTAATCTTCTCATTGTTCCCATCACCCATCTCCTACACTTATGACTGTACGACTGTAACTTTGTTGCTTGTATCCTTACGATTTATATTGGTATTGTTTTCTGATTGCTTATTTGTACCCTATGACTATCATTAAGTGTACCTTATGATTCTTGATGAACGTATCTTTTCTTTTATGTACACTGAGAGAATATGCACCAAGACAAATTCCTTGTGTGTCCGGTCACACTTGGCTAATAAAAAATTCTATTCTATTCTATTCTATTCTATTCTATTCTATTCTATTCTATTCTATTCTATTCTAATTGGAGAATATATGGCAATACCATTCAGTTCCTCACCCATAGGCAGAGGTGGGCTGCTGCCGGTTTGGTTGAATCATTAATTAAGATTCTGCACAGTTTGGTGAATCAGCAAATCCCACCACTGGCTGGCCCTGCCCCTGCTCATTTTTCAGCCTGTTTTCTGGGCCATTTTCTGTGGGCCAAAAACAGCCTGAAAAATGGCCTGAAAACAGCCCAAAAACAGGCCGAAAAACAGGCAGGGTGGGGACAGCTAGTGATACCAGGGTGGGTAGAGCCCCAACCAGCAGAATCCTACCTCTGCCTTTGAGGCGAGTGGCCAGGAGGCGGGGCTGGGTGTGATGAGTGATGTCACTCACCCAGTCACATGACCAACCAGCCACACCTACCTAGCCAGAGAACCGGTTGTTAAGTTATTCAAATATCACCACTGCCCATAGGTATTTGCAGCTAGCTGTAATAATGAACAAAAATGATATAGTGCACTGCAAACTCCACTCCTCTTTTCTGCCCCATTTTTTATTTATAATGTGTAATTGAGTCTTTGTGTAGGGATTGCTTCCCACATGCCACCACAACACTATTTGACCCTTATGACATCCCAGGTAGAGTGACTTCTTTTGCTAGCTACTAATGTTTGTCCCCAGAAAACCCGAACTCTTTGTTTTTGTTTCCTTTCAACTAGTCTATTCAGCTAGTCTAAAACATCCTCCAGAAAACAATCTAGATTCTGAAAGCAAAATATTCAGTAAGCTTAGACACAGAAAGCTGTTAGTGATTTGCTAAAGTTAGACTGTGTTTGAGCAAATAAAGGGGAATATAAACAAACACATAGAAGAAATAATACGTGGAAAATTATTTGTAGTGTTTCAGATTCTGATAAAAGGAGATTCTGATATACAAAAAAAAAAAAAAAGTGAAATCACAGCTGCCAGTTCTTTTGCTGGTGGTGGTCTTCATAAACATCAAATTCTTCCCAACAACCTAGGATGTCCTAATGTATTAGCATAGTATATGTTTGGATCCAAACATTGTACTCTTGTAATTGGCAGATGGAAATTTTGTCAATGCACAGATTGTTCAAGTGCTGCCCACATTTTTTATATGGCATTTTGTATGTTGATAACCATGGGACCACCATGGCCAGTTTATACCATAATCTTTCAATTTCTATTTTCAGATCTTGAACTTTGTGATTTTCTCCAATTCTTTGTCTTCTATTCTACTAAACCCTGCTATTATCAAATCAATTATCCACATTTTCTTCTTTTCCACCACAGTTAAATTTCATGTATTATGAGCCAAGACTTTATCAGCTTGTATTTGGAAATCCCACAGTATTTTAATCTGTCATTATGTATTTATTATTATTATCTCCTTTATTCATTTAAAAATGTATCACAAATATTGACTGGCTCTGATGATTGATATGGGTTGCATCATCATCATCATCATCATCATCATCATCATCATTATTATTATTATTATTATTATTATTATTATTATTATTATTATTATTATTATTATTATTATTTCTTGCCCTGTCAGCCAGATGTTTAGACTGTATTTGATATTTTTATCCACCTATCGAGCCCATTCCAAGGACCTGGATAGGAAGTTTTTTTAAAAATGGTTTTAAAGGTATTGTCGCAGGATAAGCCATGGTGGCACAGTGATTAGAGTGCAATATTAGAGGCTACTTCTGCTGACTGCTGGCTGACTGCAATTTGGCAGTTGAAATCTCACCGGGCTCAAGGTTGACTCATTCTTCCATCCTTCCAAGGTGGATAAAATGAGGACTCAAACTGTTGGGGGCAATATGCTGACTCTGTCAACTGCTTAGAGAGGGTTGTAAAGCACTGTAAAGCGGTATATAAGTTTAAGTGCTATTGCTATTAAGCAGTTCCAAATAAAGATGCCTTTTAGTATTGATTATGGTTATTTTATCAATACCAATGGTGTTCAAGTGGTGCTTCAGTTGTTTTGGGATTGTGCCTAAGGCACCTATTATTTTACATATTATCTTTGCTTCCCTTTGCCACAGTCATTCTACTTCTATTTGCAGGTCTTTGAATTTTATTCTCTTCAGTTCTTTCTTTTTTATTCTGCTGTCTCCACGTAGTGCAATGTCCACTATCCAGACTTTTTTTTTAATCTTTCTTATTGACAATTATTAAGTCTAGGTGCAGGTGATTGTCTATTTTTGTGGTCCAATTGGTTCTTGCTTGGAGGCAATTTGTAATTCTTGCAGATATTCCTATGCAGCTTGGTGCCTACTTTGTCATGCAGTTGTCTGCAAACAATCTGTGCAATGTTCTTGCAGCAGCTGACTAGGTGGTCCACTGTTATTATTAAGTCTTATTAAATCTATCTGTAAACCAAGTACTTTATAAGTACATTCAATCTTCTAAGAGGTCTAAGTGGCATGGAAAGTGGTCCCCTCTACTGTGTTAAGTGTAAAGAAATGAAGAGATGGACTAGCATGGTTCTATGTTGAATATGACTTGGTGATGTTGTAAACTGTATAAAGTTTGGTGGCACCTTGTTAAAAGGTTACACCAGAATATGTCACCAAAGTTCATACCAAAATTAGAACCAAAATTGGTTTGCCACAAAAAATTAAAAACATATATATGTATTTTAATTATTTAATAATGAGAGTAATGGGAGCTGGGTGTAGGGCATTCTAAGGGGGTTGTTAAATTGTTCGATTGTTGTTGTTGTTTTTTATTTTATGATTGTATGATTTTTTAAAATATAATTATTGGGTTTTATTGCTATTATGAGCCTCCAATAATTGTTTTAAGATGGGTGGCCATACAAATCTTTTAAATAAAGAAAAGAAAGGTATTTAAACTAAAGTGAAAAATACAAATTATTTTCAAGTGAATGGTTGTGAGACAGGCAGCATATAAATTTAATAAATAAACAATAAATTCTTGGAGTATTGCCGTTTTAGGGGAGAAGGCTCTAAAGATACTGTATATAATGAATTTTAGATTCATGTTCATTCATTAGCTTTAACATTAATTAGCTTTAACAATCTATTCAGGAACGGATACATGACTTAGCTATCTCTCTCACATTCTCTTTCTCATGCATAGACACATGTATGTGTAAATCCATAAATATATGCTCTTTCAGGAAAAATATTTGAAGAACTGAACTATTCTTAACTGTTCCCTAATAGATTTTCTGTGAATAAGCAGTTATCAACAGCCAACTGGGGAGATATGCTATCAATAATCTATTCCATATTTCTTTTTCTCATTCACACAAAGGAGGTGATGCTAAAACACCTCTTGTGGGAATGAAAGTCCTAAAAAAGAAAGTTTTGAAGACATGTGGGAAAAGCAACAATTAATGTCAAGGATATGGCAGAAAAAATTACTAAGATATAATTGTTTGTTGTTATTCCCAGGCTTCTGTTAGTCCTGTTTTTGATTTTTGATAAAACAATGAGTCATATTTTATACACAATATTTATTTGTTGTCATTTTTACAGTAAGCAGTCAGCTGGAAATGATAAAAAATTGAAGTAGTGCTTTCTATACAAAACTGCTTTGCAAGGATTGCTATAAAGTAATTTTGGAGACATTAAATCAAAGACAAGGCAATATAAAAGTCATCCTGCCCAACAGAGTAACAAAATGGAGTAGTCATCAATTACTAAAACTACTTCCTTTTCCCAGTTTCTCTGATATAAAATCCTTTGCCAGATGCTAAAATAAGATGCCTCTAATAATGTACAGTGACTAAGCAAGACAACAGGCTGTTGTTGCATCTAATCTTAAAAGTTTGTACCTGAACAGATTTAATATTGCATAAACCTTTCTGGACTAGGGAGCTCATTTATCTGTCCCTTAAAAACATGCTTTACTCAGTAGAATATACCGTGTTGTTTTGGTTAACAAAATTCCTTCTTGATAACCTGGCAGTACAGCAAATCATATGTTCAAAGTGAAAGAAAAACAACAACCTTAAGTTAGAAAAGCTGTACCAAAAATCTCTTTTATAATACAATTTTTTCTAGTTGTATTAACCTGTACTAACCTGAAATTGTTACTCACACACCTTGCAAAAAATTATACAGTCTGTTACATACTCTTGGATTGGAAATCCAATCTACATAATAGTTAATTCAATTTGTTATTTTGCTGAGGTAATGGCCAGAGAATCAGATGTATCTCCAATTAATAAGATTAATAAGGAAGAGATCCTGTACTAATTTGAGATCAAGCTCCATTGAATTTAATAGACAATGCTGAGTAGATGTTCATAGAATTTTGCTATTATTTTTTCTGTTGGGCAAATTGAGCCTTGTACTTTAAGTGCAAGTTACATTACATGATATCTTATTGCCTTAGCTATTTTTATTTATCATCATTATTGAAACATAAAACTCACACTACAGAGGTATTTATACTAATTGTTCAGAACAAGAAGCATAAATAATTATGTCACATTTTCCAAACTCATTGAGGAACTTCCAAAGGTGTCTTAATTTTGCCCATGTAGAATTTTAGGAATAGAGTTTCTTCCAAGTACACTTTAATAATCTTTATTAATGACATAACTAAATGCTTTAGAAAACTGAAATAGCATCTCCTTTTCAATAGGAATATCTGTCCTTTTTTTTTTCTTAAAATGGAAGGTGAGTGGAAGGTCATGACAAAAACCTTCTTATACTTTGTTTACAGATAAAGCAATCTAGGATATATTTTGTTCTAAACACTATTTCTGAATGGTTGAAGGAACGGGAAATTTTGAATTGCAGTGCGTGATAGATTTCCTAAGGTGTCATTTAAAGTTCAAGTCAGGATAAATATCTGTATCTCATTTTTATCTAACTTCTGCCTTTGCACATGACTTAAGCTATTGGAACCCATACAATATAATCAAGATTTCAGAGTTTACTATTTGGGATTCAGTGTGCAAAACATTAGCCTTTCTTGCTTTAACATGATTTGTACAATTAAAAGAAACCTGAGTATTCTTTCTAGGAAACTCTGACATTAATAGATATAAATGTCACAATAACATTGTAATTCAGGTATTGCTCTTGGGTTTCTTTGGCATTTTTTCTAAGTTGTTTGTTCTGGTGTTATATTCCTGGTGCAATGTTTAGTTAATATCACCCAAAGGCTAATTTCAGATTATTCTGTAAGATTTTTTTCTATATAATGAGGTTTTTAATTAAACACACCATTAATTAAACCACACCATGCTAAGCATATGGTAAATGTATTTCCCACATATATTATAAATTGAATGATAGTAATATTACCAATATTAGATAGCAATGGATATCAAAAGCGTAATAGTATCTTGTCTTTTGCATACATGAAAAGTTATCCGATTCTCAGGTGTTTGTGTTTTCATTAAAACAAACAAATAAATAAAATAAAATACATTGTAGATATTGAACACAAATTTGGTGGCAAAATATAGAAAGCAAGAAATTAAAGATTAAATGTAATATATAGTGAGGCTGTTCTGTCATGAACATAAGAATATATGGATTGCCATTCAATAGCCCTGGTGAAAGTTTCTATTTCTGGTCTATGCCCACCCAGCAAGGAAGATACCAAAGGTATCCACATCCACATCATGACTAGCAACCAAACAGACTCATTATTCAGTAATGAGGTAGCAAATTCTTATTCAGGCACTGACCAGGTCAACTCAGTAGTTTCTGCATAAAATCTAAAGCAAATATATGCCAACATTTCAAAAGTTCCTGCTTGTTAAGAGAAAAAGAATTTCGTTGCCCAGGATAACTCTACCTGACAGTTAATTACAAATATAGAATATTGAGTAAATTAATTTTTTACTAGAAATAAAATAATAATTTTTGTAAAAAAGTGAAATAGTTAGAAATAGTTCTACTATGAACAACAAGTGGGTTGTACTTAAAATCTGCCTTCTCTTTTATTTTCTTAAGAAAAGAAAGATAAAGTGGAAAGACAGAGGACAGCTCTTGCCTTTATGCTGCAGTCTCCTATTACTTACATTTATAGTAATTTTATAGCTGTTTTTCTTGTGTCTTATGTCTGGAGTTTTCTTCATGTGTCATAGTCTGACATTTCAAGACATTAATACATGCTTCTGATGCTTAAAATAAACTGAATATAGTTCCAGAAATTGAAATCTAATGTTGATTGCCACAACTATTCCCTTATTCTACCCCCGCTCTTAGTCTAAAAAGGTAATTTATTTTTATAGTAGGAGTTACTTATTTGGGTTGTGTTCTACCTTGCTTTAAGCATGCATTATTATTAGCACATGAATATATAGCCTGCCTTATCTCAAAGAGCTCCTATAACAAATTAATGTAAAATTAATTATTTCATTAAGGACACATTGAACAGCACAAATATAATAAATATTAATCTTTTGAAAGTTCTTTTTTGCATTAAATCTAAAAAATCACAATTTGCCTTTCAACTTAGTTTATGTATTATTATTTTATTTATCTATTTTATATGTTGCTCATCTTATGAGATGTAATGTAAAGCCAATAAATACATATGGCATTAGACTCTGTAAGTACTAAAAGCAACAAGGCTATGCTGCAGCATTGTTGGCCATCAGTTTAGTTATCCCTCCATCCACCTCTCTACCCATTGTTCTATTTCCATGAACAAGTCATGACTCAACTACCTTAAACTATGATGAATTTTCATAGGCCATTGCTCTTTCCAAATGAGTATCATTGTTCATGATTTCTGTTCTGGGTCAAAATTGGGCAGATATTACTAAATATTTTATATATTGAGAAATTCCTTCAACATAATATTTTGCAGAATTATAAGAAAGTAGGCCTTTAAGACATTTATAAGTGGAAGAGGAATAGGACAAAAAAAATTCCTGATGACGATGTTACCTAGTCTGGTACCGAAATGTTCAGAAACTAAATTGAAACAAACTTGGAGAGCAAACCATTGCCAAAAATAGGTCTATACCTACAATGTGAACTTTGATGGAGTAAATGGAAGAAAATTTTAGAGATGTATTTATTTTAGCGACATTAGTGTTACTAAAGGGTGAATGCTTAAAGTGATAATATTTTCCTTTAAAAAGGTTTCAGAAAGAATGTTTTTTTCAGTGGAACGTCTGAATTTTCCAACATCCTCAATTACTAAAAGGGTTTCATTCATTTTTTTCTCCATGATTAGGTTGTCTCATGTTCTTCCACTCACCCTATCCTTGTGGATCTGATTCCTTTGTTATGGGATATTGGCTCAGGAAAAGTAGTTTCTTTTTACTCATAAATATCTAATCCCTCTATTTGTTGCTTCCTTATTGTTAAGTGCTACTGTAAAGTTTGCAATTACATCTTAGTTATAAAAAATAAGCATCAATTTTATTTAATATATTGAAGGTGTGACAACTAATGGCGGAGCAAATTTGTTATTGTCAGTAATATCACTGTTGAGCTGTTGCAAAAAGACCAGGGTACTGATTTATGAACCTCCTTAATAATGATCCTATATACCAAATTTATAACTGATATAAATCTAGTTTTATTTTTTCCAATGTGTTAATCACCCATGTACCTTGACTGTACATCAGTATGCATACACTTTTAGTTGTAGGATATGGGCAGCGATATTTTAGTTCCAAGGTAAATTAGACATCCTAGCTTGCATAGAATAAGAATAAGCATATCTAGGTATTCCTTGACTTATGACCGATTCAGCCATTCTCAGTTACAACAGACCTTCCCCCAAAGCTACTGATCTGTTTTTGAAGTTCAGACAGACAGATAAACCAACAGACACCCCCCCCCCCACACACACACACACTTGCAGTCATGAGATTGAATTTTGGGTGCTTGGCAACCAGCTCATCTTTACAGCCATTTGCATCATCCCACAGTCACATAACTATGATTTATATGAAGTTTTTTGCCTGTTTTTGGCATTTACTTATGATTTCTAGCAAAACAAAACACACACTGGGGAAAATTGACCTCCTTTACAACTGCAGTATTCATTTAATGACCATTACAAAAACAGGCAAAAAATCAGCACTGATAACAATATCTCAGCTAGTGACTGCAACGACTTATGACCATAATTCCAGGCTTAATTCCAGTTGTAAATTAAAAATTACCTATAAATTTATTTATTTAAAATAGTTATATGGCTACCCAAACAAACCTCATGATTGTGAGAAATAAAAAAAATGATCAAACAAAAATACAAAAGAAAAACAGTATAATTAAAAAAGGACAATCAGAACTAAAATGGAAGTTCTGCTCATTTTGAACCAAGGATCCAGAGAAAGATCCAGATCTTAATTCCTATGCTAAAGGCCTGCAAGGTTGGGGAGCAAGTGTATATTGGATAGGAGATCATTTCACAGGGCACGGGCTGATTCCAAAAGGACATACTTCCTGGGTCTTACAGTGTAACATTGTTTTATAGAAATCACTTAGAGTATCTGCCTCCTGCTCAAATGTTTGGGGAAGGCAGATACTTTTGGGAAAATATTACCCAACAAATAACCCAGTCCTATGCCATGCAGGGTTTTTCACTTTGAATTGCACCCAGCATATATAGCAGGTAAAACCAGCAGGTTCTGGAGAACCGGTAGCAGAAATTTTGAGTAGTTCGGAGAACTGGCAAATACCACCTCTGGCTGGCCCCAGAATGGGGTGGGAATGGAGATTTTGCAATATCCTTCCCCCAGGAGTGGGGTGGGAATGCGGATGTTGCAGTATCCTTCCTGGAGTGGGGTCGGAATGGAAATTTTGCAGTATTCTTCCCCTGCCAAGCCCGCCAAGCCAATCCACGCCCACCAAACCACACCATGGCCATGAGCACCAAGCCATGGCCACAGAACCAGTCGTAAAAAAAATTGGATTTCACTACTGATATATAGGTAGTGCAGCCTGTAGAGCAGAAGTGTTAGCTGAGCATAATAAGAAATGCACACAACTGCCTATGTCACTGCATTCTTGACTAATTGAAGTATCAGGAATGAATGATTGAATGAATATGGACTGAATACAAAATCAGTGAAAAGCATGAAAGGTTTCTTGGTCATTTAGAAAGAATCAATAGGGAACAAATTGCAAAACAAATACAAGAAGGAAATATGAATGAAAAGAAAGGGATATGAGCAGAAAGGGAAGACCAAGAAAGTTTGGACTGAATGGAACAGATGGGCTTTGAAAAAGAAAGTTTGAAATGTTTAAAAATGTATGAAGCAAAAGAAAAAAAGATAGAAGCAAGGTTGTTTTACACTTTATGAATAGCAAGGTATGGTGAGTTCTGGTGAAAGGTAGAGAGTATGAACACTACTAAGTTTAACTATATTTTCCTTCTTTTTTCTTACCTCATGATTCAATTTATTTGCCTTATTATTTCTTGGTTCTTCATTATGCTTTGCAAAATAGCGCTTAACTTGAAAGGGAACAATTTTCTGGGTAGGTAGCTAGGAAGAGACAAAACTAGTTTTTAGATGCTCAAACCAACTACTTCTGTTATTGTAGCACTGCAATGTTGAGATGATGATGATAATAATAATAATGATGATGGTGATGATGATGATGCATTGTGATGCATTGTGATGCATTTTTGAATGTTCAGTTGACTGAGTTTCATGTTTAACGAATAAAGTAAATAATAATAATAATAATTACTTAATAGAATTGTTACAATGAGCCCTAAAACTGTGCATGTATTACAACACTTAATGATATATTCACCATTCCTATTCATATATACTAAACTATGAAACTAACATGTACTTCAGGAGAATAGTAGCTAATATACTGTAATAAGATAGCTGACATAGATAAACATGTAATTGCATTTTCCTGGTGCTTAATTAATTAAAACAAATGCACATAGATACAACAAAGTAAAAACTGCATCTAAATGACATATATCTTTAATAGGTTTTTATCCACCTTTATTATTTTATAAGTAACTCAAAGCAGTGGATATATAATATTTTTTCCTCCTCCTATAGTCTGCACAACAATCTTATGAGGTAGGTAGGGCCGAGAGACAGTGACTGGCCCAAAGTCATCCAACTGGCTTTCATGCCTAAGGCAGGACTAGAACTCACAGTCTCTTAGTTTATAGAGCAGCACCTTAAATACTACATAGTACCTACCCGGATACTGAAACAGTAAATAAAAATAGGTGTTAATTTCATCTTTCATAGTTATTCAGAAAAGAGATAAATTAATAGTAATAGCACTTAGACTTATATACTGCTTTACAGTGCTCTAAGTGGTTTACAGAATCAGCCTCTTGCCCCCAACAATATGGGCCCTCATTTTACCCACCTTGGAAGGATGGAAGGCTGAGTCAACCTTGAGCCTGATGAGATTCGATCTGCCAAACTGCTGGCAGCCAGTGATCAGCAGAAGTAGCCTGTAGTACTGCACTCTAACCACTGTGCCATCGCAGCTCTTAATGGCATACATATGAATAATAGAGAAACTATGGTAAATTAAATAGAATTGGTTTTCCTACAATTGTGTGTACTTTGTTTTGGATTTAACAAACTATTTAAATATATTTTTAGGTTAGATTTTTTAAAAATATGAAACTTATATTGTTTCTATCTATTATTAGCTATTAATTTTATACAAGCAAAGAGTGAGATAGTGACTTTAATTCTTAAGTAGATGGCAAATAGATATCATTTAAATAAGAATCTCTTCACTGGTATAGAAAATTTGAAGAATGAAACTTCTATCTTTTACAAAATCATTGGATTTTTATATTTTTCTGAATGCACTGTAACCAGTCTCAGCCTGGGATCTCATTCAGTTTGACTCTGCTGAAACTTTTGCCCATATTGCCAAATATGAATCCTACTGAATTAATATCTCCAGAATTTTTCTTATATCTGTGATCTGAATATAACTGTTTTATTGCTGCATTTCTTCCATTAGCTACCAAGATCTGACTAGGCTTAATAAAGTGCAAATGAGCTACCCTGTTTCCCCCCAAATAAGACAGCCCCGAATAATAAGCCCAATTGGTCTTTTGAATGCATCGCAATAAGGCCAAGCGCTTATTTCAGGGTTCAAAAAAATATAAGACAGGATCTTATTTTTGGGAAAACACAGTAATATTAATTTGATATTAGACCAGACCCGGATATTAATTATATATTAGGGCTTTATAGAAACCCAAGAACATTTATAACTCACTTATGACTACCCCTATTTCTATTCTAGAGCTACATGGTTATATCAAAACAGGTCCTTCTTTACAGTTAGGATATAAATAACAAATA
Organism: Ahaetulla prasina; assembly: GCF_028640845.1. Taxonomy (NCBI): domain Eukaryota; kingdom Metazoa; phylum Chordata; class Lepidosauria; order Squamata; family Colubridae; genus Ahaetulla; species Ahaetulla prasina. The sequence goes on from NC_080540.1 coordinate 263,891,375, forward strand.
GACACTCAGTTAAACTAATTATGTTTGAACAATAAAAATATTATATAAATGACTCTAATATTTTGGGTTACTAACCTATGACCATTGATGAGACTTTCAGAGAAAAGAAGAGTTTAATACTGAGAACTGACTTAAGTCATGTTATCTTAAGTCATTAGGCTCTCCTACATCTATAAGTAAGTCCCTAACTTTTATTCTTTCAAAAGTAAGTTAAATAATTACATTTACATAATTATCAGGCCAATCAAAGTTTCCTTAGAGAAACACCACAGAAAGGAATTAATGGGAATGTAAATTCATATCATTTCATTCATTAAGATCATTTATTGTTCCACAATTCGAGGTAATATGTTTAGGCCACCCTTTTTATAAACTAGTCACAGATCTTAATTTCTTCACAGAATATTTAGGAAAAAAATTGTTAATAAGATTTTCTGCTAATTCTTCAAACCCCAGAAAAAACAGAGTTACAATGATGCCAGCCTAAATTATTTAATCAAGCTTTCTGCTTTAGGATCCTTGACTAAATAACATTTCCAAGATCCACACAGAGAAGGGAATCAACCATACTAGAAGACAAAGCTTGGAAGGCAAATGGTGCATGAAGATGATCTGTGGAAGGCAAAAAACATGTAAATGGAAAATATTTCATGGCTCAAATATGGCTCATATTTCTGGTAAAGTAACTAACATCCTATCCCTTTAAGAGAAAAAGGTTGCTATCTCCTGCAATACCATGTCACACAATTTTCAGACAAATAAATCATTTTCACAGGATTAGAGGCTCACTAGATTTGAAACCCTATCATTCCTTCATTTTTCAAAATATTCATTGATTTTAAAACTAGTATTCCATTCATTAATTAAGTTGCTCATTTTATGATGTAATGCACAGAATCCACTCTCTTACTTCAATGATTGGGAAAAACCCACTTCCAAGTTTCTTACCAAGAGATAAATGTATCTCTATTGTTCCAATTTGCCTATTTTATTCATGGCTTAATAATAATCAAGAATAACCTTTTCAGGAAACTCTTCGGTTTTATATTTTGGCTACCCTTATAGATATTTATAAAAAGATAGTCATATCCCTTTAGGTTGTTCTCCTAAGCAAAATTACTCAATGTAAGGCCCAGTGGAAAATGTCAGATGTTCTTCGGAGTAAACACTGTGCTTTAAGAGATTTAATTAATATGTTCAACAGTGCCATCTTAAAAATTTCTATTCAGAAGTGTAGCAAGTGGCTATCAATTTATTTTAGAAAAAGTATGTGTGCATAGGGAGGTGCCTCTTCTGATATAGTTGGTTAACTAATATTATAATGATGCCATAATCAGTGCAGAATTAAAAAATAATAAATAAGGTGGTAGTGCAGACATTTCATTAAAATGCAATGTGGCTGCAATCCCATGCCTATTTCCTTAAAAATAAAACCATCGAGCTAGTAAGTCTTCTGATTAGACACGGACACAAATGCAGTGTGGCTATTTCAAAATATTCAACCTTTTAAAATATTTTGTAAAAAAAAAATCAAATTGAATAAAGACAGTAAATTTATGACCTGTATAGCAGTATACACTGCTATAAACACACACACAGTTTTAAAAGCATGATTTAAACACCATCTTTGCAACATATTTTGAGAGTTTAATTGAATTTGATGATATTGAAATTATTTCATTAACAAATTGGTATAGAAATCTAGCACTTTTCTGTGGTGATGCTGACTTGTAATCCAAAAATACATCTCACTATTTTTAAAATGTATATTCATTTTATTGAATGTCTTGTGAACTTTTAAAAAAAATTAGAGATGAAAATCATGCTAACCTTTTCTATTCTTGAAAATCATTCTAGGACATTAACCATAAATTATTTGGATAGGATTGTCCTACTGTCTTTAGCTCCACTGAGCTTCATTATAAAAAGAGAATTATATGGCTACTTTTGGATAATACCAACTGAAAAATAGTAGATTCTTTTCAATTCATGCTTCCAGTTTTATTTAAAAATGTAAAAATGAATGCTTAATGTAGGAATAATAGACTTTACCTATTTGACTTATACTAATGCTAGAAAAAAAGTTATTTGTACATCCGAAAACAAAAACAAATAAATTCATTGAAGTCTCTTAAATAAACTCTAACTGTATCTGCTAAATATTTTCCAACTGCTCCAAGCCTGAATAAAAAAAATCCAGGAGGCAAAGTAACGATGAATAGAAACAATACTGGTCAGCTGCGTGTGTTGCCTGTTGTTTGAATAAAACCTAATTTATCACTTCAGAAATAAAAAGCTGTTTATTCCCAAGTCTCACTGTCTGTAAGAATCTTTACAATTTATCTGTGGAAGGGGGGAAAAGTGAGAAACTGTACCGCTATTAGCATATGAATAGTTGACACATGAAATTGGCTGTACAATAACAGAAGGACATTTGCTATTGGTGTATGCACACAGACAAAGCAGCCATTTTGAAAAAAAAATGAAATGGTGTTGGGGTTAACCCTTTGACTGTCTATCTGGTTTCACACTATTGCTTTGATAAGGAGACCCTGCAAGTAGCGTTTAAATACTGGGATCTGCATGTGCGGGAGGGTGGGGGGCGTTGTATGTATGTAAACACACACATACACAGATTAGGTCAGCTGAATCATTAGCTATAAGGGAAAAAGCTGGAAGAAAGGAAGAAAAGACTTAGTACAAAAGCAAAGAAGAAAAAGAAATATTTCAATGACAATATTAAAATTGTTATATCAGTGTTTTATGCCTATGTTTCTTCTGGGGGCAGACCTAGGCAGCAGCTTGTAAGAAGAGTATCGAGAAATGAAACTCTGCCTGCATACACGTTAAAAAAAAATCATGGGCAACAACATTATGCTCCTTGGGTCAGATGTGTGAAACTATTTCTCAAAGAAGCTGCATACATAATTGAGGCCCAATGACAGGTTCTCAGTGGAAGTTGCCAGGCTACACTCATTTCAAAAGCAGGCCCATTTGTTATCAAATTTAAATTAACTCTCTCCACACTGAAGGCACGGATTTTGAAGGCAGCAGTTTAAAACACAGAGCAAAAGAAAAACTGCATATTAAAAAAAATGCCTTTGTAGTCGAATAACTGGCAATGCATTGAACATAGACTTTTAAAGCAATTTTGTAAAAATATTGATTTGGAGTGGCACATTTTTGATACCAAATTAGACATATCTTATTAAATTGAAATACCACTTTCATTTAGATATAAAGAGTATGTTTAATATTTTAGCCGTCACCAAATATAGGGTCCGAAGTGATATTCTGATTGTTCACACATTGAATGTGTCAAAGATAAATATATGGTCAGATAGAGATAATTCCACATAGCTTAGAATTTAAATTGTTCTTGTGTTTATATACATGGTACTTCCATCCACTCCCTGTTTTATAGTAATCCTTTATATATGATAGTTGAGGATACCCAGCCTTATAGGACAGGTTTTCAGAAACTAAAGAATGCAAAGAGAAAATGAAAATAAAAACCTCTATGTCATGAATTCCTGCAGAAAAAACTGCAAATAACCCCTTATGAACACAGAGGTGTAATTAGGCTGCTTTTATTCCTACTAATAAATTTTAAGGAATAAAAGAGCGATAACTTGATTTTAGTGACAAGGAAATAAGTTATTACATTTGTTTTGATTTATATAAATGTTCGTAGAAGTTGTAATGGTTTCAGAAATAGCACATCACACTCCGCCTTCAGTACCCAGGAATTGAAATTAAGAACTAGCCCAGATTTTCGGGTTTTTTAGAGTTGGTTATTAGAGATTTTGATGGTTGTTTCCTAAACCATGCTAAACTTACTTACTTACATATTTTTAGTATTTGTCTCAAAAAATTTGGAAACCTCACAACTAAAGCCTTTTGGGACTGCAGAGAAGACATTTTTGGAGGCCTCAAGTAACCTATTTTTCTTTTAAAGCTGAGTTATAAACTTGAGCCCTGAGTTATCTGTAAAAATAATAAAGGAGGCATAAAAATAAAACCAAATACAAAAGTAGAACTTGGATGTTTTAATCTCTGCCAGCAGGTTCTTACTTGGGCAATCCCACAAATATTTTGATATATTTTAAAAGGATACAAGAAATTTCAGCTCATGGAAACAAGAATTAACCAGGAAGGGTCATCAATATGGCCGAGAAAAAATTTGTGGCAACAAGCATGTTTCTTACATCATACTCTGATTAGAATCATCAGCTTCAGCCTTGAAATAGGCATATATGTGTACCTGAATTAAATTGAAAGCATATTTTGTGAGCCATGATTCTTTAAAGTTCTATTTCAAAAGTCTGTGTAACAGACAGCCCTTAACTTAAACATCTTAAATTTAGAAATAAATCCACTTCAGTTTCAGTAATTTTACATTGTAGGGTAACTTCAAGTTTAATACGAATGTTCTTTGTGAGTTGATTATTATGGAGTGTGCAAAATAATGTATTAAGCTAAACACAGGCCTGAATATATAGGCAAAATTCAAGAGTATGTATTTCATGTAACTGTACTTAGGACTTTAGACATGCAGCAGAGGCTAGGTTAGCATTGAATTCCATATGAAATCGGGATATGGTTGCCACTGAATGTGATTGATATTGGATATGAACAGCAGAATTAAAATTTTAGTCTTCTGCGGATGGTACACACTCATACACACCATTGCAAGTTCAGTCCAATTCAAACAGCTGTTTTTTGCTTAGGAACAAAGCTGATACTGATTTGTTAGTAAGATGCTGTACAAATCACCAGGTCTATCTGGATCACAGTTCTTTAAAAATATTTAAAAGTTAAATTAACTATAAAGCTGCCTGATTAAATTCAGAGTGATCTTTTGTACCTTTAATCACTACAATTCTTAAAAGGTACAACTTTTCTACTTTTTAACAGATAAAATTTGAAAACAGAATACATTTTAAGAAGGGATGAAACCTGACAAATATCAAACAGATATGAGAGAAATGGAAGGTCAATGATAGACTGCTTTAAAGTATTTTAAATTTTGAAACTATAATCAAAGAACAATATATATGATTATAGTTATTATAGTTATTATAGTTTAGCTATTACATTTTATTATTACCATTATTACTTTTATAAGCCAAAGCACACTTTTTGTAATCTAAATTTAAATTATCAATTTAGTGACGATAAAGAAAAAAGATGTAAGGAAAATATTGAAAACAAAGAAGAAATATTAGAAGGTATACTTATTTGGTTAGGAATAATAATAACAAAAGGCCAGATTGTTTGGATCCTCACAATGCTATGCAGATGCATTATATGATTATGACATCCTAGATTCTTTAGAACTCATTGTGAATTAAGACCAATCTCAGCTAAAGAACTGGCATTTCATAGTCTTGTGTATATAAAACAATACAATTACAGCAATAATGTATTAAATTTATATACTACCCAACTGTCAGTGACTCTGGGCAGTTGACAATTATTAAAAGCATTTAAGAGCCAACAAAAACTATTTAGAAAAAAATCACAAGACAAAAGAACAACCCTAGCAAAGAAAACAAAGCCAAAGAGAAACAAAAAGAAAAAAAGGACGTTAGTGCAACATATAGCATACAAATGCAACAATATTAATAAGAAAAACTGAATAAATAATTCTATACAAAACAATCATTTGATGCCAAATTCAGTCATTACTTGAAGGCCTTACAAAGCAATCCTTGCTCTGTGGGTAAGCTGTTCCAAAGAGAAAGAGGTTTTAGAGAGACCATCAGAAGGCATTCCCACTTTGCTCAGATTGAACTTTGAGAAGCTCACAATCAAGTTTTAAAGATTTGAAAACTTTGCTTGTAGACCTTTGCATATAATTGATGGATTGAAAAATATACTATCACTTGATAGCAATAGCACGTAGACTTATATACTGCTTTACAGTGCTTTACAGTCCTCTCTAAGTGGTTTACAGAGTCAGCATATTGCCCCCAATTTGGGTCCTCATTTTATCCACCTCGGAAGGATGGAAGGCTGATTTCAATAGGAATTAGTAGATCTGTAACTACAAAGAAATGCACATATTATTTGTTTGTTTATTGGTATCTCACCTTAATTGTTTTTATAAATAACTCTAGGTGGCATACATATCGAACACACCTTTCTCCTCCTATTTTCCTTATAACAACCCTGTGAGGTGAGTTGGGGTGAGAGAGTATAACTGGCCAAGATCATCCAGGTCGCTTTCATGGCTAAGGCAGGATTAGAACTCACAGTCTCCTGGATTTTAGCCTTGTGCCTTAACCACTAGAGCAAATCAACTAAACTGCTATATATATAAAATCCTAAACCCTGAAGTTGCAATAATATAGTATACCCTTTATTGTCATTGTACATCACGTATACAACAAAATTGCAATCACAATAGTATGAATGGGAAAAGAAAAAAAAAGAAAACAATCTAATCTCCAACTTTCTAATAAATCCTACTTCTTCCCTTGTAATGCCATGCATTGAGGTGCATCTTGCTTTCACTGACTGCACTACATTTACATTTACTGAGCAGCAATGGTGTACTTCATACATAAAAGACTCCACACTGCTTGGACACAGTAATTCAAGATCAGTTCAAGCTGAATCATGTTATTTTGTTGCATTAAAGTGGTTTGCGATGCATAAAGATACTGACCATAATTTCACAGGTGTTCAGCTTCACACACACACCCCACTTCTATCCCCCTTCTTCACTGCAGTTTAAATAGTCATCAGAATACTGGGAACCATGTGTTTCTTTTGCTATGTAACCCTGGAATGTTCCATATTTTAACTAATGTTATGCTAACCCCTTGAGTTCTGTAAAATAATCAGGTGTTCCTGCTGAATCTATTCCAGGAACAACGTGTGTAAACTGTATTCTGTTATTCCTACCCCTGCTTTTGTATAATTTAAACGAGTGTTTCTTAAATGTGGCCACTTTAAGATGTGTGAACTTCTATTCCCAGAATTTTTCAGCCAGCAGAAATCCATACATTTTAAATTTGCCGAATTTAAGGGACACTGATCAGACTTGATCAGTGATTAGCAAATTCAAGTCTCTCTCTCTCTCTATTCATCAATCATTGCTATTCAACAACCAATCATTATCTGTCAATATCTTTTCACCAGTCAGGAAATATCTTTTCACCAGGCAGAAAATTCAAAAATCTACTGTAATATCAGTAAGAGAACTGTTCTGTTGTTATTACTGTATTGCAAGAAGAGAATTAAGCTGAAAAGATTTGTGTCAGTTTATATTATATTTATATTTGTGAGTCATAATAAAAAGAACAAAATATACAAATGAGTTTTTTTGATTATTCATAAAGTAAGGATAATAACAGGGACTGAGTTTAACACTTCCATGAAGATAAACATATGGATATGCTGCTTCTTCCCTACATATTAGTTTAAACCCTCAAGCATGTTCTTATTTAAGACTTTAGGAGCTAACTATACTACAAAGCTAGTAAATCCTACAAGGCACTCTTTCAGAATTTTCTCTTTTTTTAGTAGAGGAAGTAATGCACTTTACTTGTGTAGCCATGACAACCATGTAACAGGCCAGAGCAATACTAGAGGTTTCCTTGCCATTGCACTATGAGATTAAAAGTAAGAGGCTAAATCTTATTAAGCAGCAGAAGCTTTTCAAAAGATAAAAACATAAAGTTTATGGGTGTATATGAGAGTTGCTATCATAATATATTTGTGCAGTTTTCTTTCTTTGCTTAGGTCTGCCCATTAACTGTAGAGAGCCCTAGATTGGGGCGGGAGCATATACTTGGAAAGATACCATTGAACATTTCCTGTTCTGCTATAGGGAAAAATGATTTACAATAGTAAACGTAAGTTGCTAACAGTACTTATTTGAAGGAGCATTAACTAAGATTGGTTTCTAGCTTGTTTTTATAAGGCCTTTTAGAGGTGATTTTAATTATACAATTCTGATCCAGTGGATTAGTTGCCATTTTTCCAGTAATGCTTCTAAAATGGTTGAACTTTCTTTACAAATTTGCCTCCTCTGGACATTTACTGAAAGAAATAAAGATCAAGTCAGTCTGTCAGATCTGGGCTGTAAAATTCTGGATGGCTGTTAGACTTAGCAAAGACTGAGAATTCAGTGTGTCTTTCTGTCCATGTGATGGTCATCTGGATATTTACCATCCAGATCTGGTAGCAATAAATTCATTCATGAAGGAGTATGTCAATATATTGTAAGGAGGAGCATTTTAACAGGAGGTGGAGGGAAGATTAAAAAGATCAGGATGGTTGCATAAGTATGTGGCCACTCCAGAGGTGGGTTTCAGCAGGTTCTGACCAGTTCTGGAGAACTGGTAGCGGAAATTTTGAGTAGTTTAGAGAACCAGTTGTAAAAATTCTGACTGCCCCTGCCCCCATCTATTCTCTGCCTGCCGAGTCCCAGCTGATTGGGAGGAAATGGGGATTTTGCAGTAACCTTCCCCTGGATTGGGGAGGGAATGGAGATTTTACAGTATCCTTTCCCTGCCACGCCCACCATGCCATGTCCACAAAGCCATGCCATGCCCACAAAGCCACACCCACAGAACCGGTAGTAAAAAAAATTTGGAACCCATCACTGGGCCACTCGGTTTTAATATTTGTTGCCTACCAGAGGCATGTAAAATAGGTTGGAGCATTGATCGTGCAATTACACTCACCATTTGAACCCTTGTCAGATCCACCTATCTGTAAATATTTAATCCATTTTAAATGAAATTAAAATGGTTTGTCTATCTTAAGTAAATAATATGGATCAAGATTTAGCAACATATTTACCAAAATGAAATCATTTTTCTAAATCTACCGAGTTTCCCCAAAAATAAGACCCTGTCTTATATTTTTTTGAAATAAGTGCTTGGCCTTATTGTCATGTGCTGAAAAGCCCAATTGGGCTTATTATCAAGGGATATCTTATTTTGGGAAAAACAGGGTACATTACTATAAAGAAAATAACCAAGGTTTTTGAAATATATTTCAGGTTGTGCTTAAACAACATGCTAATCTATGGTTCATGGAATTATGATTTACAAAAATAACTCTGTTGCCTTTATTCCCATTAAACAAAATGACAGGGTTTTACAATACTTAAGCTACAGTTCAACCATATTTTAGTTTAGTGTAGCATAAGAATAGTCTTAACACTGATGTTTCATCTGGCCAAATGAAGTAAGATCACTTGCCATCTCTAACAAGAATGCATGCATGAAATCACACATCTTCCCACCTTCTAGTTTAATTTTAATAGTACTTATGTTAAGTGAGCATTCGCCTTATAGTAATAATAGTATACTTTATTGATTAGTCAGTTGACCATATTAAAGCATGTGTATTATTCACAGTAAAATACAATAAAATGAGTTAGAATAAGATACAGTGAAATGTGATAGATACAGTGAGATAAAATAGATTAAAATATAGAAGATAAAATAAAGATAAAACAGTATAAGGTAAAATACAATGCAAAGATATATAACAAAACAAATCTTAAAATTCAAAAACTGTGTGTTTAAGTGAATTCATCATCTTTGCATGCAACCCCAATGTGTTCTATAAAGCATGTTCTCTGTTGGACAGCCATGACTATAAACTTAACAGTTGTAGTGACTGCATATATATTTGCACCCTAAAGGAAATAAGATAATTTTTGCTGGTGTCCCAGTTTATGGTTCTGTGATGTTGAGTCTATAAGCATTAACCCTTCCTGAGGCATATAATTAGCAATTTAATAGGACATATGCAATGTCTTCTATCTCTGCTTCTCCACAAACACATGGTCATCAATATATAGCACTTTATGGAATTGTTGGCACTTGACTATAAAATCTAGCACCTTGAATCTTGATCTAGTAAGGGCTATTCTATGATCTTGAGTCAAACCCATTGCCAAATGTTCTTCTGTTTGAAGGTCATGTTATTATTTTTGGCTAGCCATTTCAGTGACCTGATGTTTGCAAATGACTCAATATCAATTTGGGTGTTAACATTGAAAAATAGTCTGTTTGAATATTGCCAACTGAAGATAGACATTGTGTTGAGAGGCACAATGTGAGTTGATTTGGAGAAACTGATTGATCAATGTAAGATGAAATCTGTTTATTTGTTCTTCAAGGCACACTTTTGGTAGTCTGTCAGGTTCCATGGAGAAAATTCTCTAGCAGTTTAAAGACTTTGATTCAGTGATGAAATCCAATTTTTTTTACTACCGGTTCTGTGGGCGTGGCTTGGTGGGCGTGGTTTGGTTTGGTGGGCGTGGCAGGGAAAAATACTGCAAAATCTCCATTCCCATCCCACTCTGGGGCCAGAGGTGGCATTTGTCAGTTCTCTGAACTACTCAAAATTTCCGCTACCAGTTCTCCAAAACCTGTCAGAACCTGCTGGATTTCACCCCTGCTTTGATTACTGTTAAAACTACATAAGAAGTAGATGCCTGTATCAGCTCTTATTGCTGCTAAAAGTGCACTTGATTTTGTACAAGTAAGGGGGACTTTCTTCGCTATATGTTAACATTGGTACAGTTTTTGCCTTGTGCACCTTTAAAATTGGTAGCAGACTACCTAGGTGGTTATGATTGACTAATTTAATTAGCATTTTAGAGAAATTGAGAGAAAATATAATTTTGTATTTAAAAATGGTGGACTGATGAAGGAGTTTTAAATGAATTGCTCCCAGGTCTATATACATAATGTTCAAAAGCATTATGTCTTTACACACTTGAAAGCTATATGGTTTGCTGAGAGTTGATCATTTTATGCATATATGAAAGGTCTTATCCATAAAAATATGTGTGCTGAATTTCTTGGGAATTAATTACTGAAGTATCATAATTTGGCTCTCTTTCACTATTAAATCAACTTGTACCCCTTATATTTATTTATTTATTTATTTTATTAAAAAGTTTTATTTTTACATTCATATCCAACAACTCATCCAATGTACAGTCATATACAATTAGTCGGGCTTGCCCAGTCACCACCCCCTCCTTTTAACTCTCTTCCCTCTTCTACCTTCTTCTACTTTCCAGACCTTCCTCCCCTTCTCTTATCTACATCCTCTCCTCCCTCCACTCTACACCTTCCTTCTCCCTCTTCTACCCCTCTTCTCCTCTTTCCTACCTCCTACTCTCTCCTCCTTTCTCCCTCCCCACCATTCTAAAATGGAAGCTGGGCAGACCCGACCCTACATTAATTATATTTATACATCTTCAATAAGTATCCCTTATATTTATTGACATGTACTCAAAACTGCCACTCAAAGATTTGTGGTAAAAATAAATAAATGGATGAAAAGTTCCTGAATAATGAACTCCTTCTTAATGGTGATGATAGAATCACTACTGAAAAAACTTTGTGAAAAGTTCACACACGATACCTTCCTTTAGAATTTAACCAAGGTGAGAGAAGCAAGGAGACTGCAGTCTGTTGGAGAGCTGATTTTTCAATTGAATCCCATCCCTTGTCTATCTCGTTAACTGAATGAATGCAAGAACTTTGTTGGAATTCTTCTACATTTTGAAATAATTGCTAAAGCATGTTTTCCCTTAAATGTGAACCAGTTGGGGAAATTGCAGCAGAAATTCTACATATAGCATAAACGCACACAGATATTTTACTGGGAGTAGCTGGTACAGTGATACTTAGAACTTATGGTAAAATATACTTTCCCCCCATTATACTGATGTCCTATTTTCTCCTCTCCATGTGCTTCTGTTTCACTACATTGTCGGTGGCTTTTTTTCCCTGAATAACATATCACACTCTTCCTTCTAAGCTTTAAAAAGCTAGACATTTTCCAAATTTTTATTCCATACATGTATTCAATAAAAAATATTTCTTTTTGCATATACAACTTAAAATCAAAAGGAAATCATTTTTTCCTTGAGATTTTCTGTGAGATACAGGACAGCAAATACCCAGCATATCAACAAAATGTAACGAAAATTATACTAAAATAATAGTACTTCCATTGATTTAGTAAAAGTTAACTTGAGATAGATAAATAGACATATTTTGATAAATCTGAGCAAACAGCCCTAAGGTCACATATGCAATGGGGGAGTCATAGTGGATAGCTATATGAACTGACTATAATGCCAACATTGGAATTGGACTTGAACAAATTCCCTGTAGGAAACATTTAAAATTTGGGGTATTCTAGTGTGGAAAAAAGCAACTGGGAAACATGACTGAAATTTATAATATCATGGATGGCAGCATGGAAGAAATGGTCAGGGTGAAGACATTTTTCCTTTTTTAAACCCTGGATTAGGAAATTCCCTATCAAGTTGATTGACAGGAGCTTAAATTAACAAAAGAAACATTACCTCACATATCGCATAATTAATCTCTGGAATTAATCTCTAGAAATTATTATGAAATGATGTGGGGATCACCCCTAAATTAGGTTGTTTGAAAAGGAACTGGATAATGGATAACTCCATCAGAGGCCCTTTTTTTTTTAGGCACAATGTTGCTTCTGGGTGGGGGATACTTCCAAATACTAGTTGTGGGAATAGGAGATGGGTAGATCTCTGTTTTCTGTTTCTGAGCATCTAGGGCAGGGGTGTCCAAACTTGGAAACTTTAAGACTTGTGGACTTCAACTCCCAGAATTCCTCAGCCAGCAAAGCTGAAGTCCACAAGTCTTAAAGTTGCCAAGTTTGGACACCCCTGATCTAGGGAGATCAGTTTGGCGATCATAAGAAACAAATGCTAGACTGAGATGGATCTTTTATCCATATAAGAGCTGTTGTTACAGAGTTCTATAGCTTTGAATTGGGATTGGCAACCACATTGCCTTAGGGATATATTCTGGAAGCCAGAATAATTGGAGGGTTTGAAGAGGGTGGCTTCAAAGAAAAATCTGGACAGGAATACCCATTCACTTGCTTCTTGACATCTTCCTTCCCCCCCCCCCCGATAGCTGCTTCTCTCTTCTAAGCAGTGAATGAAATAAAGATACCCATAACTGTTATCAGTGGACCTATTTGCCTGCAGCTCTGACAGTACAGTTAATAAGTTCATGACATTCAGTCATTTTTGCAAGGAGTCTCTCAAGCCTCCAAACCTGGAGTCTCCTTGTTTAGTACCATTAGAAAGAAAGGGAAAAATTATTGGAAGTGAAAAAGACTGATTAGAAATTAAGAAACAAGAAAAAATCATGACAAAATATCACAGACCGATCTGAAATTTTTGAATAGCATCTGCTGGACAGTCTGTGTGGAGATGTGAGATGTTGCCAAACTGCTATTGAGAAAGGAGATGAAAGTGCTGAACTAAATGGAGAAGGCTGAGGTTACTCTTAGCCATGGAAACTAACTGGGTGAATTTGGGCATATCATGCACACTCTCAGACTAATTTATGTTACAGTGTTATTGTGGGGGGAAAGAATGGAGAAGGAAATATTATCAGATAGTCTTGGGTTGAGAAAACATGATGTGTAAATCCTACAAATAATAAGTCCCCTGTAAGGCATCCATTGGTCTTGTTGTTTATTTTTTTCCCTGATCACCAAAAGCAAACACAATAGGAAAAAGATGAAGAAAAGGCATGGAGCGTTAAACTACAATTTAATTCTTCATTTAATCATTTGGAGGAACCTTTGCCAGCTCCATTCATTTGGACAAAATATTCAGAAAATGGCTTCTGAAATAGACGGATTAGACGTATTTGAAAGAGGAAGATGTTGCATATCTTCCAATCCCCTGGCTTTATGTTAAGATAGAACTTAAAATAGAAAGATGAAACTATAGGAAATTTGAAAGAAATATGTTTCTGAATAAAGTTTCTGAATGAAAATATTTAATAATGATTGAGAATGCATTATAACATGCGTAGCAAGAAAGAGAATCTCTGTCAAATGATACTTTTCTATTCAAATATAAACAGAGGAATTAAAATCTGCCCTGTCCTCATTTCATGCCAATTAAAAACAACCCTTCCTTTTTATGAACATGTAATCCCTTAATTCGGGGTAGAATCGGGATGACTTCATGGAGCTGAGCATTTACTGACCAGATGCCCTTCCTGACACCATGCAGAGTTCACAGCAGATATTTTTTCTTTGCATCCTAGGAGAAAAATATCAGCTGCTACCTAGGATTGAACCTTTTGAGTGGGAGGCAAGAATCTTCACTACTAGATCACCATGCCTAGTGGTGCCAATTCACTTGCATGCCAATAATACTATAAACAGAATACAATAATTTTTAGTTGCAATTATTCTAGCAGAATTTAATCTACAGCATGCAGTATAATATAGTGATTTGGCTACAAATAAGTTTCTTAAAAGAAAAATCAAGCTACCTTTTTAAAAGCTAATATATATCCAGCAACAAAGTATGGGCATTTGAAAACACCTTAACAACTGTAGAATCATTGGCTTAAACACGTACATTCAGAATATGTATGTGTGGGCCATTTTTTTTCACAATCAGATTTTTAAAAAACATGATAAATGTGCATTTGGTGACCATTGATAAGGCACAAACATTCCCTTGAGATTGCATTTCTTTTACTGAGATATTGTATTTCCCCATTATTCAAACCATTATATCTTGTATCTGAAAACTCATCCTCTGGTCGTGAATCTATTCCCATTGGAATACCTGTGTGGAATGTGACTGTACAAGAGCTATGGGAGATGATTGGACATTGTCTTCAACATCATTAGTGACAAACGATGCCCCCCATTTCACATACCGATATTGTTTCTGAATATCTAACTAAAGATTCCCTTGTGCTTTCCCATTTCCCTGGTCCTGTTTCATAATAGATTTCTTGGGGATGGGTGTGTGTGTGGAATCAGCTTTGGAACACTTGATTTTCTTCTTTGTGGTGAAATACAAATCTATTTCTTTTATTAAAAAAGAAAAGGAAAATAACAGCAACCTTTACACTCTTTAGCAAGCCATATCCTCTCTCTGTGTGGACTTGAAGGTGCAAATGTGGAAGAGAAGGCGAAAAAAGTTAAATTCATCCTTGTACAAAGTGGGAATCCCAAGGAGCTAATCAGGGAATTATTGGTGCTTGACAGACACATTTTGGTCTAGGGGAACCATATTAGAGTTATATGACAATATGATGATATTGAAGATGATGATGACAGGATATCCTGTCTTTTTATCCATAATTACATTTTCCTTTCTTGCTCATGGATAAGATTAATAATAAGGGCCCCATGTGGGTGTAGGGACAATTTCTACTTGAGTTATGCTGTGATTCTATGTCTAATCATTGATATAGACATATCCTAATTGCTGGTTTAGAAAACTTGTTAATAATGAATGCATTTTGAGAAAAGATTGCTTTCAAAAATTTTAATGGTACAAACATTTCTTTGTAAGCTTCCCAGATCTCAGCAATTTTGACCATTTGAAAAACTTTTGTTTCTACTTCACTTAAAATCAAGGCTTTATATAAAACTCTTACATTAAGCATGTCAGGTTCTCTTGAAAGATATAAAAATCTGGGAGCATGATGAGATTTGTACTTAATAAGCACAAATGAAACTTTTGTGACATAGGATTCTTTTTAAATCTATTTCATCAACAATTGACCATGAAGATAGTCCATATGTTGCACTTGACTAAAATAACATAGAATTGTAAGTTTTCTATTGCTATAAGAAATTGACAGTTTTTAGCAACTTTGGTGATAATGTTCAGTTCCTGAGTCATCCTTTATAATGAAATCCAATAATCTTTCAATTGCAGTTTTCATAATAAATTGTGCTACTGGTCCTTATTTTCTAAGGTATATACATGGTTAAAGCATAAAACCTATTCAGCTTATTGGTTTAGTTTACAAAAATACAGTAAATTAAGTCCTCCCCTCATTGGATCAGTGGACTTCAAAAGTGTTTGAAATTGTTTTGGCTGTAAAATTAAATAAATCTCTGAAAAAAACCACACTGCAGGGTGTGTGTTTTTTAGTTATAGGTACCACACTAGTAATATATTGCCTTCGACTTGAAGACTATGTTACTTTTCAGTTTAGGAGACACACACAATAATGGGAGAGACTTATGTCTACATCTCCTGTTTGCAAGCACCCTAAAAGGCATCTAATTAGCCAATGTAAGAAGCAAAATACCTTATCAGTATATACCTTGGGCTAGTCCACCAGGACTGTTCCTATATTTTTAGATTGTTGTGTAATTTTTTTGTTTATTTGTTTCTAGATGTTCTTGTGGCGTTGAAGCTTTTGGCTAGAATAAGTAAATATATGTCATTCCTCAAAGTAGAACTGGAATTCTAAAAACAACAGAGTAGAGATTTCCATGCTCCACATCAATCCAACTTCCAGTTTGTGAAAGAATAACATATGACAGTTACTGTTGGAATACAGGCAAACTCTTATTACTCTGGCCTGCAATTGGGCAAAAAAACTCTGATATTCAGATTTATCCACTAGTATCTAAGGATTAGGCAGGTGTACCTGGCTCAACAGTTGTAACTGTGAAAGGAAGCTAGGTGTCCTAGTGGAGCCCCATTTAAGTATGAGCCATCAGTGTGCTGCAGCTGCCAAAAATGCCAATGCAATCATAGGCTGCATCAACAGAGGGATAGTATCAAGATCATGAGACGTGATAGTACCGCTTTATACTGCACTATTGGGGCCAGACTTGGAATATTGCATCCAGTTCTGCTCACCATGATAAAAAAGATGCTGAGGTCCTAGAGAAAGTACAGAGAAGAGCAACAAAGGTGACAAGCGGTATGGAACTAAACTGTATGATGAATGATTAAGGCACTAGAAGATATGTCTAGATTAACAAAGAGAAGGACTAGTGTGACATAATCTGTTCTCCATACTTGAGGTGCTCAACTTGAAGAGGGGTAAACTTACTCTCCAAAGCACCTGAGAGCAGAACAAGAAACAATAGCTAGAAGCTCATTAAAAAGAGATCCAACCTGGAACTAAGGAGAAATTTCCTCACAATGAAAAAAATTAACCAGTGGAATGGTTTACCTCTAGAAGTTGTGGGTGCTCTATCACTGGAGATTTTCAAGAAGAGGTGTGACAACCATTTGTCTGGAATAGTATAAAGTCTCTTGCTCAAGCAGGGGGTTAGACTAGAAGACCTCCAAGATCCCTTCCAACCCCATATTCTAAGACATCCTGCCAATTATACTATCTTGGACTTGGGAGAGTATTGTAGAAATCAACATGTATTTGATACACTCTTTTCTTGCTGGATCTACTCAGCAGACAAAGAGAAATAAGATTATTTTTGTAACAGAAGTATTCCTCAAATGCATTTTAAGATCTACCCTCATATAAAATATTCAAAAGAGAAAGTGAGCATGTGCTTTATTGTGAATTGCCTCAACCCATCTGTGGTCAGATTTGTGTGGACTGCAGCTTTGTCCCAAGTGATAAATGTTGTTGCTGTTGTTTTTTTAATGGCTAAATCATGACTGCAATAGCATTATGTAGCTGGCAACATTTCAGAAACTGTCTAGTGAAAGGGAACCACTAAAGTAGGTAACCACATAGTACTCCTTACTAGTATGCAAGCATTCTGGGATTGTTCAAGTCTTGAATGAAAACATCTCAATTTTGCTGCTGGTTTGATTAATTCTTTGTTTTTCAGTGTAGATATAGGGACTGGATGAGTAAAAAGCTAATTAAAAATATTTTTTAAAAAATAAATTTTATGACGAATTTGGAATTGCACTGGATATGAAGCTGTGAACAACACATATGGGTGAAAATACATATACAAAGAGTCTGTACTTATTAACCGCAGTTAGAACCAGTTATTATGTTGCTAAGCAATACCGTTATAAAATGAAAAAAATCACATGACTGCCCAACATAGGATAGCAATTTCAACTGAAGTCACTAGTGAAGCTGTGTCAATCTCCTGTAGGATAAAAATTATATTTTATCCACCCCCTAAAAGTCAAAAGCCATAATATTTTAGGTTCCATTTACTGAATATATTTAAAGCAGATCTTATATATGGGATAGGATGCTTTAATTTGGATTCCTACTACATACATAGGATTGGATTAAGAATTTAAATAGTCTTTTCCAACTTTTTAATTTTATTACTAAAAGATCATGCATTTGATGGATTGGCAATAAATGGAAATGAATATCATAATAAATATACTAGTTTTTAGCCACAAAAGATTTCTATCATAACAATCTTTATGTTTGCTAAAAACAGTAAAATGTACATTACGTTGCAACACATAAGTGGATTTAATTGTAAGTAAAATGTATGTGCATATATTCGCACATACATGCAAGAATTTAATATTTATTTCTTATATATGCATTTTAGTTTTGTTTTATCTATTTCATTCCTTCCTCTTAAACATAGAGAAATTTACAGTTCTAAAGGCAAGGGCTTATATCTTCATATAATACAGATGATATAATCAGTAATTTCATATGTGATGGATCATTTTGCATTCTGAATCAAGAATTAATTTGTACAATTTGTTTATCCTGAAAAAGATTTCTGAATGGGTGTCTATTAAATATGCTAGATCACTCTATTAGTATATAAAGTAGTCTGGCTGTGAATCCCTGGTTTCTTTTTGTTCAACTTATCTGAAAAGAATCATGTTGGGAGACACTTTTAAATTCTATTTGCTGTAGGTGTTTAGCATGCAGAAATCTACCATCTTTATATGTTGAGTTTTTAAAAAATTATATAAAAGCATTGTACTGTTGTACAACATTGTACTGTTTGTTTATAGACTTATCAGAAGGATCAGTAAAGTTTTTCATATTTAAAAAAAACATTTTGTTAAAGATTTACTTTTCTAAATATATCAAATAGGTAGGCAGAATCAGAGATAATACCTTGGGCATGGATCATCTCTTTGACCTATATGGAATATTTACTGAGGATTTATCTTTGTTCTAATAAAAAAAACATTTTTGTTTTTGCAGGTGGAGTTTCTTCGGCTTTTCAGGAGTTTCATTTGAAAGGATGGAGAGATATTTCCTGACACTGCAACTTATCTGATAAATCAAATATACTACGGGGAGTGGGGGAGAAAAGAGGTCTTAATCACTCTGGAATATGAGTTCAACAACTAAAGTTTTAATGCAGAAAAATGCACAAACAAGTCTGCCGTGGTCATCTGTCTTCCATAGTCTGAAAAGGAAATGTCTGATGTTAGTTCTATAGAACCTATAGTTTAGCAGATGCTTTTAAAGTTCAATAATTGGTTCCTTCTCTGGGCTATTTCACAATTCATGAACCATTAACAAGATGTGTTGCAAAACACAGGAAGCTGTCATCAACCATGTCAAACCGGATGTCAGTCGATCATAATAGAGATCAGGGGTCTCCAACCTTGGCAACTTTAAGACTTGTGAACTTCAACTCCCAGAATTCCTCAGCCAGCTATGAGAAATTCTGGGAGTTGAAGTTCACAAGTCTTAAAGTTGCCAAGGCTAGAGACCCTTGGTATAGATTTATTTATTTATTTATTTATTTATTTATTTATTTATTTATTCATTCATTCATTCATTCATTCATATTTTTATACCGCCCTTCTCCGTAGACTCAGGGTGGTGTACAGCCAATAAAACAACAGAAATCCTAAACAAATTAAAATACTATAACAAGTTTAAAAATCTGATTCAACCGCTGTATACTTAAAATATTAGCTAAAATTTTTCAGAAACTAAAACCCTATTAAAAACCCGCTAAAACCCCCCATATTAAAATCAATCAGGCCAGCCCCGCTTGGTGAAAAAAGAAAGTCTTGAGCTCGCGTTTAAAGGTCCAGAGATCAGGGAGGAGACGGAGTCCCACCGGCAGCTCATTCCATAGAGCCGGGGCCCTCACAGAGAACGCTCTTCCCCTGGGGGCCGCCAGCCGACATTGGCTAGCCAACGGCACCCTAAGAAGGCCCTCCCTGTGAGCGCACACTGGACCTACCGGACAATGGGAGGTAACTGGCAGCAGCAGGCGGTCCCGTAAATATCCCGGTCCAATGCCATGGAGCGCTTTAAAGGTAATCACCAACACCTTGAAGTGCACCCGGAAGACCACCGGCAACCAGTGCAGCCTGCGCAGGAGAGGTGTTACATGGGAGCTACGAGGGGCTCCCTCAATCCCCCGCGCGGCCACATTCTGTACCAGTTGGAGCCTCCGGGTGCTCCTCAAGGGGAGCCCCATGTAGAGAGCATTGCAGTAATCCAGATGGGAAGTGACGAGAGCATGAGTGACCGTGCATAACAAGTCCCGATCCAGGAAAAGGCGCAATTGACGAATCAGGCAGACCTGATAAAAAGTTCCCCTGGTGACGGCCGTCAAATGGTCTTCTAAAGACAGCCGTGCGTCCAGGAGAATGCCTAAATTGCGCACCGATTCCCTGGGGGCTAACGATTCGCCCCCCACAGTCAGCAATGGGGTAAGCTGACTGTGCCGGGACGCCGGCATCCACAGCCACTCCGTCTTGGATGGGTTGAGTTGGAGCCTGTTCGTCCCCATCCAGACCCGAACGGCCTCAAGACACCGAGTCATCACATTGACGGCTTCGTTGGGGTGGTTCGGGGTGGAGATGTACAATTGAGTATCGTCAGCATACAGCTGACAGCTCACCCCGATGATGGCTTTCCTGGATTTATTACAGTATATGCAGTTCCTGGTGCTGCTCCAGGCAGCTACCTGATCCCGGGGATTCTGTCAAGAAGGGTCCTAATGCGTGCCTTATTTGCAAAGCCCCAAGCTTAATTCTCAATGATTTGTAAATGGATCTGACTGAAAACTTCCTAAGGTGCTAATTAAGTAGCCAATTCAATACAAGTCAACTTCCTGGTTTCCAAATCTCAGATATTATTTTTTATGTCTTTAGTTTAGCACAAGCAAATTTGAATTATTGCTTGTGATAATTCATCTCACATTCCTCTAATAATTATCCATATTGTGATAATTTGGTTCTATAAAAGGATGAATGGCAGTTCACAGATCCTCTCATGTTTTATTTGAACAATGGTCTTTCAGTGACATATGGCACAATTATGGCAAATGAGAACACCTATTGGGTGGATCTAAAATATCAATTGGAAAGGATAATAAAAGTCTTTGATGAGTCTTTGTCCCTATAGGGGAAAAAATTATCAAAATTTGCTATATAGATCTTATTCAGCCCATTTCTAACCATTGTAGGAAGTTAGCACCCACCCCTCTCCTAGAAGAATGAAATATTTTAGAAAATATTAAAAAGGGCAGAATATTATATTTCCCTGGATGAGAAATGGAGAAACATGTTTTAAGGACAAAGCAGCTCCCTGCAGCTTCTTGCCTCCCCGCACCTTTGTCAATGGGCCAGAGGCAGAAACTCATTCCCCCCACCTTTGTCAGTGGACCATCATCTGCAACACAATAGGACCCAGCTAGCAACAGAAACTCACCACATGGCACCTGGGAAGATTACATCAGCCAGCAAGGCTAGCTAAGGCCCCCACCTCCTGGGAGTCTGACAACCAATCAGGGTACGCTTCTTGTGCCCCAAGAAGTTCAAAGCTCAGAGAAGGCATGAAACCAAGTGACACTCAGTATCTCACCCCTTTTCTGTTCAGGAACTCAAACTATGTAATCCTGTCCACCATTAAACCATCTTTCTAAGCAGTCTCCATGTTTCCAGTGTCTTTCCCCCCACTTGGAACTGAACCCAGATGGACGTTTCTTCCAACACCATATAAAGCCAGTCCAGGGATATTCCTGATGTCCCCAAAAAAGAAAATAGGACCAACAAAATACCACCAAATTTAATAAAGGAAGCAGATTTAATCTATATTTTTCTTTGGTCAAATGTAACTTTGTAGAAGTTTTTCATTTGCAATCTATTAATCTTACATAGATTTCAAGATAATTTTCCAACCATATCTTTATTATGAACATTTTCTTTCAGTAATTGTCTTCTTTGATGATGAAAAAGCTAACTTCAAAAGAAACTATTGCCACTCAGAATGTGTGGAGGCAAACCATCTTGTTTTTTCAGTGGATAAAGACAATCACATATGAACTGAACACAACTCCTGTGTAAATACAGTGAGGATTAAAATACAGATAGTACTCAATTTATGACCATTCAATTAGCAATCATTCAAAGTTACAGAGATCCTGAAAATGTGACTTACAACTGGTCCTCACACGTCCGTCGCATTCCCACAGTCACTGTTAAGGGTAATCTGAGCTCACAACCAAGGTTGTGGACTATTGAGCAGAGTATCCTACGCATGAAAATGACTGAGAGTGGTTGTGGACAGTAACAGTTACTACACAGACAAACTGGGGTTTGATATTACTTTACTTTTAGGGAAAAAGAAAAATCATAGTCCAAAACAATCCAGGTCATACATATATAAAGCCAGTCCAGGGATATTACAAATACCAAGT
Organism: Ahaetulla prasina; assembly: GCF_028640845.1. Classification (NCBI taxonomy): domain Eukaryota; kingdom Metazoa; phylum Chordata; class Lepidosauria; order Squamata; family Colubridae; genus Ahaetulla; species Ahaetulla prasina. The sequence goes on from NC_080540.1 coordinate 263,913,791, forward strand.
CTTCTTACCAAACGTAGACTTGCACAACAAACCAGATCTTCTTTAGGTTCAGCCAAAACATAGTTCAATACACAACAGTCAGTAAATATTGAGGAATCAGTAAATAGCCATGATCAAACAATGATCATGCACAGAGCTTAAATATACAGTTGCAGCATATCATTAGGTAACAATGCTGTAGAGTCCCCACAAGCCATCATTTAGCTTTCCTTATGTACATTGGCTACAGAGCTCAGGATGCATGATGATGCAGCACAGTCTTAAAGCAATATAAAACCTTTCTTACTGCAAACATACATAGTTGGTTTATATATTGCCTGGCCAACTAGTTAGATAAATAACAATTTCCTAACAGTCACATGATCAAAATCCTTGGAATTGGAAACAGTATGTATTTACAACAGTTGCACTGTCCTCGGGCCAAATGATCACTATTTGTGATCTTCCCAATAGTCTTCCAACAAACAAAGTCAGTGGGGGGAGTTGTATTTGCTTAATGATCTCATGATCCACTTAATAACTGCTGTGATTTGCTTAAAAATAGTGGCAAAAAAGGTGTACATATATGCATGAGTCACTTAAAAACTGCTTTGTTTAGCAACCAAAATTCTGGTCTCAAATATAATAACTTGAGGATTACCTGTACCAGAGTACAATTGAGTTTTAAAATGGCATAGTAAAGCAAGCTTACTTGTATTGATTATACACTTACCAGCCCATCTTTACTGATGTTCTATTGACATCTGATACCCCAGATACTTTCATATACAAATAAAATAGATTAGGCAGAATGTTTGCTCATTGCACATATAGCTACTGATGAGAAGGAGCGCATTCTCTGCCTTGCATTGTGATTTGGAAATGTGCCTATTGTATCCAATCGGACTGCTCAGAGCAATAACTTAGAAGGAATGAATACATTTGTTTCCAGATGGAATTTGTTTCATTAGTATTGTTTAAATTAAATTCGAGGGAGAGATCATTTGTAGCGCCACATCTAAAGTATATTTGTAAATAGGTAGCTGCATGGAAGATGCATAAGCCATCACCCAACAGAAAATAAAAAATGAAAAAAGATTTTTGAAATGTTCATTTTAAGAAATGCATATTTTTATTTAAGAACAGCTGTTGTCATATGCCTTAGCCCCAATCAAAACCATCTTTGTTTTTTGTCATTTATAAAAATGAGACTTATTAAAATTGTCTGCTTGTCTTTTATACTATTTTGGTGGAAAAAATGTAATGGTATATTGGGAAATTTTTAAATAAATATTTCCTAGTCAGATGTAATGAATTATATATGTGGGCTTGTATCAATTATATGTAAAGAGAATTGTATTGTCATCATTATTATCTTATATTTCAGCAACTAAAATGCTGCTTCTTAAAATATGTTGACTATCACATTAAAAAATTCTGGTTTATGTAATATATATATATATTGTTCATGGATGTTTGATTACTTAAAGGAATATTATTTATACAGATATATGATGCAGCAGAACTACTACTGCTAAAATGGGCTGACTAAAATGGAAGGCATCACAGGAACCCACAGCTCCGGATAGATTACATCAAAATGCATGATAGCAATACTGTGATCTGCAAGAATGGTTTGGAACAGTTCCTGATGCAGTGTTGCTTTCAAACATTGTACAAATAAAATGTAAATGGAAACTAAGGTTTATCAAAACAGCTATGCGTGGTCTTGAAGATTCTATCTTTGGTGTACTAGAAATTCTGTGTTTGTCGTCTCAGGTGCAAGAAAATGCAGCACAATAAATAACTAGATGTGAAAATGATGTCATTTATGATGCACATTTTGATTTAGCTTACTCTGGCAATGTGTCACAACCAACAGTGGGATTAGATAATCTGTACTTGCCAACTCTAGAAGTATGCATTTGCTAGAGAGGCTGTCATTTCATGGTAACCAGTAATAAAGCTGATTTTGTAGTGAGGATTTCTCAAGAAGGAACACATTTACTCAAGCATAGTTATATACAAATACACTGAAAATGGACAATCAGATGTAGGCTGTCTGTTAATGGAAGAAGTTTTCAATACTTAGCATAGCATGCTTAATATAGACAGAAGTATAGCATCAATATTTGCATAACATAACAAACTTACTTAATTTAAATTTTGGTTAGGATTCTTTTTTCTCTAAATATATTGCAGAAATCCAGCCCTGTACTATTTGATTAGTTTTGATTCCTCCTATTGTACAGACTGAGAAACATGCTAATAAAATGCTTTGTATGTAATAAAATATGCTTGTATGTAATAAAATATGCTAATAAAAGGACAAAAATACGTGGAAAACTATGAACATATCTTTTCTTTTATGCACACTGAGAGCATATTCACCAAGACAAATTCCTTGTGTGTCCAATCACACTTGGCCAATTAAAAAATTCTATTCTATTCTATTCTATTCTATTCTATTCTATTCTATTCTATTCTATTCTATAAGTTGGATCAATCACATTCTGTTCCAGTAATTAGGGTATTTGTAAGTGATGCCATTGGAGCCCAGATAGTAGAACTATCTCATTATTATATAGACATAGCTGTGATTCTTGAATTTGTTTACATTTCCAATACCTATCAAATTTATTACAAGGATACATATTGTACAAGTATGTTTGGGAGGGGTTATTATGCCATCTTTTTTGTCTGGGGTGTGGGAATTTCTACTGGCTCAATTCTATGATGTGATGTCAAAAGATAAAATTCCTAACATAGAATCTAAACTAGTATATTGGCTATATACAGTAATGTTTAGAATAAAATATTTATTGATTTATTAAATTTTCATTAAATATACAAACTTTATTTAATAAAACACTACTACAATATGTAGTAGTGCATTGGTGAGACCACAGTGTAATCTTATTGATCACCTACCCATGGCACTTTCAGCCTGAACATTGGTATACTTAAACCAGGGGTGAAATTCACTTACTTTCCTTACTGGTTCGCAAATGTGCGTGTGCCATCATCTGTGCATGCGCAAAGCCTTCTGTGCATGCATAGAGGCTTAAAATGTTGCAAAAAAGTGACATGACATCTGCGCGGGTGGGTGGAGCCTCCCACCACCACTGCTACCAGTTTGCCTGAGCCAGATAGAACTGGCTGAATTTCACCCCTGACTTAAACTAATGTGTGACCTTCTGTGTCTCTTTCAACATAACAGGCATTTTCTGAGGATAAGATATTTTGTAAGCTTGTAGATACCTGACCATACAATCTGTCTGATGCAGCAGATTTAAGACTGCTTATTAAAAGCAGCAAATGAACTTCTTCTAAATGCTATATAATGTTCTTCAAATTTGTAAGGAAAAAAAACAAAGGGGATTTCGGAAGGATCAAACAATATCTAATCTATTTAATGACTATATTCATTTCCTTTTTGTGCCATGGTTATAAGCCAATTTACAAAGCATTTGCTGTGGATGCTTTATTTTATTTTCATTTTGTTTTGGGGGGATTCCACTGTAAGTCAATCAAAGAGTTAATAAAAACGCCTTGCTCTAAAAGGTCATTTCCAAACTAAATGCAGCAATTCAAAGTAGGAAGTGGAATGAATGCCAAGAAGATGTTTAATGAAGTAACATTTGAGCTGTATCCTTTCAAGAACATTTGCAGAATTGTTTGATTGCCTTAGAGTACACAGGAAACAATAAACCTACACAGCACTAGCAAGGTCTCTGATGGTTATTTTTGCTGAAAGACTGCCAAACTACTTGGAATTTTAAGTTAAGTTAAGGTCGAACAATCTCATGTGGTAGAAATTTTGTCATGTATTCTGGATACCAGAATAGTTTGGGGCAAGAATTCATTTTATGAATTTCAATACTTAGAATTACTCAGCCTATTCATAGCATACATTACACAGCTATTTAAATAACACTAGGAATTATTCTTGTGACACATTCACACAATACTATTATACCACAAGGCATTGATTCCATGAAAGCTGAATTAAAATCACTTCCTGCTGTAATTGATGGAGTTTGCTACTGGTATACAAAGCAAGTTTATTTTAGATATGTGAAAAAACAAATAGAGCAGAATGACATCTCTTCAAATAAATCCCTAACATTTTGGATTTAAAGTAGTGGATTGGGCAGAATTTGCAGCTGTATTATTCTCAATTGATAGAAATTCCTTCATAGATAGCACCCACCTTTGCCCATTTTCTCAAGTCAATGTTTCTAATATGCATCCTTTTCTAACTTGATTCTCTGACAGTTAGGCCAATTGACTACTGATTCTATAAGCATATTTATTTATTTATTTATTATTTATTTATTTATTTATTTATTCGATTTGTATACCGCCCTTCACCCGAGGACTCAGGGCGGTTCACAGCCAGTAAAAATACATATAATACAAGTTAAGAACAATATAAAAAACTGATTCAATTTATGTTCTAAAAAACTAAAATAAGAATAAAACCCTGTTTAAAAAACTGCATTTAAGCTAGCCCTGTGCGATGGAACAGAAGAGTCTTCAGCTCGCGGCAAAAGATCCGGAGGTCGGGGAGTTGACAAAGCCCCGGAGGCAACTCATTCCAGAGGGCAGGAGTCCCCACAGAGAAGGCCCTCCCCCTGGGGGTCGCCAGCCGACATTATTTGGCCGACAGCACCCTGAGGAGGCCCTCCCAGTGGGAGCGCACAGGTCGATGGGAGGCTACTGGTGGCAGTAGGCGTCCCATAAGTAACCCGGTCCTATGCCATGGAGCGCTTTAAAGGTGGTAACCAGCACCTTGAATTTATGATTTAAATCATAATAATACAGGAGGCTTTCAAATTCATTCCTTTTTGTGATTTCTGCTTTAAAAATATCACTTAAATCATTTTAAAATCTGCAATAATGATAATAGGAGACCCCCTTCTCACTAGGCAAGAAAAAAGGGAAATAATCCAGTAATTCAAAGTTCCAAGAGAAAAGAAATGGAATTTCACATGCATATACATACACATGGAGAAAGTATAAAAACAACCACCAAATTAAAATTTAAAACATAACTTCCCATGTTCCCACTTTTTTATCATTACAATTTGACAAAGTAGGTTAAACTTGGAAATTGAACCAAATGTAAACAAATATATATATACGCTTATTCAAAACTGAACCCTATTTTTTTCCTTAAATACAAAGTAGTACTAATAATGATATGCTATTGCTGTAGATGTTGAAAATGAACAAATGAGGATGAGTGAGAATTGCGCATAGTCATACATGGTGTGAACAGACAGCAGAACTCCTGCCAAGAAAAGCTGCAAGCTCTAGAAAATTCCCAACTGGTTCTGAATATAACCCATATGTGAAATTGCAAAAATTACACTTTAAGAGCTACATTTTAACTGCTCTGCCAGTTACTCCACTATAAATGGACAAGGAAGAATGCTAGGACCTTATTTTTGCAGGGAAAACATATAACTTACAGATAAGCATCAATAGCTAGGGGCCAACAGAGAAAATCATGGCATTATAAAATCAAACACTATTCTTAGGGCTGATTGGACCTACAGTTTTATACATGTATCTGTTGCTACCATTGAAGATCTATGGCTAGTAAGAGCACTGGAATAGTGTGAGTTCTGACTGCTTGCCTCTTTAGAGCCCTTGCTAACGATGCTTCTTCAAACATGGACCTGATTGATGGCCTATTTGGGAAAATACCATGATTAAAAACGACAATGACCACAAGCTTGCTGATCATGGTGGATTCTATCTCAAAAAAACCAATGGGGGATTCTAGCTGAAAAGGCCAAAGGGAAAAAGAGGAGGAAGAGGGCACTGTTCCATTATTTTGGCTACTGCAGATGTTGGGTTAAAAAACAAGCAAGAAAACTCAAAGCAGGGCTCTGCCCCATACAGGTCATGCTTTGAGGGAAGTGATCAAGGGAATAAAGATGGAAAAGCATAATGCCCAGGGGAACTTAAGATGGGCATGGATAAAAATGAAAGCTGTGACTTATTAAAATAATCAGACAATTACTATCCCTTTTTTCTCCATGTGGGGATGAACGACACGACAATGAACCTAAAAACAATATCAAGATAGTACAATCAGCTCTGCAAGAAAGTTTTTTTCATCTGTACTTCCAACAAAAGGTCAACATCTAATGAGGGAACAAAGGATTTTAGAAATGAACCATTGACTCAAGGGTTGGTGTTGTCAAGAGAACTTTGGCTTCCTAAACTACAGCCTGCGTTACCTACAAGAAGGGCTTCTGGCAAGGGATGGGTTGCACCTCACAAGAACCAGGTAGAATGTTTTTGGAAAATGTCTAGCTCAGTTTATCTAACTCAAACTAAAACTGAGAGGGGAGGGTGACCAATCTTTAGGACCTGATCCCAAGCATAACCCCAAAGACAACCAATCAAAGAAGGAGGTAGAAAGTGATGGGAAGGAAGAAAAACTTAGATACAAACTAGGAGATGTAGGAAGCATATCCAGGGTCAGCCATAAAGAACTCAGATGTCTATACTCTAACGCTCAACATTCGTGGAACAAACAGGGTGCACTTGAAGTACTAGTACACAAGGACAAGTTTGATATAGTTGCCATTACTGAAACATGATGGGATTAAACTCACAAATGAAATGTACTGTTGGAAGAATATAAACTATTCAAAAGAAACAGACCTAATAAAAGAGGAGGTGGAGTTGCATTATACGTAAGAGATCACTACATCTCTACAGAAATGCATACCTAAGATGAAAGCTTCCTAGAATGCATATGGGTTAATACAAAGGAAAAAAGAATGACATTGCCATAGGTGTATACTACAGACTATCCAGCCAAGCAGAAGAAACAGATGAATTGTTTGCTAATCAGTAAACAAATGTATGTAGAAAACATTCCACAATCGTAACAGGGGACTTTAACTACCGTGGCATCAAGTGGGAGACAAACTGCTTCACATGGAAAATTGATCATGGTTCCTGACCAACCTAGTTCTATTTCTAGTTGGGTCATTCAAAAGGTAGAGGAGGAAACTAGAGGATCAGCTATAGTGGACCTAATTCTTATTAACAGAGAAGAAATGAGGTTGAAGTTGCAGGAACTTTGGGGGAAGGTGACCATGTCAAATTAGAATTCAATATAATACAGACACAAGTAACAGAACATAATCAAACCAGTGTCTTAAACTTTAAAAGAGCTGATTTCAACAAACTGAGAGAGAGCTTGGGAAGGATTCCATGGACGAAAATCTTAAAGGGGAAAACAACTCAAGAAACTTTGAAAACTCTGAAAAATATTATTATAAAAGCCCATTCTAGCACAATACCACTGAAAAAGAAAAATAAGAAATCCAAGAAGAAATCAGCATGGTTGCACAAAGAGCTCTCTAATAAACTGAAAGACAGAAAAGCTAAGTATAAAAATGGAAAGAGAGACATAAAACTAAGGAAGAATACCAGTATACATCTGCAAAGATGAAGTCAGGAAAGCTAAGGTTCAGAAAGAAGTAAGACTTGCAACAAATGTCAAAAATAATTTTAAAAATTCATTTAATATGTAAACAACAAACAAAAAAAGGCAAGGAAACAATTGGTCCACTAATGGGAGAAAGTGGCAAAGAAGAGGAGAGGCAGGGAGAAAGCAGATCTTCTTAATTCATTCTTTGTATCTGTCTTAACATAAAAGAAAAAAATAGCCGAAACTACCAAAAGCAGAACCATAAAAGTCTAGAAATACAAATTATAAAATGTAAGAAAATTGTAAAAGAACACCTGTCTGCTCAAGTTCAAATCACCAGGATCTAATGGATTATGTCCCACAGTTCTAAAGGACCTAGCAGATGTGACCTTTGTTAAGAGTTTGCAGCAATCCAACCATCACACAAATAAGTAATTCAGCAGGATTCATGTATAAAACAAACTTCTTTATATACAGTAATATGAAGCAAGATGCATGTATACAATACCCATGTAGCAGAAGCCAGAACCAAAACTCAGTAACCAAACAGTTCCCATTGGCTGACTTGTTGTTATGGCTATCCCAGCTCATTATTACACTGACACACCTCCCTTTATGACAGGAATAAACATAAAACCAAATAACTTAATATTCTTCCCATGGTGCACTCCACCCAATGACTTAGTCATTATATCTGCCAGACTGTCTTCTGAAGAACAGTGAAGCAAGTTAATTAATTTACATTTGATGGCTTCTGTTACAATATTTAATATCCACATGCTTGCTTTTATTCTTTACTCTGTCACCTGTTGCCCCATTTTTATGCAAGTAACATTATTCTCAAACACCATTACAGCTTCATTTACTTTTATGTTTAAATCCTTTAACAGCTGTACTTACCAAGTTACCTCTGAACAAAGTTGAGACAGAGCGATAAATTCTGCCCCTGCTGTAGAAATGGCTACTGTTGTTTGTTTTCTGGACTTCTAACCAATTAAAGTTACTCCAATCAATACCACAATCCCAGAATTAGACTTTCTGGTTTTTACATCATTGGCATAATCATTGTCAACATAACATTTCAATTTTAATTCTTCAGAGACCTGTATTTGAAAACCCAAATTCACAGTTCCCTTCAAATATCTGAAAATCCTTTTTATACCCATCCAATGCAACTGCGTTGGTGCAGCAGTAAAGTGACTTAAGATGCTTACTGCACAAGCTATGTCTGGTCTGGACCACTGTGACAGACACAACAAGCTCCCTATTGCAGACTGATATATCTCTTGATCACAGGATTCACTTTTGTCCTCACCCAAATTGTTGTGAAAATCTGTGCTCATAGGTGTTGGAACAGAATTACAATCATTCATGTTGTATCTCTCCAACAGCTGTTCAATTTTTCTTCTTTGACCTTTCTCAGTTTTTTGTATCTCTACACCAAGATAGTTTTGTATTTCACCCAAATCTTTTAATTCAAATTTTTACTCTAATTCATTAGCAAATTCTTTTTTCTGTAACAAATACTTTGCAATGAAACAAAGATCATCCGTAATTGACAATCCCCACCTTATATCTTTCCAGTATATATGCAACCATCAGCCTTGCAACTCTTGAACCCAAGACCCTTCAATGCCATATCTAAACAGATGTTTCAAATCCTGGCTGACTGCTTCAGCCCATAAATGGCCTTGTTCAATTTATACAGCATTAGGCCTTTTACTTTCATAAATGTCCATGCCAACATCCATAATGCAATGCCCACCCGCAGGCCCCGCCCTCACACATGTGCACATGACACTCCCCCTGCGCTCCACCCCCCCCCATGCATGCATGCACAACCCCCGTTTTAGTGCTAGCAGGCCTCCCTGAAGCCACCTTGGACCAAAAATGGTCCATGGTGGGGCACGCTGCATCCCCCACACTCCATTTTTGGTCCCAGGAGGCTTCAGGGAGGCCTGCTAGCACCAAAACGGGGAGGTGGGGGGCACCACACTTCCATGTGCGACCCCCCCACACACACACATGCACACACATCTCCAGGCAGAGACCCAGAAATCAGCTGGCCAGCAGGAGGTACGGAGCCATACGTGGTGGAGCTGACCCGGGTGTCAGCTCGCGTGCCTGCAGAGATGGTTCTGCATGCCACCTGTGGCACGCGGGCCATAGATTCACCATCATAGGTATAGGGTCTCCTGGTGAGCAATATCACTAAGCGCTTTAAGCTGTAAAATAACATAAGGTAAAACCAAGGGTTGGAATCTGTTGGTTATTTAGTGCCCTGGTAGTAAGCCAAGACATCAAGAGTTGATGCTTATCCAACTTTTGTCCTACTTTTAGGATGAAAATGAACAAAATATGTAAAATTTTAAAAAACCAAAGTAATCTTAAATAGCCTTTAAAAATAAAATATCAGCACCTTAAAACGAATTTTTAAAACTATAAATTAAGTATTTTCTTTGGAAAAATAAATATGTGTCCTAAGTTTCATAGAATGATCAGGGATATAAATCCCAAATCCATGGTTTTATTTACCCCCTCCGGGATAGTGCAACTTTCATTATTATCAGAATAGACTAGAATGGCATTTGCAACATATCATTTTTAAGATACAATTTTAAGAGATAATTTATGGATTTCCCCCCTGCTCAAACACTGTGGTTTAATGGTGAAGATGCTTGCCCTCCCCCCTCTCAGAAGGTTGAGAGTTCAACCATAGAGAGCGGCAGATGTTTCTCTCCTAGAACGCATAGAAAAAAAAATATCTGCTAGCATCAGACAGGGCATCTGGCCAGTAAATGCTCAGCTCCATCCAGTCACCCCAAACTCTATTCCGAATTAAAAGATTACATGGTTTTTATATGCTCTTACTTTACAATATATGGATTTATATTGTACATTGCACAGAGTTGTTTCTCTTTACACACAGAGATAAACATTGCTGTTAATTGATTTCCCAATGGGAATAATTGGGACACAGAAATTTCATTTTCCCAAAATAACTTTCTAAATCAGGCCAGAATTAAATCAGGTGGCTTCTAAAGCAGCCCAAGTCAGTTTGGCCTATTCTCCCAATTACCAAAGCAGATTATAAAGTAAATATTATGGTCACTACCATGGTCTCCTCTTAGGAGGTAAGCAATAGGAAAGAGGGGCTACTATCTAATTGCCTCCTTCCATAGAAACCATGACACCCACAATGTCCCAATCATAGAGGAACTTTTTTAGTAAATTCTTTTCCTATTAATTTGATTAAAATCAAGGCAGAGAAATAAATTCTTTGGAAAGATGAAAAAAACAGTAATGGGTACTTAAAACTTCCTTAAGAATATCAGTTGAAATGCATTTATATGTGTTAATGATCTTAAATTGATACATGAGAATCTTGTATATTACTCATAAGTGAAAAGATAATTCTACTTCAGGTCTCATGTTAATTTACAGAAACCAGGCTGTGGAGCTTAATTATGATTTTATCATCACAATCTTCAAAACTGCAAAAATTTCAGAAGTCAGAGATTTACAGCATTTCTTATAAAATGCATAGTATTGTAAAGCTAATTTCAGCCTAAGAGTTTCTCTTTCTGCTCTGCCATCTGTGCTGTTAGTACAAGGGGGCCTTTTTCTTATCATTTCGCTTTTGATGGGAAAAAAGAAATAAGCGTTTGTCTAATTGAAGCGCCATTTCCGTCAGCGGTAGCGGAAGTACTCAGAGAACCACATAAGCATAATTTGAAGAGGTAATGATATTTGCTAAGTCATATTTACACAAGCATTTGAAATAATGGTTCTCTAACTATGCAGAGTTCCCTCTGATTAACTGTACTGCCTTCTGTATCATACAGGCTCTTTTGCAGGAACAATATATCTTCCATCTAGATATAAGATCTACTTCATTTTTTTACATTAAGCACACATCTGCAGCCACTAATGCTTTTATGCAGAAAAAGAAAGGGAGAAAATCTCAGTATTTTCTTTTAAGATACCAAATACAAATAAAAAACTACACTGCATTATAGTTAGATTCTGGACTGCTGCAGATTAAAACAAAAACTTCTACCACTGCTCTCTAAAAAAATGTCGTAATTGTGTTATGCATAAGTTTTGTGTAAATATCTTTGGCCATATAAAAGGAAAGAAAAGTATAGCAAAGTTGCCTGTTGGAAGGTGGACATACTCAGAAATAAGGATGCAAATATTACTGACTGAGTTTGTGTGACTGACTTTGTTTTCATTTAAGGGTTTGGTCTAATTCTAGATTTGATGTGACCTGAAAAAAACAAACATTCTGTAACAGAACAGAACAGAACAGAACAGAAAAGAAAAGAAAAGAAAAGAAAAGGGGTTTAAATGTAATTGTAAAGATATAATTTTAGTTTGCTTTTCTAGTATGGTAGAAGGAGAGAAACTAAAAGAAATTAGATTTGCCAGAATTATTTGAAAAATCATTCAATAAATCAGAACAATGCCAAATCCTTTTTGCTATCCACATATGCCAGCTAAAGATCTTTCTGTAGTAAATATATAAACTGATACAAATACTGAAGTATCTCCTCTGATTGTATTGATTATAACCTTAGGAAATCATTTTTTAAAAAAACATTTTTGGAAGGGGGGAAAATACACGGTTCCTGCTTCTAAAACAGTCTCAGGGGGATAATTTCCTCTATTATACCTTTCTTCAGTATTTAACTGAAGGGTAGGGAACTGGGGAGACAGCATAATGTAGTACTAGATAAATGGATGAACCCAGAAATTCAGGACAATCACAAATGTCTTTTCTCCATGTAAGGTAAATGGGGAAAAACTATCATCATCTGCACTCCATCAAAATGTTCTTATCCTTTTTGTTTTGTTTTTTTGGGGGGGAGAATTGAAAGCAAATTATTTTTCATAAATTTCAAAAAAATGAAGAAATAAAAAGAGGAAGAAGAAATTAATCAGCCCTCATTCATTAACCTACACTTATATTATAACAGGTTTAAAGTATGAGACAGTAAACCTAGATTCAAAAAGAAAAATATGGTCTGGATGCACATACAGTATAATAGTTGCCAAAGACATTTTAAGCCAAACTCATTTGTTTATTTAGTGATCTCCAACTTCAGTTGATTCTGGAGCTCACAATTTAAAAGAAACAATGATATACAAAACATGTATTAAAAAGTTACAAGGATTGTGTTTTATATGCAGAGGTCAGCCATGTGAGCCCGGAAAAACTGCAGCTGTTTAGGATGCTCCCAATAGGAACTCATGCATGACCATTTGTGCTCAGAATCACATTTTGTCCTTCAAAACTGTATGTCTGTTAGCCCTACTAGAAAGGGAATTCAGAATTCACTAAAAGTGACTGACAGACAGATAAATAGACAGGTGACAGATAGATTTTTAAAGCCCAAGAAAACAGGAGCATTCAGTAACACTGATTTCATTCAGAAGATTTCAAATTCAGTCCTGATAGTTTCAACCAAAAAGGATTCATTTGTGTGTTCAGTGATTTCTTATATAGGATCTCAATCAGTCCTTCTTACTAAGCATATACTGAAGATTGTTGTGGAAGCCATTCAGATCTTGTAAGGGTCTCTTAAAAGTGATTCTTTGTATTCTTTTTCCTATTGATTCAAGGAAATGCATGATATTGTATTATATTTCTTTAGCAAATATTTAATTACATGCACAGCAATTTTTATGTCTTTAAAACAGAAAACTATCTTTAAAATTCAGAAAATAAAAATTTGAGCTCACTTAGCCAGCTATGATGTATCCATCATAAAATTTGTACAGCAGCATTAAAGAATGGCAAAAAAGAAAAAAGAAAAGCTATATTTAAATCATATACATTTCCTAATTACTTGTAAATCAAACCCACATTTTGCTATTTCAGAATAAAGTTTTATCACCTAAAGGACAAAGAAAAATCCAACTCCCAGCTCAACAGTATTGTGCATATGAGAGAAATATAGAATAAAGGACATTAATGATGAACAACTGACAAAATATATTTTGACAGAAAAGATAAATGCAGAAATCCTAACACTATTTGCCCAAGTATTAAATACATACCTCTATTACAATAATGCTGTGGTTATTATGTAATAAACCATATTAAAAGTATTGGGTTACTTCTGAGTAGGTTTGCACAGGATTATGCTATACATTATTAAACTTGTGGTATTGTTATTTTAATTTTGATCTCTCAAACTACCAACTACAATAGAGACAAGGTAGCTATAAAGAAAGATAAATATAAACTTTATCAGCTCTAAAAGTTTGCCAAAAAGAAATAAGAGTTTGCATTGTGCCAAAAGCAATAATAGGTAAAAAAAAAAACCAACAAGAATAACAAAGGTTATCTGAAGAACATCCCACCCATGCTGGCAGAAGAGGCATACTATGGACCCCATCAGTCAAGGAATACTGACTTTTCTGCCATGGCTCCAACCCTCTGGAACAGCAGTCACCAACTGGTGGTTCATGGACCACTGGTGGTCCACAAGAAATTATGGTGGTCCACAGAAAAATTATTTGTATTTTTTATATTGCATTAAATCAGGAGTCCTCAAGGAATTTGTCTTGGTGCATCAAGTTTAATATTACTTTTATTGTTTTAAAGTTTTATATTGGTGTTTTAATTATTGTAAGCCATCTAGCATTGCCTTTTGGCAAGATGGCAGCATTAAAGTTTAATAAATAAATAGACAGCAACCTACACTTTCCAGACAGATAAAACCATTAGTGTTCCTTGTCATCGTGCTGGTCTTTGCAATCATTGGCTAATTTGCTCTGTTGTAAGAGACCTAAAGCATTCTACTTTCAGAAATAAAAATGTATATTTCAGTTTGTGCATATTATTATAGTGCCTCTATATTGTATAATTATATAAAAACACACCCATGTCTTTTACAGATATATTTTCATATGCACTACACATAGATTTCATGACAATTGGACAGATATAGAAAGGCATATTGCATGTTATGAATTCAGACGCAGTAGCTTTTACATTTCTTGCATATTCATTTGCAACTTCATTTCATAAACTATCTGAACTGGGAGTCATTTAAAGCCAGTAGAATGAAAATTCATACACCTTAATAACATACTCTCAGAACTGTTACACAGAAGCCCTGTTTATCATGTCATAATTGGATTGCATGCAATGGCACATCACAAATCACATGATATATAACTGTGTTTCAGCACAGTACCGAGTCTAATTTATATATTCATGGGAAAATGCTTTGCCATGTTTATACACATGTAATTCCATTTGTAGGGAAAGAGCTCTACATGCGTGAGTCTCCATGAAGGCCTTCTTCAAACCAATGCCAATTATACAGGAATAGTGTCAGCATGTACACAATAGCTAGCCTAAGGTAACTTACTGGGGTTTTATTATTATTAGTGTTGGTCACACAGCCAGTTGTTTAGACTGGACCTGGCTTTTTATCCACCTATTGAAGTGAAAGAACTTGTAATAAAAGCAAAAAGACTGGAGAAAGGGGCAAAGAAGATCAAGAATTGATCAGCACTGAGTGAAGATGAATTGCATGGTTCTTGGTTGAAACATTTGATTGGTTTACGCCCACTCATTGCAAAGCAGTTTAACAGCAAACTGCAAGAAAATGAAAATTGTTTAATATCTGGTAAAACTTACCTGATAATGAAAGATCCAGCAAAACGAGAAGCATAGGGCAACTAGACCAATTACTTGCTTGCCAACAACATTCAAACTGATAACTGGTGTTGTAGCTGATGTAATTCAACACTATCCAATTGAAAACAAATTCGTTCACCCTGAGCAGAAAAGAAGCTGCCCAAACAGCAGAGGAACAAAACAACAGGAGAAAAACAGTGAAAACTGAAGGAATCGAGATACTCTAAAGAAATAACTTCAAGGGTCTGGATGAAGACAATCACTACAAATACCTGGGCATCCTTCAAGCTGACAACATCAAACAGTAGAATCAAAGAAGAAGGTTAGAAATGAATATATCATGAGAATGAAGATCTTAAAATAAAAGGCAGTAGAGGAAATATCAAGGCAATTAACATCTGGGCAATTCCAGTCATCTCATAATACTGGAATCTGACTGGAATAGTGGACTAAAAGTAAATCCAGAAAAATAGCGTCTACGAATCATAATTTTCATCTATACAATGATATTCATATACTCCACCTGGAAAGAAAAATCGATGTACTTGTGACATTCCATGCCCATATGACAATTGGAGGAAAAAAAGACTTTGGAAGAATATCTGAAGAACAGCGAAGAAGATGCATTGAACCCAGTATACCATGAAGAAACCTAGTATACCATGAAGAAACCAAACAGCCCTACAAGAAAGACCAAATAAAGAATAGAAAAAAATAAGGAAAATGCCAAATCCAACATAATTAAGTTGGCAGTTTCAAGCACAACATACTTTTACCTTGCCTGAGATCGTTGTTCCTCCAGTAAGGGCTAGGCCCTGGTTCCCCAGCCATAGTTCCTGAGTTTCACTGCCCACTTGTCAACTGATGCCAAGAAACTTTAAAATCTGATGCAGTCTTGATTGACCCAGACAACATTTGGTATAGGTTTTTTTTTCTGTTTTCTCACTATATTAAGTGGATTGGTGGATATGCTCCATCTGGCTTTTGAGAAGACTTATCTGGCATGTGTGACCTTTCTGGTAGAATACACTTGTTGTGACCCAGGTTCCTGGACCCGGACTCCTGGACTCGGATGATTCAGAAAGTGAGGGAGAAGACCTGGCCAGCCCTGCTTCTCTTGAGCCCTTTCCCTCCCTGGCACCCACTCAAAGGGATGGGGAGGGGCCGGCACAGCCTGATTCCATGGAGCCTCCTTCTGATTTGGCAACGCCCCAAGAACAGTTTTGGAGCGATGCAAGGTCACGTAGACGTAATCGCCGTGCGCAGCAGCGGAAGAGTTGGGACAAAGCCAAGTCATAATTGTCATGCAGTGACATCTGCAGAGACTATAAATAGGAGGCGGGACTTCCTGGTTTTTTGTCTTGGACAAAGTAATGAGTTGGCGCGAGCTAATGAATTGGCGCGAGCTAACTATTTCAATGGAGGAAAGAATATATTCGTGAGTAATTCTGGCCTTATCTATAATTTCCTCGTTATCTCCAGAAACTTGGCAGGCCCGTGGGTAGACGTGGCCAGGACATGTATCTATGTAAATAAAAGGAAAAAAAAGGAAGGCCTCTGACGGACTCTTTGCTGGGAGTATTGGGGGAAGGGAAACAGAACATTTTGTCCAAGACCTGACTAAAACATCTTCTACCAAAGATGGATCAGCAGCAGGTACAGCAGCAGTTAGAGCAGCTACAAGCAGCTAATCAACAGCTCCAGCAGCAAGTGGCTCACTTGGCAGGCCAACTTGCTGCCAGGAATGTGCCTGCAGCCCCCCCCCATCCTCCCACTCCTCCTCCTCGTCGCAAGTGCCCGATAACCGTGCCGGATAAGTTTTCTGGGCAGCCTGAGATGTTCCCGACCTTCTTGGGACAGTGCCAGCTCTACATGGCTATGAGGCCAGAGGATTTCCCAGACGACCGGGCTAAGGTGGCCTTCGTGATTAACCTTCTTTCCGGCTCGGCTGCTCGATGGGCCACGCCCTCTTGCTCCAGGACAGCCCCTGCTGGCGGACCAACAGCGTTTTGGCAGCACCTCGCACCATGTATGAGGACCCGTTCGAATGCTGGCGGCAACCAGGCGCCTTAAGGAACTCCGTCAAGGAAACGCCCCTGCAGGAGTACATCGCGAATTTCGTCTTTTGTGCCAGGACTCTGACTGGAATGATGCAGCGCTGGTGGGCCAGCGTTCAGGAGGGACTCTCAGAGGAATTGCAAGGCAGCTGGCCCGCGTGGGCGCCGCGGACCCTCGACAACTTGGTGCCCTTTGTCTCCGCCTCGATGCCCGTCTGCAGCGGCGACCGTCCCGTCGCACCCCCCGGGACCCGCCGTCGACATCTGCGCCCCCACTTCCTGCACCACCAGCACCCAGGGTCGCCCCACGTTTTGTAACCGCTGCGGAAGAGCCCATGGAGTTGGGGGCGGCCAGATCTCGCCTGTGAGCCCAGGAGGCGGAACCGGGCGCCAAGGGGATTGTGCCTGTACTGTGGAGAGCCCGGCCGCCGCGCTTCTTGCCCCAAGCGAAGTGGGGCACGCCGCCGGTCCCGAATCACAGCGTGACCAATCGGAAGCGGGCAGGCCCGACCTCGGGAAACCCTAGGTCGGGCACGTACTAAGCCCCACTGGGCGTTGCGGAAGTAGACTCTGGGCCCCCTGGGCATCTGATCCTGGACACACGGATATGGTTGGGGAACCAGTCGGACGGGCTCCAGGCGCATGCGCTGGTGGACTCAGGGGCCACAACAAACTTTATGGATCAGGCCTTTGTGACCCAGTTTGCGGTCCCCGTGGTTCCGGTGGACCCTCCGATGCGGGTAGAGACAATTGATGGGCGAGAACTGGTGTCCGGCCCCATTAAATTGCCACCCAGCCTTTGCGCCTGGCTATTGGGGACCATGAGGAGGCGATCCAGTTTTATGTCACGGCGGACCTTCATTTTCCTGTGGTCCTTGGGATGGCCTGGCCGGACCCACGATCCTCAGGTGGCCTGGTCGCGGAACACCATCTCTTTCCCGAGTCTGCAGTGCGTCGATCACATCCGCCACACCTGTGCCGGCCAGAACGTCCCCACCGCTGCCATCACCTTGCCTCCTGAGCTGGCGGACTTCGCCCGGCGTGTTCAGCGAGAAGGAGGCGGACCGACTACCCGCATCGGCCCCTCGATTGCCCGTGGACCTTCTGCCCAACGCACCACTGCCTGTGGGACGCCTGTATTCCATGTCGGAGCCCGAGTTGGCCGCCTCAGGGACTTCCTGGACAAAAACCTGGCCCGAGGTTCATCCGGCCTTCAAAGTCCCTCTCGGCCCCGGTCCTCTTTGTGAAGAAGAAGACAGGGACTTGCGCCTATGCTGTGATTACCGCCGGCTAACGCCATTACGGTGCGGAATCGCTACCCCTGCCGCTCATCCGGAGCTACTGGAAAGGTTGCGGGAGGCCACGATCTTCACCAAGCTCGATCTCCGGGGCCTACAACCTGGTGCGGATACGAGAAGGAGGCGAATGGAAGGCGGCATTCGGCACCCGATACGGACACTACGAATACACTGTCATGCCATTTGGGTTGACCAATGCTCCCGCCGTTTTCAGCACTTCATGAGCGGCGTGTTCGAGACATGTTGGATCGGTTCGTGGTTATCTACCTCGGCGACATCCTGATTTACTCCCGGTCCAGGAAAGCCACCTTCGACACGTCAGTCTGGTTCTGCAACGCTTGCGGGAGCAACAACTCAATCTGAAGCTGGAGAAATCGTCTTCTTCCGGACTTCCATAGAATTCCTCGGGCATATCATCTCGCCCGAGGGCATAGCCATGGACCCATGTAAAGTAGAAGCTTTGTGTAGCTGGGAAGCCCTCGTCGGGTGAAGGATGTTCAGCGCCTACTGGGCTTCGCCAACTACTACGGACCTTCATCCGGGCTTCGCCACACTGACAGCTCCACTTACCCAGCTCCTCAGGAAGAAGGTTGCATTCGGTGGGGTCCCCGCAGCAAGAAGCATTCACAGCCCTCAAGAAAGCCTTCGTCACGGAACCCGTCCTGAGGCACCCCGACCCGCTCCGGCCTTTTGTGGTGGAAACAGAGGCGTCCAATGTGGCTCTGGGAGCGGTGCTGCTACAGGCTCCGGCGAATGGTGGCACACTTTTCCCTGCGCTTACTACTCCGGAAACTCAATCCTTCCGGCGCAACTACACTATCTGGGAAAAGAGTTGCTGGCTATCAAGGCTGCATTCGAGGCTTGGCGACACCATCTGGAGGGCCCGACATCAGGTGGAGGTCGAGCGGACCATCGGAATCTCGAGCACCTCACCACAGCTCGGAAGTTGAACCAGCGGCAGATCCGGTGGTCGTTGTTTTGCCGGTTCAACTTCCGCGTGACCTACATTCCCAGCGGTCACAACGGGCGGATGCCCTGTCCGCAAGCCAGAGTACCTCTGCGCCAAGGACCCCCTTCCTCCACGGACAGTGCTGCGGCAGAAGCCTTGGCGCAGCACGGAGCCAGTGGACTTGCGGGCCCAGGTGCGAGGCGCAGCGCCAGGGCGCCTGGTCGCAGCAAAGGAGGCGGAGGTGGGCCCCACGTCTCCTTGGACCTTGGAGGAGGACTTACTCAAGTTTCGGGGGCGATTATATGTACCCACAGGACCACTCCGAGCCCTCGTCATGACCCAGTGCCACGACAACCCTGCAGCAGGACATTTTGGGTTCTTCAAGACCCTCCACCTGGTGACACGGACCTTTTGCTGGCCCCGAGGGCCGCATGGTATACATGCCTCCGTGACATCCTGCGTCCCGTGCCGGCAAGCCAAGACCGCCACGGGGGCCCCCCCCGGGCTCCTTCAACCCTTGCCGACACCCGACAGACCCTGGGGGGGGATCTCTATGGATTTCCTGACAGACCTGCCGCCGTCCTCTGGGTTCACCACGGTGCTGGTGGTGGTGGACATGCTCACCAAGATGGCACACTTCATCCCATGCCGCGGACTACCCACAGCCGCAAAACGCCCGTCTCTTTCTGCAGCACATCTTCCGCCTCCATGGTCTACGGACAGGGTGGTTTCGGACCGCGGAGTTCAGTTCACAGCCCGCTTCTGGAAGAGCCTGATGGCGCGTTGGAGGTGCAGGTATGTCTGTCGTCATCGCACCATCCGGAGACCGGCGGGGTACAGAGAAGGTCATCGGTATACTGGAACAGTATCTCCGTTGCTTCATCAACCAGCAACAGGACAACTGGGCGACTACCTGTCCCTGGCGGAGTTTGCTTTTAACAACTCTCAGCACACCTCTACTCAGATGACCCGTTCTTTGCCAATGTGGGGTACCATCCGCGGCTCTTCCTCTGGCACCACGGACTCTCCTGTTCCCGAACGCAGACCTTCCTGACGGAATTGCATGCGGTCCAACAGTTGACGTCAGCAGCTGAATCGGGCAAAGGAGGATTACAAACGGTCCGCCGACCGCTCCCGACGGGCAACGCCCCGCTGGCAGTTGGAGACCGGTGTGGCTCTCCACCAAACACCTCCCGTCCGACCGCCCGGTAAAGTTGGACCACCGATTCATCGGCCCGTTCCCTGTCGAGGCAGTCATCAACCCGGTAGCCTACCGACTGACCCTGCCACGATCCATGCGGATCCACCCGTTTTCACGGTCCCTTCTGGTTCCTGAGGCCACACGAGTCCCCTTCGGTGCCCAACAGCACCCGTCACTGTCGCCGAGGGCGGATCGGAGGAATCTGAAGTCCACAGCGTCTGAGACTCCCGCTGGCTGAAGGTCGTTTCAATATTTGATCGCGTGGAAGGGATACGGGACTGATTTCTCCTGGGTAGATGCCTCCGGCGTTCATGCCCTGACCTGGTGCAGGCCTTCCATGAGCAGAACCCAGCCCGACCGCATCCCGATCGTCAGCCCGGGGAAGGGCCCTGCGGTGAGGATAGTGTTGTGACCCAGGTTCCTGGACCCGGACTCCTGGACTCGGATGATTCAGAAAGTGAGGAGAAGACCTGGCCAGCCCTGCTTCTCTTGAGCCCTTTCCTCCTGGCACCCACTCAAAGGGATGGGGAGGGGCCGGCACAGCCTGATTCCATGGAGCCTCCTTCTGATTTGGCAACGCCCAAGAACAGTTTTGGAGCGATGCAAGGTCACGTAGACGTAATCGCCGTGCGCAGCAGCGGAAGAGTTGGGACAAAGCCAAGTCATAATTGTCATGCAGTGACATCTGCAGAGACTATAAATAGGAGGCGGGACTTCCTGGTTTTTTGTCTTGGACAAAGTAATGAGTTGGCGCGAGCTAATGAATTGGCGCGAGCTAACTATTTCAATGGAGGAAAGAATATATTCGTGAGTAATTCTGGCCTTATCTATAATTTCCTCGTTATCTCCAGAAACTTGGCAGGCCCGTGGGTAGACGTGGCCAGGACATGTATCTATGTAAATAAAAGGGAAAAAAAAAGGAAGGCCTCTGACGGACTCTTTGCTGGGAGTATTGGGGGAAGGGAAACAGAACAACACTACTGTCAGCATAGTTCTCACCCCCCACCCCCCCAGAGCATTGCAAGTTCCTTCCCATGAAAAGGGAGTATCCATGGAGGAGATAATTATTATTATGGTTGTTTATCAGTCAATAATCTTTCTTGTTTCAGGTTATATTTCTTGATCAGATATACTTTGGTCTTCTTGTTCTTCAGCTTCTTTTTTTCATCTATTCTAAGGTTACATCTGATCTCAGCTTGCTGATTTTATTTTCCAGCTTGATCTTCCATTCTTGTGGTGTACTGTTTGGCTTTTTTTCAGATATTCAGTTATAACTGCAGCCACTTCTCCAGTTCTTTCTCTTCTATATTATATGTCGCAGTCAGGCAGATGTTTAGGCTGGATTTGGCATTTTTATCCACCTATCGAGTCCTTCCATTATTATACAGTATTACTGTCTTATATGCCTTCAAACAGTGGTGAAATCTGAACCGGTTTACTACCAGTTTGTTGGCTGCGCATGCGCGCTTGTGCAGTGCGCACTACGCGTGCATAGTGCATGCCAAAAGGAAGCATGGGGTAAGTAGAACAGCGTGCGGGTTGGGGTGATTAGCTGTGGCACACAATCTTTTTTTTTAACCTATTTCGGCAGAATAGGTTGTAAAAAAATGCTTTTAAAAGTAAAAGAAAAAGGCTCTGACGATCACAGCTGAGCCACACGATCATCAGAGCCCTTTTTTTACCTTTTAAAAGCATTTTTTAAAAGAAGCGGGGAAGCAAGCAACTGGGCAATTGGGTGGGCCTGGGCGGGGAAAGAGGGATTTTTGCTACCGATTCTCTGAACCACCCGCCGCCATCACTACCGGATCGGCCAATCCGGTCCAAACCTGAAGCATTTCACCCCTGCCTTCAAATCAGTCTCATTTTCTGGTGAGTGTATGACAAGTCCATGCAGTTTTCTTAGCAAGATTCTGTGTGTCAAAGGCAGAAGTCTAAGCTCAAATCTCCTAGATTTTAGCCCAGTGCCTTAATCACTTCAATTGCCCCTGTTCATCATTTTGTTTAGGTTGTGTGTGTTTACTTCAGTAGTGGGTTTCACTTACCTTTGCTACCAGTTTGCTATTGGGAGCGCGCATGTGCATGTGCTCACTTTGTGAGTCCACAGCGGTTGTGCATATGCACAGAGTGTCTGTGATGAGGTCTGGGCAGGTAGGCAGATCCTCCCACCGCCGCTACCAGTTTGCACCGGTTCAGTAGCAACCCACCACTGGTTTGCTTGTGTGTGTGTGCCTTCAAATCATTGTTGACTCCCTGTGGTTTTCTTACCAAGACTTTCGGAAGCAGTTTGCCAATGCTTCCTTCTAGAGCTAAGCAAGAATGTCTGGCTCAAGGGAATCCAGCTTTGAGCCTAAGGCCTGGTGCATTAACCACCACACAATGAACATATCCTAAACCTAAAGAACTATTATTTGCCTTAGTTTTTGTCCCCTTAGGTTCAAAAGTTTACATTTTTGTGAGCTATTTTTTTGGAAATGCAGCATTATTAAAGAGTTTTCTTTAGGGATTATAATACCTAACCACGTAAATTTATTTTCCAGCTGTTGGAGTGGAGGGTTTCCACTTCATGTTGCTATTTTTGAAAAGAAATGACTTATTTTCTTGGTTAGCTCTTTTTTTCCTTTGATATAAAAAGACAATTTGGGACTGTATTTTTAAGTGTAATATAATTTATCAGTCTGCATCGTTTGAGCTAATTATTGCAACAAAAAAACCCCAAAGAAATCCCAATTTCTTCAAACCCCCTGAAAATAAAAAGTCAGTTTTATAGATGTTTTATTATCAAAAAGTAAATTAAAAGATTTCTTTTGAGCAATTCTCTGGACCAATAAAAGCTTGCAAATATTTATACTTTTATATTTTTCGTTCAACCCAGTCTTAGATTATCAAACATAAAGTAAAACAGATCCACTTGTATGTTTAGCTCAGTGATGGTGAACCTATGACATAAGTATCAAAGGTGACACATCATGACATTTTGGGTGATGTGCAAATATTCACTAACACCCAACAACTATTCTTGAAACATACCTCATTCTTCTGCAATTTTTGTTAGCTGCAGAGGCTGCACAAAAATGGAGAGTGCTTTCCTCCACAGTCTCTGAACCTTCTGGAAGTCATAAGAGCTGCTCACAAGGCCTCAAAAAAAAAATCACATTAAAATGGAGCATGTCGTTTTTGGAAGCTACAGAAGCTGTGGAACAGCATTCCCTGAAGCTGCTTCAAGAATGAAAGCCTCATGTGACCTGGAACAGTTTCTGGTAGGCTGCAGAGGCCAGTTAGCAGAAAAAGAAAACTACCTGAAGGTCAGCAACTGCAAAATTCCCCCAAGGCTTGTGCATCTTCTGAATAGATACAACCTAGGGAGTAACAATTATTATGTGAACAAAAAAGAAATTTTATTCCAGTCTTTGACCAATAAAAATACATTCTACAAACAAAAGTATCTGCTAACATTAATAACTATTTTGTTGTGATTACCAAGTGCTATTCTTGCATTTTCAAATTTCTTCTATTGGAATCTAATGGGGCCATGGTATTAATTTTCCTAAATATTTTTACAAATCTCATTAATGCAGGATTTACTTCTAAGTAATACATTTTTGGAAAAATCTCAACTGATGTGAGTGATCAATCAGCCCGCATGTCTTTTTCTTCAGATTAATACACGTTGCTAAGGTTTGTTTCTTAGCAATAAGCAGAGGGACAAGTGCTATCATAATTTTTTATTAGCAATAAGCAGAGGGACAAGTGCTATCATAATTTAAATCTTAGTTCCTACTGAAAATAACTTAGTATAGATTTCAGCATTTACCCATAGTTCATCAGTAAAACATGCTTGCTGGATAGGCTTACCAGGGCTATGTATCTAGCTTTCATCCATTAATACAACTGATCTTGGCTGTACTTAATTAGTGCTAGGTGATCTTGCACTTACTTTACACTCAGCATGATGAAACCTTTCAGTGGAGTTCTATTTTCCATGTATGTTATGAAGTAGAAGGATACTGCTGTAGTCAGGACCCCAAAACATTGCCAACAGGGATGCATGTTGAGGAAATTACAATATGGCACCTCGAATTACATTGCTGCTTCACATTTACATATGTCAATTCTCCTATATAACATTGAACATTAAAATTGACTAAAGAAGTGCATTTCAGATGTGCATTTTATTTTCATATAATAGCCATATCATCACTGATTTTTTAAAAAATTGCAACAAGGTTGTCTCAGTACACATTACTAAAATATATAATGTTTCAGGTGAACTTTAATATATACCGATATGTCATTCATTATTAATATTAAAAAAGTAAAAGTATTTGAAGTGATAAGCAAGTGGACATTCATTGAAAAATCTGATAAAACTAGAGGGTAAGTGGATTTTTGATTTACTGTAGAAATGGATAAAAAGTGCATAAAATTAAATAATAAACCCAGTTTGGTTGGCATAATAAATCTAGATTAAGAGTTGGAATGGCTGGAATGGCTAAAAATATTATCTACAGAGCATTATTTCAGATGGATGTATATTTTTGATTTGATGTAAATTAGTACTGTATATAAGATGGATCCTGTATTTTGAAAGGAACCATCTCGCCCTGAGCTTGTGGGTAAATGCCATAGGCCCATGATTGCAAACCTATGGCACGTGTGCCAGTGGTGGCACGCAGGGCCCTCTCTGTGGACATGCGCGCTGTCGTGAGCTGCTCTTCTGGTTTCCAGCGCACCAGCCAGCTGGTCTTCGTGGGTGCCAGAGTGCCGGAAAATGGCCCAAAACCGGCCTGAAAATGGCCCAAAAAATGGCCAAAAAACAGGCATGTGCGCCAGTCAGCTAGTCTTCAGGTTTCCGGTGCTCCGGCACGCGTACATGCACAAATATATGCACGCATGTTCCGGTTTGAGCACTCAGTGCCGAAAAGGTTCGCCATCACTGCCATAGGCTCAATTCTTTCATATCTCCAGGCAGGGATAGAAAATCAGCCACCTAGAAAAAAAGTGGCATTGTTGTTTGTTAGTATTGGGTAAATGGACCACCATTAATACAAATTATTTTATTTTTATGTATCATATTCCAGAGCTGGTTTTATCAAAATATCTATTCTGATTACACTAGTATAAAGAAAATATGAACTTTTTTCGGAAAACTGCTTAAAAGTCAGTCCGGTTATGAAAACGTAGTAGGAATTTTTGATTTTCCCAAAAATTGTGACATTTTATCTTGCTTTGAGAGTATCTTATGATCTCAGGGCCAGTTCTCAAGTGGTTGCATATTTCATCAAGACGTTTCCAAAGTATAAGTCAAAATCCATAGGAAGATGGCATCCAGACTCCATGTCAGGGAACAAAGTATTGTGGACCACAATAATGAATGTTTTATTTTTATGAATGCTTTAAGCATAATCTACTAATGGAACAAAACCTAGTGAGAAATAAACATCCAAATAAATTCCATATGGAATATATTATATCTTTGGACAGAATTGAAAAATAACCTTACAAATGCTACACTTTGACATTTATCTTAAAATCAGATCCAAACTGTTTATAGATTGTAACATGCCATACAGGCTAATGGATAATCAATAAGCAAATACATAAAAATAACTGGGCCCAACCTCTGATAGCAATAGACAGCAGACAGCAACGTTTTATATCAATGTTGTAGAATTCACATTCTACAAATGTGAAAGAAGAACAGGACTAAAATGGAAGGTTTCACCAATTTCTTCAATAGATAGATATAGAAAACCTGAACTTTGTCAGATCAGATTTTTTTTGCTGGCTAGTTAACTGATTTTGCAAACTTTTTTTTTCAAACAAAAGACTTATTTCATTTGTGTATCACTTTGTCAAGTTTTACTTTTAAAGGATGTATGAAAATTCATAAGCCATTTGATATAAAAATTTGTGTAATACCAAAATATATTCACTTCTTGCTAATTATATGCTTTTTTTGGATTTTTTCCAAGAATCTTACACATGTTCATATGAAATTTTTAATTGCAAAATGCAATATAAATCTAGACATGACAGGAACTGTTTTTTTTAATCTCATGTACATATCTGTGGGGTGCAAACTGGAAAATTTACATTCTAATGTGAATTTTACTTCCACACTTCTGCCTGCCTCCCTCCCTCCTTCCACATTTCAGCTGTTGTTTTTTTCAAATTACAAAAAAAAAAGTATATTGTTGGTTAGGTGACCAGATATACCTTACTATACTATAAATTATTCTTCCATCTCATATCCCTTTTGGTATTCTGTACAATAGGTCAAATAAAATGAATTTTGTTTTCTGTTGCACCAAAATGGATAACATCTTGATTGACCACTAGAAGCAATGGTGGAATCGCCAAATCCCTCCAGAAGAGAACAAGATGGGAAATCATAATTTTAAAAAACACAGGTCAAATGTGTCTGTGTACCCACTGATCCAGTATAATGCAATAAATCAAAACTTTATACTGTTTTGTATTTAGAAAACTTTACTCCCAATTAAATTGGTATTGTAACCTCAGTGCCAATCTATAGGAGGGCAATTTCTGTCAACTTAAAAAGCAAGGTTTATACTTTCACTTTTTCCTCTTACAATTGTTAGCAAATAAATAAATGAATGTGGGAATGGGATGATCTTCAAGGAATGACGTTCCACAGGATTTGAATTTGTTATTCCCTAGTAGAAAATCTATCTGTATCTGGTTATTGAGGGATATGGATATTTGTTCATGTTTGAATTATTTTTAGACTATAGTAATTCCTAATAGACGTCATAGGATTATATTCTTGATTTCAGATGTGTGACCTCAGATATCCTTCCTCCTCCAAAGAGATGTTAACTAGCATGATGATCCTACACTATAGTTATTGACTTAATTATCAGTGTAAAGTCAAGGAAGAAGAACTAGAGTAATGCTGTAGATGGAACAATGGATGGGCCAAAGACTGTGTCTTTGAGTCTTCACTCATCCATGAAAGTCCACTAGGGGACTTTTGGCCTATTGTTGTCTATCAGCCTAACCTATTTTTTAAGACTGTGTGAAGACCACATTGATCAATTTCTTGTTAACTAAAAACATTCCAGTCCTCTGCCTCAAAGTAATGTAAGAAGTAGTCTCTTCAGATACAAACTACTTAAGTCCAGGAATAGCTAAGCTGGCATTGGTTGAGAAATAGCAGTGCTTCTGCTTGCTATAGCTCTATAACTTATCTGCTCAGCTTATATATTTCTAAGTGAGCAGATTATTATAGTCATAATTAGTTTTATGTGCTCTCTTTTATGTGCTCTTAGAAAAAAAAAAGTCTGGCCTTGCCCTGAATAACTGGAGTTCTTGGTCAAATGGATCACTGCAGTATAGAAAGCAAAATGACATATAAAGCCATAAATGAATTTGTCATTCTTTGAAACTCAAATAAATAAAAACATGCTTCTGCTCAAGAAAAGGAAGTTACAAATAGAAAAATAAAATAGAGCTTTCCGTATTTTTCTTCAGTATGCATGAGTTTCCCCTTTGCACTTTCCATTTCCTGTCTACAGATCTATACTAAGATGTCACAGCATAATTTTTAAAAAGTTTGTACTATGCAATGTAATTATTTTAAACATTTTGTATTTTAGCATTTGCCCACTCTTTCAGAATAGTTCTTCACATGGATGTTTTCATGCTCATTCTACATATGCAGTATACGATATTCATGTAAAGCAATGGAAAGAGAAACATTTGACCTGAATTTTGCCTGTAAGAAATCATCAAAAGAAATCATCAAAAACCTAAGCAACTTTAATGGTCAGCCAGACCCCCTCATTCATCACTCCTATGACTATGGTATCTAATTCTAGCAAATCACATTTTAATTACTTGGAGAAAAAGAACCAGTCTTATCTTGCATATTATTTGTATGCTAAGTGAATAATATCAGAACATGCAATGTTGTAAGAACAGGATGGTCTTTTTATACTTGCTGCCAATGAAGATTTATAAAAGCAGACCATGGTTGTAAGGATGGCTACACTGAAAATTCATATGCAGGTTTTATGTCATACATTAAATAAAGCAGGGAGAACAGCTGATACACAAAAGGGGCTGTCTAGACAGTACCCCATCAGTCTGGCTAAATTTGGTGTTGGCATTCCCAAAGGGACTGTAATATAATTGTTCTGGTGTCTGCATCCATTTCCCCTGTCAAACACCATCACAAACAATAAATATACATCCCCTTTCACAGAAAACAGGCCCAAACCATACAGCTGAGTATGGTTTAGAGCTTAGAGCGTACCAATATGGAAGCAGTATTTAAAGCAAGCAACAATAAAAGATAAAAAGCAAAGGATGGGTAAGCGCTTGAATAATTTCAGGGTTTAAAACCACATTGGTTTAAAATTCAACTAAATTGTTTAATTGACTTACAGAAAATATAAACTATTCAAAACTGATCTTTTCAAACCTCATACTTTTAAAAGGGACATCATCCCTCTCCCCACCCCATGCACATTTTATGTTTATTAACCTCCCAAAGAAAATTTAACACAAACTCAGAGATGTGAAAGTGTAATGATGGACATGGATCATAAATTCTAATGAAGGGGGGAAAATGAAGGAAAAGAAAAATGTGATAATAAGTGAAAGCATGGCAAAAATGTAAATGTCATTTCATAGTTAAAATTACGCTTTCCACCTTTCCTGAATTCCTTTTTTAAAAAAACTACACTCGTGTATAGAGCCTTACATAAATGTTAAAGAGGCAATATTTGGAAAAATAAGGCTAGGATCATTGAACAGAATGTTTTCAATAGCAGCACTGTACTAAATAATGATTATTTTCTGTTACTTAAAAACAAGAGATTCTAAATTAATCAGACTGTTTCAAACAATAATATTTCTCATAATATTTTTATTACTATGTTTGCATATAGAAAGGACCGCATTAAAAATATGGAAATACAGCAGTAATATAAAGATATGCTTTGTATGTCATAGTTCTAAGCATGAAATCATATTCTAATGATACAAAGAAAACTTACTTAGAAATTAGTAATCCTGATTGATTGGTTTTTATGGCACCTAAATAATTCTTCAGACGTTTTTAAAAACAATTCAACAGAAACAATTAAGTAAATAGACCTTTCTTTCAAAGTACAGGAAACATTACTATTGATTATTTGTCTATAGATACAGCCTCTAATATATTTTATGATCAAAGTAAAAACAAAATAAAGTTCGCTTTTGGAAACCTTTAAAGAAACAATTGCCACCCATTATTTAGATTGGGTCTTAAACAGGGCAGTTTGAAATTCAGTTAAACCTAAAGTGATTTGGCTAGCTTTTCAGACTGAAGTGACTATGTCTCTTAGACTATGTCTAAAAATGAGAACAATGTTAGATAATATTTAGGAAATTACCAAGCCATCTCACTCTATCTGGCTCAAATAATACAAGAAAACTACATTCAAAAGCCAGTAAAATAAGGTGACATATTGCAGTACAGATCTTAATAAAATAACTATTATGTGAAATATTCATATATAAAATCATAGCACAGCCTATTTTTTAAAAAAAATCAAATTTAAAATTAGTCGCAGTTTTAAATAAGAAAAAAAATAAGAAAATATAGCCATGAAAAGTTTTAAAACTGAGAACGCCAGATATGTTACTATGTGTAAAGCCTCAAAGACATCTGATTAAAATGTACATTTCTATAACATGGCCAGCCTTAAGCCTCTTCTGAAAGTTTGCCAGATTATGACACTGTACAGTATTCCAAAACAGTTGCCTGGGGAACCATAACAGAAAATAAGTGTGTCAGGCCTTCTCCCTACCCCAATTAATTTGAGTACTATACAAAGCAAGGTGCCTGTTTGGTGGGCTTTCTTTGCACAAGAAACAGAAACAAAGCCCTTCACAGATTATTATGAATAGTAAGATATTCATATGAATTAGTAGCTTATTCTGCTATGAAGAGTAATATAACTGCCTTAATCTGGGAGTTAGGCCCACTGAACTCAGCAATGATTCAGTGTGTTTAAAATAGCTTAGAATAAATGGAGTCATAGTAATATCACCTTATATTAAAATCTAAGGTATTTAATGAAAAGTACTGAGATATAATTCTGTGTAGTATTGGACTATATAGATCAGTGTTCAAATTTGTGCTGAATCACAGCTTCCTATATGGCCTTGTGAAAATTGATCCTATGTAACCTCATCTCATGAGTTTCAGGAGCACATAAAGTGTAAGAATCTTTTTAAAGCTGTGTTAGCATACTAAAAGAACTGCATCTTTTAAACACTTATGTATTTTACTTTGCTACTGAGATTTCAAAGTTACACAGTTCCCTTTTCACAAGTTCACAGCCATATATTAAAATGCCTATTTGATTTTAAAAATAATTTAAATAATGCCTTCCTACAAAACAGAGACATATTTTCCAAATTTTGGGGGAAGACAGAAAAAGAGCTGAGTGATTTCTAAACACTAATTTCTGAAGTGAAATAGCCATCCTGTTCTTTTATCTATATACCACCTATGGATCTGGGTGGGGTAAAAACAGTGATCTCCATTTCATGAGTTCAAATCAGCTTTATGAAAATGGAATGTCTGAATTGTAATTTTTTTTTTTTTAAAGGAGAAATATCAGAATCTGCCTGCTGTTGGTGTATACATATGCAATCTGTGTATATGTGAAAAAAGATTGATTTCCTCTAAGATCATTCAAGGCTGGATAAATCAAAGGATCACACTTGTCCACTTTCTATGGGAAAGGCAAGTCAAAAGAGGACTAGTATATTTAAAAATTAGAGAGAAGAGGAAGATAACCGATGCTTGGGACAGAACTGTTCTCACCTACCAATTGTCGCTTTGAATTGGCAGATTATGGATGAACAAGAAAAAAAGTGGATTTTGTGACAGTGTTTAGAAGGAGGAATGGCATCTGAGATTGTTGCCTCAGTATAGCTGAATTCTTTTTTCTTCTTTGTTTTGGCTGCCTGGGAGAAACAGGGAGGAGGAGGAAAAAGTGTTGGGGGTGGGGTAACCAGTCTGAAATTTCAGGTTCATGTTAGAGTGCAAGAAAAGGGATTGTTGCTCTATGTGTATGCATTTCATAGACTTTCACTCTGGATGCAGCTCTTGAACACTGCAGCCAGGAGGGGGGACAGGGTGGGGAGGGGGGTCCTGTCTGCAGCTGCCCCTCTCACACTTGAATTTTAAAAAGAAGTAAGAGGGAGGAGAGAAAATCCGTGAATGCCTCTCCCCAATAAGAGATGAGGCATATTGAAAACTATATTAAATTACCCTGATTAACAATTTAACCACGAAGAGGGGAGCTTTGGGTGATCTCTATAGGAAGGGCTGAGGGCTATTCAAGCTCGCAGCTAAGAGGTCGAAAGGGTTCTGAAGTTCACAGGCTCGGAGCTTTTGTTATGCTAACAGACAATCTCAAATCAGCTGCCTAGTGGAGTGTGAAATATAAATGATTCCTTGAGAACTTCCAATAAGTTGTCATTCTTGCTCTTGCCAAATACCAGAACAGCCTGCAAATTCTAAGTCGGCCCCTTTGGCAACGTCCCGAATCGCCCTGTGAACGAATGAATGAAGGCCTTTGTAGGCCCCCGTTAATGCTGCTGTTATCTTCCCGCCACCCTCCCCAAACCTGGCCTTGACACGGATCCCCAATGAAATTGGGATTGGTCTGGTTCGCTGCGGGGTTGGGGACGGGCGGGAATGCAGGCAGGCTTAACACATCTCGCCTTTCCTCTGGTCTCCGCAACCTTAAATTAGCAAAATCTGCGGGAAACGTAGCCGCTCCGTGATATTAGAAGCGAGCGGCCCAAATCCATTAACAACCAACCGGAGTCTCCGAGCGGCTGAGAGATTCGGCTTGGAGCCCCTCATCCCACAGTCGAACAAATCCCGAGCCAGCGAAGGTGTAAACGAGTTGGATTTGTTTCTCCCCGCGCAGCCCCAATTGGCGCACCCACCGCCACCTGATGTAGGGCCACCTGGAAGCAAAATGAAGTCGAAGCCAGCCCTTTCATTCTTGCCGTGCAAGAATGATAGTACTGTCCTTTTTTGGCTTCCTTCTTTACTATCTAAGTCAGGATTTTTTTGGGGGGAAGGGAATAGCGGCGGGTGGGGTGGGGAGGTAGATTCTGCATTGAGTTTATTTAAGCTATTTGGTCTCCATTAAGAAAAACCAGTAGACAACATAACCTATAGGAAGGGGAGTGGGCAAGTGAGCGGGAAAACCTGAAATAAAGAGAAAGGTAACGAGTTAATTATCTTTACAGAGAAGGGAATTAATCCGTGCTTGGGTGTGATCTCCTCACACACAAAGGTAGGAACGGGAGGAAAGCTTGACACGGGAATTATTAGCAAAGTAGTGTGGATGAATGTGGACGCAGGCACACAGGGTGCCAAGAAACACCTGTAAACCCAGAGCTTTGTTTCCGAGAGCTAAGTGACAAACGAATATAACCCCCCCCCAAAAAAGGGTGGAAGGGAGGGTTGCCCTCTTTCCTGTCTCATCCGTAGCTTCATCCAAACTAATATGGGAAAGGGAGGGAACACAAGGCTGCCTTTGGACATGATAAAACAATTGTGATCTACGAAAGTTTGAGGAAATAAAAGTTAGAACTATGTCCACCCTTGGCTAAGTCTTTAAGGTTCAAAAATGCCTAGAGAAAAAAAGCCTGGTTTTTAAACGTTATAAATGTCAATACAGTATGAAGAAAATAGGGAATTGCTTTGAAATAAGATGGACAGAAAATAAATTTAATAAATAGATGAATAAATCTAAAGATTCAAATTCCTTCTATTTCAGTTGGTCAACTTTTCTCATTTTTAGAGGAAAAAAATCTTTTTTGGTCAATAAACATGTTTTAAATGTTCCTCAGATAATGTACTTTCTTATCTAATCAGTTATTTATAAAGCCATTTTAATATGAAAAAATATGCATTTTAATTAGAGCCTATTTGGTCATGTAGAAAAAATAATAATTTGATATTAATCCTCTTCAAAAGGGAGGGGGACAACTCTTTAAAATTATTATTTAGCAGAAAAAGGAAAAATAGCTTCACTTTGTATACATTTGTGTACATTTTATCTAATAAAATACCATTTCAATTTTATTTAGAAATATCTGTCAAATATACCCTTATCAATACCTAAACTTTACTATGTTCTTGTTAATTTCACCTCAAAATATCTCTATATATTCCATATTTGCTGATGCAAGTTTGAAGCCTCCATTCCAGAATTTTAGCATATGTGTAAAAATAATGGTCTTTCCTTGAAAGCTTTAATAAACAGCTGTTATGCTGATATTCCTCTTTAATTATTTTCAAGCCTACAGCATGAGCAATTGCTAGGAAGGATAAAACCAGAGACATTCACACTTCATCTGTTAGAGAGGGAATTCTACTAAACTTACATGCATCATATAAATACATGTGTAAAGAGAGGTAATTCTGAGCAATTCATGTATTCCTTATTTCACTTCTTGTCTATGGAAACATAACCATATACAAAGCATGGTGGAATATCAGATAGCCCAAACTTTATTTGTAAGGAAAATGCATTCATGGGGAAAGGGTCTATGACTTATACGATTTGGGGAATTCCCATGTTTATATAAGTAATATCCCAGATTTATATAAATAATAGACCTTAATATTCATGCAGTTACAGCTTTTGTACTAACTAGGATTTTCTACAGGAACAGGAAGAAGCAAATACTTGCAAGAGAATATAAAAGGGCAAGTGACAGTGCAGTCTCACGGACCAGATGTTCTTAGAAAAGTCATAATGAAGAAAAAGAGTTAGGTACTGTAGTCAGATTCAGAAAAATAGAGACACCACAAGATGGCTATCTTTTCAAGGTCTGTCTCTAATTGATCCTAATTTTGAATTAAAGAAATCAACCAGCAAATCAAAAGGAAGGGGGAAAGTGAGGTTATCTACTCTTATATCCGTTTCTGCACAGTACAAAATATGTATTTTACATTATCATGTGTATAATAAAAAGTGCAATGCTATCTATCTATCTATCTATCTATCTATCTATCTATCTATCTATCTATCTATCTATCTATCTATCTATCTATGTCACTCAATCTGTTAGCCTCTCTCAATTTCTCTTGTCTGATGTTTATAGTGACAAACTAGCAATAGAACTGCAAGTCTATGTAAAACAGCAGGGCTTTAGGAAAGGAGCTTGAATAAAAGAAGATAGCAGGAAGATTACATCACCTCCCTCTTTTTGAAAGGGGAGGAAAAAAAGAGGGTTAATAGTACTGCTTGGCTCTTTTGTTAAATATATATTTGCATATCTGATCTGAGGAACTCATCTCATCCTTGCTCAAACCTACAATTATGAAACATGCATCTCCCCCATTTCTTTATTTCTTTCTTCTAAAGTGTTCTGGGGTTTGTTGGTGGTGAATCTTTCCATAATACATTTTCCAAACCAGGATAAGGACTAAATACAACTGGATATATTTCAATGACATAATATTAATCATCATCCACTCAAGAGCTTTAGGTAACAACAGTAAATTGTGTGTGTGAGAACTAAAGACAGAGATCACATATGTTTATAAAAACCTTTTCAAAAAAAAGGTGAAAAGGTTACATTGTGAGTTGACACTGCAAAAGAAAACAAAGGCAACAGTTTAGTTCCAATAGGAAATATAATAAAACCGCCTTCATCTAAAAGCCATCAGGGACAAGCACCAAATGCAAGTTAACAAGCAGGAACTGATAAGATAACATTTATATGAGGTCAGGAGTCAAATGCCAGTCAAAGGCGTTTAACCTTTTAGGTCATCAATACGAAGAGTTAAAACACAAAGATGGTTATTTATCGCGTTTTCAAAGTACCTGATTGTTGTCAAAAGCTTAACAGGATGATTCAGCTGATGGGGATTTATACAAGAAGGACTTTGAGGTCGCATAACAGTCAAACCTCCATGCCTATCGTTCATCTTTAAAAATAGAGTTCCTTCTGACAGCTATAAATCTTAACCCCCAGTAGGCAAATCAGATGGCCAAATTGTTAAGGATTGTTTTAAGCCTACATTAGAACACCAGCATGATTTTAGGCTACTTAAAACCTTAATGACTTGACCGATTTTACAAGAGACAAATATGTGATTTTTAGAATTGCAGCCTTTTTCTGCTGAAGAGTATGCAAAAACATTTTCAAAAACAAAATTAAATAATCTTGCTACACAGTAGCAATTATGGACAGCTCTCGTCAAAAATCCTTTTCCATGCAAGTCTGACTCAAATTAAACATTATTTAAGAACTTAAATAACTTGCCTCCACGTCTCAAAAGCCATTATTTCACAGATCTTGTTCAAAAAATACAGTACTGGAACTCTATTGGCATGAATAAATTTACTGCATGTTTAAACCAGTATTTGATCTCATTGGAAAATCAAACAAACAGGATATAGTCCATTTATCTCAGGGAAGGGCAGAATGAAAACAGGTTGCAGGGCCTTTTTAGGCCTTCCCTGAACCAGAGTTCTCACAAAACACACTAGGTTGATTTCCAATGCTTTTAAATACTTATCAAAAGCATCTTCTCACCAGATTCAAATGACACCTGAAGTGCACTCACCTTTATTGACAATTTCAGTTCTGGAAGTCCATTTTCCTCCTAAAAGCCCCCCAAGCAGAACAAAGGCTACAACCCGTTTTCATTCAGTTAATGTTTAGTGGGGGGAAGGGAGGGAAGAGAGAACCCACAGCAACCTTAATCAGCATGCTGATTGCATCGTCAACTAACAAATAATTTACTACTCTGAGCAATGCATTCCATTAAAAGCTCATTAAATTTCCTGTTCTCCAATGGGAGCTTTCGCTTCTCAACTGCATCCTTTGGCTTGGAATTAGCACTTATTCAATTTTCACAAGAATCTCTCTCCCTTTCCAATTCCACTCCCCCCAATAAATGAACATTTCAGAACCTATAACAATCCAAGGCAGAACAGGGGTTGAGGGGAGAGTAACCCAAGCAGGTGTACTTTCTCCTCCTAATCTTAAATACACATTATTCTACTGTAAACTACTGGCAGAGCCAGCTTGACCTGAGCTGTACCATTTCAACAGACAGAAGCAATAATGTAAAAACTTCAAGCACACAGAAGATGCGATCATGAGTGGATCATTATTTTGGTTGCATATGATTTCAAGGTCCTTTATAAGGCTGGATATATATATTTTTTGAAAGCTGTTCTTGTATTTCCCTGTTGGGAAGGCACCAGCATAGCCTACCTCCCACAATTTGAGTAGGGAAAAGGAGCCCTTATGTCTGCAGGGATAAAAGAAGAGGCAGGCATCCATATTTTACCCCATCTAGTAAACTGCACATAATAATTATATTTAATAAATGAAAGGCAAGGCAATGTCAGCTCCTAAATTAACACGCACTTGGGCCTTGCTAATTGTGCCGGTTGCAAATGTGGGTCATTTTGCATGAGTGACTCTAATATAGGCTACGCTTGCCATTGAGCCGGGTGGATTCCTGATTCCCTTTGCTAATCTTGAAGTCCCTGATTGTGTCAGGTGCAGCCCTGAACGCTCCAGCAGCTGTCTCTTCCTCATCAATGCAAATAAGGCAACTCCTACAATCAAAGCCTCGGGAGCTGAAAGGCTGATTGCTGAGGTGAGCCGAAGGCAAGGAACACAGAATCCCCGCGCGCGCACGCGCACAGTCCCGCCAGCCAATCAGGCTAAATGACAGGGCCACGGGAATGTCCCGCCAGTTCAAAATTAACCCAAACAAAGGCGGCGGAGCTTGGCTTTACTACGGCTTGTGGAGATTCGTACGCGCGCTCTTGCCCTCACATAAATGCGAACGTTTGGAAATAAGGGAATGAGGAGCGGGAAAAGAGAATCTCCTAAATTTTGGCGCCCCCTTTTCACTGCCTTCTCAGGCGGGCGTATGAGAACCACCCCCGCTGGGTTTTCCTCTCTCTCACACACACACACACACACCCCGCTTTTCCTCCACAGAAAGCCAGTTGATAGAGCGCCACACCTGCTGTTGAACAGGTGATTCAGCTTCTCTTTAGGACTCCAGTGGCATTAAACTGACTAGAAGAACTTACAGTGCACTATTATGGGCTGCGTGACAGAAAGCAGAAGAGAACCTTGATTCCCCCCGTAGAGGGAAAGCGAGATTGTTTGAGGAGC
Source organism: Ahaetulla prasina (assembly GCF_028640845.1). Classification (NCBI taxonomy): domain Eukaryota; kingdom Metazoa; phylum Chordata; class Lepidosauria; order Squamata; family Colubridae; genus Ahaetulla; species Ahaetulla prasina. The sequence continues at coordinate 263,951,596 of NC_080540.1, forward strand.
AAGGCCCGTTCTGTCCGCGTCGAGTGCTTGAATAATTCTTATTAAGGCGCCTCCCCGCCTCCGAGCAAAATATGACCTTTACTTAGGGATACTGACGGGCGTTGTACCATCCTAGTTGGATCAGGCCGTAAGCGCCACTTGCTTTCGTTTCCAAGCACCTAAGGAGCTTCTAAGGGGAATCGCTCTCGGCGGCAGCGATTCCGCCAGCTCCTCTTGAGAAGGCATTTCAGAAGGGCAGACTTTGAGATTTGGTTGTCTCGGCTCCTCGCCGCTTCCCACGGCTTCCTTAACTATGGGTGACTCGGTCCATTTTTATGGTTTCTAATAACACACTGAATCATGATCTGGCTCTTTGAACTGAGTTTGTATAACACGCCGGGTTGGTGGGATACGGCGGTTCACTGCCTTTGTATAGAATCCCAGATGTTTGCTTTCTGCAGGAACGGGCAGAACTGCTGTCATAGATCCGTATTTTTCATTGGACCGAGATAGTTTGTTTTTAGTAGTACTTTCGGGCAGTAATTCAACAGATTCCACTTTCTCTTGAGGGTGAGAAAAATACATTTGTTGCATTTTTCTCCCAACTAATCCAAGCGCTCTTAAAATGCAGGAGCCCCGGGAGAGATTAAAGTACAAAACGTTCCCCTACACACACCAATCTCTTTGAAGTCTAATTCAGAATCTTTAATGTGTTAGTAAAAAATAATTTAAGTGTTCCAATCTTCAGCAGAAATATAATTGGCATTGGCATTAAGCACCAGTAACAGTATGCTTGCAACACACTGTGGAATATTTGCAAATAAATTTCATGTTGATTCTGTAACACCAGTTCTTTCATTTATATTGGGCAACCAAATCACCAAATAAAAGGATGTAAACAAAATGTACTGTGTTCTTTCTGTGATTTGAAATGGCAGAGTTCTTTCCTGAAATACACAGTTCTCTGCTCTATATCTAAAGTTATGTAAACTTTCACCTCTAGCATTTAAAAAAAACAGCTGAGAGAATAAATGACATTTCTGAGATTCTAATATGCTCACAACTCCCAGAAATTCTATTATATTCAACAAGCTGTATCGTATGATAAGTAATTGTATTATTTGGGCTGAAAATTTTTGTCAAAGAGTAATTTATTACCCTTTCATGATGAATTAGAAAATAGAATAGAATAGAATTTTATTGGCCAAGTGAGATTGGACACACAAGGAATTTGTCTTGGTGCATATGCTCTCAGTGTACATAAAAGAAAAGATACATTTGTCAAGAATCATAAGGTACAACACTTAATGATAGTCATAGGATACAAATAAACAATCAAATCATATTAGGAAACAGTCAATATAAATCGTAAGGATACAAGCAACAAAGTTACAGTCATACAGTCTTTAATGGAAGGAGATGGGTGATATGAGATTAATAGTAGTGCAGACTTAGTAAATAGTTTGACAGTGTTGAGGGAATTATTTGTTTAGCAGAGTGATGGCGTTCAGGGGGAAAAAACTGTTGCTGAGTTTAGTTGTTCTGGTGTGCAATGTTTATAGCATCGTTTTGAGGGTAGGAGTTGAAACAGTTTATGTCCAGGATGTGAGGAATCTAAATATTTTCACAGCCCTCTTCTTGAATTGTGCAGTATACAGGTCCTCAATGGAAGGCAGGTTGGTAGTATTTGTTTTTTCTGCAGTTCTAATTATCTTCTGAAGTCTGTGTCTGTCTTGTTGGGTTGCAGAACCAAACCAGACAGTTATAGAGGTGCAGATGACAGACTCAATAATTCCTCTGTAGAAAGTGTATCCAATGTTCTTTAATATAATTTTACGTATAAATATTTAGTAAAGACTCACTGACAGTTAAGTGACTAATTGCATAGGATTTGGAAGATTCATTGAGTAATTGATTAATATTTAGAAATAAACTTAGGGAAAAATAAATGTTCTGATGGATGGAGTAAAAAATGAAAGAGTGTTTCCAGACTTTTAAAAAGATTATGCTAAGGTAACTTACAACAGGAGGACATTGTAATTTCAACAACTGAAATCAAGAACAATGCAGTAGCACAAAGTAAGAATGCTCCAGGTTAAAAAAAATTGCCTTTGAGCATATGGTACAGACCAAGAACTTGTTTGCAGTGCCAGAAATTGATTCACAATGTTTATATATGACTACATATGAGTAGTATCTGATTTGGTCTGATATGAACACAGACTGTAAATAGTCTAGAGTTAAGTTTGTTGTCCAGCTTCAGCAATTTGAGTTAATAGGTAATATCTAATATTTTCTTTGACAGTTTTTATCAGTCTCATATTTGACAAAAATACTTAAAAAAACTGCATAAAATTTTCCCAAACCACTTCAACTACAATAATTATAGCTGGACAGCATATTATGGACTTTATTAAAGAAAACGCTGTGATAGAAAAAACTACATCACCTCAGACTGCAGGTGCAGAATCTCTTTTTCAAATGCTTCCATGAAAGAGCTTGTTCAGCTCTACGTAAGTGGTAGGAATTTTTATTTCTATGGGAGAGTGTTTAAAAATATCAGTTACAGTTTGAAATGGTCTATTCCAGAATTATTTTTTTTTTAAATCATTGGTGCATAAAGTAGAAACCTACTTTACCAAGAAAAGTCTATACCAAGAGTTTAACATCTATTGTCATATGACTTATTCTAAATAGATATTAAAAACAGAGCTTTGGTTTGACTTGAGTTTTGACATTCATTACAATATGTGTAAGCTGTGACTAGATCATATAATGATACGGTATGTAATATTTCCTCAACTTCTTTTTTGAATAAGACACAAGTGACTGTAATCACAAAATGAGCTAAGCCATAAGGTAAATAATAAGCCACAGTGGCTAACTTCATATGCAATTCCACACCATGCTAGAGTGCCAGGAATAAATAAATCAGATTATGACTAAGGGAAGAGATGCACAAAAAAGACATCCAAAAGCTGTTCCTAAATTGTCATTTTCAATTATGACAAAGAGAAAATAATTAAATTTATAATTACAGAATAATAATTTCAGTTATATTTAATTTTTTAAAGTAAATTAAATTAAAAAAAATAGATTTATCCTTACCCTGTCTACTGCTTTGTGGAATGCAGCTCCTAGCCCACTTGTGTGCTATGCTTCAGCTTTTTTAAAAAGTGCATCATTTTGTGGTATTCTCTATTGAATGCGCAAATGTAGCCAGTACTAAGTCATCCATAGTCCAAAATTACAGGTGTCAAGACAAACATTCCAACTTTATCAAAGCAGAATAACAGAAAAAGGAGATATTGCAAGAATGGCTAAATGATTATTAATATAGAAAAATGGCACATTTTTCCAGCTTCCGAATGGTGGTGGCATAGTGAGGGTGGAGAAGTGTGAAGTGTGAGTACTGATGTAAAGGTAAAAATGGAAAAAAATAGATATTTGCCATATATTTTATCTTTTGGAAAGTAATTATATTTTTATTAAATCAAAATGTATAAGATGAACTACATATTAGAGAATTAGGTAATGTTCAGTGTTTTTGATATTTAAAGTTAAATGTGTTAAAATATTTTGCTACACTTCAATCTGAAATTGTTAGAAGTGATTTTTTTCTAAATAATTTTTGTTTTTTATTTCATCTTTCCCTTTCTTATATTACAACCTGATATTGTGTACTTAAGTAGAAAGTGCATTCATAAATTTTCTTGTATAATATTAAGACATTCTATTGGCATTGCAATCAAATGCATACTTTTCTGGAGTGAGTGTGTCATAGTGTTGACTAAATATACATAGAATGCTTATATGGGAAATAAAGTAGTCATGTGAGATAGAGCTAGAAAAAATAGATTAATAAAATGTACAGATGGCACAAATTAAGTAACTATAATTCAACTTACATTATTGTAGTTATAAAATGAGCATAAATTCTTTGGGGGAAAAAGTGGTATAGAATTTTTAAAAAAGCACTGAGAAAGTTAAGACATATTTCTATTTCTATTTTCCACCCTTTCCAGTATATGTGTGTTTAAATACACCCACACATGCCCCATCGTCAAAAGTTCCGGTAATGCTATTCTTTTGCATATGATATTATGGAAAATAAAGAGGAACTGAGCCAGAAAATTATCCTTTAGTGACCAAAGGTTCTTAAGGAAGAAATATGGAAATTGTGAAATGTTTATTTGGGGAGGGGAAATCTTATGGATAATGCATTAAAATGTATTACAGAAAACAACTCTTTTGTGGAGTGAACTTTGTAGAAAAAATTACAGATGATTGTTAATCCTGCATGACCATTTATTTATTAAAAAACAATCAGTAAGAATTTTTTCAGACTGTATTTTTTGTCTTTTTCAGATGCATGCCAATAACTGAAGAAAGATTCAGAAGCATTTCTGCTGGCACATTTGATATACTTCCAAATTGTTCCCCCTCTAACTTCTTTGCAATAGCATCCGATGAACATAACTTTGCCTATGGAAGGGAATATTTTGCCTTCTAGATATTACTGAACTTCAGCTAACTCATTACAATATTAGCATGGTATCTGGAGATAGAAAGTATACCAGTTCTGCAACATTTGGAAGGCAAAAGGTTTACACCCCAATGTAAATTTTCAGTAATCTAGATGTCTGGTTCACAAGATACTTGAATTTTGAAAAGCTTTCTGAAATGCTAATTGCAATTGTTTAAATCCTAATGAATATTCCATATTTTTATCTTTTATTCTTCAAATTTTACTGAATTACTTTTAAAGCAAAACAAAGCTGGCCAACTCTTATGGTTGATTAAAGTGAATTGTGCTAGTTTTTTGCTTCATCTTCATTTTAAAAGTGTTTTCAGTGATTGCAATTAAAAAGTTTTAAATTGTCTAGGTGAGGATTTTACATAAATTAAATAGATATAGTAATTTATTAAATTGAGAAATCAAAACATTATAATGTATACTGATCTGAAGTGCCAACTTGTACAAAAACACATTTTGCTAAGTTCCGTGATATACAAGCTTTACTTTTCAAAAGTGAACATTTCTGCATAATAACCATGGAATCGTCTCCTAGTATAAAATACCACTTTTCATTCTTTCAATGTGAAATGTTGGAAAGAAATTAAACAGGTTCCAGATTTTTTTCCTATTTTTCAGCAGCAAAAATATCTAAAAAACCAGAAAGGGGCCAAATTTACTGTGGTAAGAAAACACCACTATATTCCTATGAAAAGAGGCAGTTGAATAGTGACTTTCAGTGATGCTGACTGCTCCCTCAGGAGTGTCAAACTGGCAGCCCGTGGGCTGGATGCATCACATGCAGACCACGTCCACCCCAACTCTGCAAATGGGAAAAACGTTGTGAAATGTCATATGACGGCAACATGATGTAGCGAGTTTGACACCCGTGGTCTAGAACAACTCACCATGGCCAACTTGCCACAGGACAACTCACTGCAGGACAATTCAACACTGTATTAAAAGTTTAATTCAGTTATGTTGATTATTGGTAACCACGTTTTCAGCAAAATTATTGTAACTCTTGCATTTCTAGATTGACTTTATTTTATTATTATTGGCCATAGTTCTGTTGAAATTCTATACAAAATTATTATTGTATTTGTTGAATTGCCTACGGTGAGTTGTTCTGTGGTGAGTTGGCTGTAGCAAGTTGGCCGCAGTGAGTTGCCCATGGTATATAAACTAGTGAGTTGCCTGTGGCAAATTGTCCCATTCCGGCTCCAACACCCTCCTTCCCCACGCCACAGCCTTTCCAGGCACATGGCCCAGAACAAAGCTATTAAAGGATAGGAAGAAACCAGAAGCAATGTTTCTTTTTAAAACTGAACTGAAGATGTAGTATATTATGGTTTGACGAATTTTATTAGATGTAAGATTCACACACATAAAACTTAGAGTTGAATGAAGGACAAAATAGGAATAGAATAGAATAGAATAGACAGTTGGAAGGGACCTCGGAAGTCTTCTATTCCAACCACTTCCTCAGGGAGGAAACCAGGGGTGAAATGCCCCCATTTCAGACTGGATCGCCCGATCTGGTAGCGATGGCAGCGGGTGGTTTGGAGAACCAGTAGCAAAAATCCCTGCCCCCCCCCATGCCCAGCTGAGCTGCGCGATCATCAGAGGTTGTTTTTTTTTACTTTTAAAAGCATTTTTTCTTTGGCCGAAAAAATGCTTTTAAAAGTAAAAAAAAAAGGCTCTGATGATAGTGCAGCTCAGCTGGGCATGGAGGGGGCAGGGATTTTTTGCTACTGGTTTTCCGAACCACCCACCGCTCAGCTGGGATCGTCAGAGCCTTTTAAAAGCATTTTTCTACAATCTCTTCAGGTGAAGAGGTTGTAGAAAAAATGCTTTAAAAAAAAAGTTGGCCACGCCCACCCAGTCACATTACCCCCCCACCCAAGCCATGCCCACAGAACCGGTAGTAACAAATTTTACATTTCACCACTGGAGGAAACCCTATAAAATTTCAGACAAATAGTTGTCCAATTTCTTCTTAGTGTTAGAGCATTCACAACTTCTGGAGGCAAGTTGTATTAGCTTCAGTACATCTCTATGCTTCAGATATGCTTCCAATGCCCCCTTTCTTCATCTGTCTGAGATACTTGCAACATTCCATGCCCATCTATGCTCCTTGGTAAGCAGAGTCTATTATTGTTGCTGCATAGATAAAGAACATGATTCACTGACATTATTTTTCTGGTTTTTCTACCCAGAGTTTTTAGTTCTGCTTGAGTCCAGTCCCATCTGTGTGTCTGGAATTGTCCTGGTGCTAATTGCCTTGGTGGTATTTTAATTTCTACTTCACTCTCATGATATATTTACTAATAACCTTCTTGATCTCAATTGACTGTCCTTAATGTTGTCATCTAGAAAGATGCTTTGGAATTTATAGTTATTTTCTTCAGCCTCTATATATTATTTCCGTAGCACATCTTTTCTTCAGTTTTCACTATTTTCCCCCTGATGATGGTATGGTTGGCATATTTATCCAGTTGAACCTCCATTGCAATATCTTGGCTGTATATTCAGACAGTGTTGAGGAGTGATTCAATTTCCAATGGCGTTTTTCCCTATCACTGCAGATTATACATGCAAAGGATGATAGGATAGCTGGCAGATACTTTTGATGTTGTTCAATGTTGTTGACAAAGAAATCAGTGCAATAACAAACGGTAGTGGTGATTGTCTCCCTGAAAGATTCCTCTCTTTATATTAATCTCTTCCAATCTATCACCTTTAACCAGCATCTGTGTCTTACATGGTGCCATTGATCTTTGCACAAAGTGTCTGATATTTCTATCCATTCTTATTATTTCTAGGCACCTAATTATCCAATCATGTAGCAGGGAGTCAAATATCTCCTTGTAATCAATCCAGTCTTCATTCAAGTTGGCCTTCTTTGTCCTGCAGTTTTTCAAAATTATCTTGTCTACGAGGAGCTGATCTTTTGTTCCCCTATTATTTAGGCAGTTTCCTTTCTGTGCAGGTGAAAAAAGCTTGTTTTCAGTTAGTTGCTGTTGGACTCCATCAGCTTCCACACCAGTTAGCAATTTGAAAGCTGCTGGTTATTATTGTTATTTTTACTATTTTCAACATTACACAATAATTATTTTCTGTTATTATTACAAAGTAAATAAGATTTTGGTGATGTCTATATGTACTGGTTATCATTTCTCAGTTGGACTGTTATTGTATACTTTTTGTGGGTTTGCCTTTGGCAATGAAATGGAAGTAGATTTACTCCGAAATGCAGCACGCAGACTCTTGTTGGGATAGTGCTGCCAGGGCAGAATAATATCATTGCATTATTCCAAAGAGGTTTCCAGGCTCAATTCAAAATGCTGGTCAATAGTTTTAAATCCCTACGGAGCTCCACTGATATATTGTACCAAGCAATACTTTGCCAACATCAGACCTCTCCTCTGGCCTATTGGAAATCCCCTTTCTGGAACTTCGAAAATGGACCAAGTAATAGAAATTCTTAGCAGCAAGCCCCATTCTATGGAATACCGTAGTAAAAGTAAAAGTGACTCTTCTTGGCATTTTGCAAGCTAATCAGTGCAATGTTGTTTCAGTGGAGTTTGGTTTTTAGGATAATTAATTTGTGTCTGAGAGGTTTTCTTTTGTTAATGATGATATTTTTCTCTTTTTGTGTTTATTCCGTCTGGAATCCTTATTGAATGAGGCAGGTTGTAAATATTATTATTCGGTAAATATATTCTTTACTTTGTGTTGCAAGTATAGTTTTGCAGAGATTTTACCTTTGGAAAATGAAAAACGGAAAAGTACAATAGGTATTTTAATTTTAGACATCATCCTATTAATGAAATTTTCTCAGACTCTGAAATGACTCACCCCACCTGGGTTGACCAGTTAGCTGATCTAGTAGTAGCTATTAATAAATTTTCTTAGAATGAAGATGCACGTAAGTGCTATTTTTTAAAATCAGCAGTAAGAAGGGTGAATTAAATCTGCTGGACTTAGTTCATGTTTTTTTTTTCAACCAATCCCAGCCAAATCAAGCTGAAAATTTCAGCCACACCCACTCCACTATATCATGATAACCTTCAGAGACTCTTGGAGACTCTTTGTGGACTCCAGCTCCAAAGTTTTATTCTTTGGGAAAAATACATTTGAGAGTTCCAGTAACTGAATTCACATAACAGCCTAATAGTGAAAACAAATGATATATGCTGAGATTTCTGTTTTAGTTATTTAGCATTTTTTGCAGTGCTAAAAACATTATTTATAAAGAAATGTAATACTGACCTAAGTGTTATTATATGTGTTTCCTTTCCAAATAATTGATGTTATCCTTTGCAGTTCTAATATTACAAATATATGGATTTTCAGAAATGGGGCTTTTTTCCAACATATAAGCGTTTCAGTTCTTAGGGAAAGCCATATTTTTCCTTTCATTTATACATTTTAAATTACTTACGTAGTAACATCTAGCCACCTTCCATTTTTATCGTTTCTTTTCCAATTGCATCTAGTTGTTCTAAGCATCAGAATCATTTCCAATGATTTATGCCGTCACATGATGCAACCAAAATATTTAAGCTGTAGCTTAATTATTGGTACTTCTGCTGAGCAGGCTGATTTTATTTATTCTAGTACTGAATTTTCTGATAGTTCAAGGTATTTTCAACTATTTTCTCCAGGATAGTTCAAAGCATCTTTTTTTTCCCATTTAAACTTAATTTTTCTCTTAGTATGAATGATTAATTAACAAAGGTACAGCTGCTAGGCCATCAAAAATACTATTTGTTTTGCACTTTGCTTTTACCAGATCCTCAGCTTAGCTCAGATTCATATATGTATAGTTATAAGGAAAGGAGGCCGCTAAAAATGGCAGAAGAATTTCAGAAAATCAGTGCTATTAGTCAAGGTGGCTATATTATATCTATTAGAGACTATATAAATTATTTTCTATTATCCTTTTCTCCTACTTTCTTATACAATTAGCAACTGTAAACAATAAGATACTGGGCTAGAGTTCAAGTGGTCTTTTAGTCTGATCCAATGTAACTTTTTCATTTTTTCCCCTTCATGGTACATTTGTAAAGGATTGAACACTCTATGTATTAACTGGTTGGATTACTTTAAAAATGTGGAGGTTTTTCTGCA